>NC_141874.1:2424242-2727272 GCF_056163025.1 Triticum urartu
TCGGATGGGGTTCACCACCTCCATTGGTGCCTCTCCCATGATGTGTGAGTAGTTCTTTGTAGACCTTCGGGTCCGTAGTTAGTAGCTAGATGGCTTCCTCTCTCTCACTAAATTCTCAATACAATGGTCTCTTGAAGATCCATATGATGTAACTCTTTTTGCGGTGTGTTTATTGGGATCGGATGAACTTTGAGTTTATGATCAGATCTATCTTTTTATATCCATGAAAGTATTTGAGTTTCTTTGATCTCTTTTATGCATGATCTCTTATAGCCTCGTATTTCTTCTCCGATATTTGGGTTTTGTTTGGCCAACTTGATCTATTTATTTTGTAATAGGAAGTGGTGCTTTGTAGTGGGTTCGATCTTACGGTGCTTGATCCCAGTGACAGAAGGGGAACCGACACGTATGTATCGTTGATACTAAGGATAAAACAATGGGGTCTATCTCTACATAGATAGATCTTGTCTACATCATGTCATCGTTCTTATTGCATTACTCCATTTCTCCATGAACTTAATACACTAGATGCATGATGGATAGCGGTCAATGTGTGGAGTAATAGTAGTCGATGCAGGCAGGAGTCGGTCTACTAATCTTGGACGTGATGCCTATGTAATGAGCATTTCCTGGATATCGTCATGATTATTTGAAGTTCTATCAATTGCCCAACAGTAATTTGTTTACCCACCATTTGCTATTTTTCTCGAGAGAAGCCACTAGTCAAACCTACGCCCCCGGGTCTCTTTCTCATATATTTGCCTTTGCGATCTACTTTTTTTGCATTTATTTTTAGATCTATTAATCCGAAAATACAAAAATACTTTGTTGCACTTTATTCTATTTGTGATCTATTTATTCAATTTATTACAACTTTTTCCCGTCTGCGCACCAATTTCCGGCGCCGTTACCTGAAAGGGATTGAAAACCCCTTTAACACGCCAGTTTGTGAGTGGTTGTTATTTGTGTGCAGGGGATGTTTACGTTGTGTTTCTTGGTTCTCCTACTGGTTCGATAACCTTGGTTTCTTCACTGAGGGAAATACCTACCGTCATTGTGCTGCATCATCCCTTCCTCTTTGGGGAAATAGCAACGCAGTCCTAGCCGACATCAAGCTCACAAGTAGCATGTACCAAGATGTGCAATGATCCGGCGTAGCATAGACATCAAAAAGATAGACAAGCCATAAAAATAATCCACCTTCTGTCCAAGTACAAAACAATGCAATCCAATGGTCTTGCAGCTAGAAGTTCAAGAACTATGGAGGTGAGAGGGAGCAGGAGTCGTCGCGGGACTCACCACCTTGGTGCCACCTATCATTGGCCTCTTGATTAGTGTTGTTTGGGTGTGTTATGTCATGGCCATTGACGACAAGAATGCCTCTGTAGCCATGTCAGTGGCATCGAAATGGCCTTTCAGCTGACCTACATATTAATCTTTTGTGCTCGGTTGGAAGCAACTCGTGTCCACGAGCTTACTCTTCTAATGCTCGGCACCGATGTTGGCATCTCGATATCCATCATCGACCTCCTCATCCTTCACAGTGATGAGTGATATTTTTACACTCCTCTACCCTTGGTTTAAACCGTCATGTTTCATTTTGAAAGGATCAATATGGTTGACTAGAGGGGGGGGGTGAATAGGCAACTACCAATTTTTAGCTTTTCTTAACAAATTATGGTTAGCAACAAATAGGTTGTCTAGATATGCAACTAGGTGAACAACCTATATGGTGCTAGCAATGACAGCACCATAAGTAAGTAAGATGAGCAATACACGTAAAGCAAGCACAAAGTAAAGGTAAGAGATAACCACAAGTGGAGTCGGGGAGACGAGAATGTGTTACTGAAGTTACTTCCCTTTGAGAGGAAGTACGTCTCCTTTGGAGCGGAGTGGAGGCACAATGCTCCCCAAGAAGCCACTAGGGCCACTGTATTCTCCTCACGCCCTCACACAATGCGATATGCCTTGATTTCACTAGTGGTGCCCTTGAAGGCGGCGACCAGACCTTTACAAACAAGGTTGGGGCTCTCTCCACAACCGAATTGGAGGCTCCCAACAACACCATGAAGCTTCACCACAATGGAATGTGGTTCCGAGGTGACCTCAACCGTCTAGGGTGCTCAAACACCCAAGAGTAATAAGATCCACAAGGGATTAGTAGGGGAATTAAATTTCTCTTGGTGGAAGGGTAGACATCTAGGCCTTCTCAAGCAATCCCTAGAGATTCAACAAGTTTGATTAGCTAGGGAGAGAGATCGGGCAAGAATAAGCTTGTGAGCAATAATGGAGCTTGGGGGAGGAAGAGGTAAGTCAACTTGGGGAAGATGACTCCCTTATATAGTGGGGGATAAAATCCAACCGTTATGCATCCACAACCCGTGCACAAGCGGTAGTACCTCTCAGGTGAGCGGTACTTCCACGGGCATGAAAGTTCTAACTGATGTGTACAACTGAGCAAGTCAGGAAGGCGGTAGTTGATGCGGCTTGAAGCTACATCGGTATTTCCCCAAAGAGGAAGGATGCAGCACAACGACGGTAGGTATTTCCCTCAGTGATGAAACCAAGGTTATCAAACTAGTAGGAGAACCAAGCAACACTACGTAAACAACACATGCACACAAATAAGAAATACTTGCAACCCAACGTGTTAAAGGGGTTGTCAATCTCTTTCGGGTAACGGTGCCACAAATTGGCAAACAAACGTGAGAGAGTTGTAAATATTGATAGATCAAACGCCAAATAAAATAAATTGCAGCAAGGTATTTTTGTATTTTGGGTTTAATAGATCTAAAAATAAAAGCAAAGGAAAAAAGATCGCAAAGGCAAATAATATGAGAAAGAGACCCGGGGGCTGTAGCTTTCACTAGTGGCTTCTCTCGAGAAAAATAGCAAACGGTGGGTAAACGAATTACTGTTGGGCAATTGATAGAACTTCAAATAATCATGATGATATCCAGGCAATGATCATTATATAGGCTCACATCCAAGATTAGTAGACTGACTCCTTCCTACATCAACTACTATTACTCCACACATCGGCCGCTATCCAACATGCATCTAGTGTATTAAGTTCATGGAAAAACGGAGTAATGCAATAAGAACGATGACATGATGTAGACAAGATCTATTTATGTAGAAATAGACCCCATCGTTTTATCCTTAGTAGCAATGATACATACGTGTCGGTTCCCCTTCTGTCACTGGGATCAAGCATGTCGGTGTACTAGAGTAGGGGTACCCTAGTATCCCGAACTTGTGCACGGGCAGTCGCAGCATCCCGCGGCAAGGCTTGCCGGGTGACCGCCAAGGTCCTCCGTGGTTCCTTTGGAGCCATTCAAGGACAAAGTATCCAAGCCAAGGAGACAAGACCCCGGCAAGAGGAGCTTGCCGGGAAGGCCAACCAAGGCATATCCAAGCCAAGGAGACAAGACCCCAGCAAGAGGAGCTTGCCGGGAAGGCCAACCAAGGCATCCTAAGGAACTTGCCGCGACGCGCCACACGTCCCGGCAAGGCCCGGTGAGCGACAAACTCCCGGACGCGACAAGACAACGACCGCGGCAAGGCGCTTGCCGCGGTAAGCCACCACTCTGTGTCCGCGCTCCAGCACATCCACCAACGTGTCGCTCTTGGACCCTTCCAAGCGTACGTGGCAGGAGGCTGTGCAGCCAGCGGTGCGCGGTGGCAAGCGGCGCTGACAAGATTGCCAGCGTGGCGGGCGGTGGCGTCCCTGACGGTCCCTTTTTGCACTATTCGGGCGACGCAGACGGGCATTTAATGCCCTTGTCCCCTGCCGTCAGGGTTAGGTATGATACACTGTAGCAGGTAGCTGCACCAACCGCAGCACCTTTCCATTTTTACCCTTGTCTACGTTGCCACCTGTCGGTGACCCCTTGAGCATATAAAAGGAGGCCCATGCGTAACGTAGAGGAGGAGGAAGAACTCTCAGGCTCGGTCTCGTTAGCTGCTGGAGTGTACTGTAGCACTCCGCGCTCCCGAGCAAGAACTCAATACAAACCACAAAGCAGGAGTAGGGTTTTACGCATCCGTGCGGCCCGAACTTGGGTAAACCACTCGTGTGCTTCGCCTCGATCCGCTCTTCGTGCGACCCTCGCCCCCGCCGAACCGAAAGGGACTTGGTCCGCCGGTTCCATAGGTGCCCGTGGATCAATACCCCGGCATCTTTGGCGCGCCAGGTAGGGGGCGGAGAGGTTGTGTGAACTAGATCCGGCGTTCACACGAGCTAGATCTTCATCATCTTCATCGACATGCCGTCGAAGAAGAAGGCTTCGGAGGCGGCCGCTCCGTCCGCACCGAACCCACCACCGCCGGAGCAAACGGCTGATGGGGCAGACGCCGGCGGAAGAACGGGCGTCGATGAGGGAGCTCACGGTGCTGCCAGGTCCAAGGACAAGGCTGCGCTGCCCATCGGCGGCGTAGCCGGCTCCCACAACGACCGGGCGCACTCCAAGACCTCGGCGTCCGTACATGCACCGCGCCCATTTCAGGAGGCGCGGGACCGGCAGCGTCATGGTATTCATGGTACCATGCGTTTGCTGGACCAAGATCGAGCTGGTGGATCACGGAGTGCTCAGGGCCAGCATGCACGCCAACATGCTGGCACGAGCGAGGCACGGTCGCCTGGACGGGATACTGCTCCTTCTAACATAGTTAGAAGTCCGAGCATATCCCACTCCTCGCACCGTTCGCCACCGCCACCCGCCACTGCAGCAGAAGCTTTGGCGCGAGCTCAACTGCTCCTGGACTACCCTCCAACGGCAGACAAGATTGACGATTGGAGGGCCACCATTCAGAGTCTCATCGGCTTCGCCAACGGCGACACTCAACGGCAGCCGAGCACGTCGCAGCCGCGGCAAGTCAGCCAGGCACGAGCCGGCGGCGACAAGACCGGTGGGGGTGCAACCACTGTGCACTCTCCGCCCCGAAGGCCAAGATCGCCGACTCGCCGAATCCACCTCGACAGCGAATCCACCGCGTCATCAGATCCATGAGCTCGTCGCGATCAGCGCCAAGTTCTTCATGAACGACAGCAAGAAGACGCTCGTACTCGCATCGAGCGCCGAAGAGAAGCGCAGCGTCAATCGGACCAGCGCGCTGGGCCCTCTGTCGACATGCATGCGCCAGGGGAACCAGGCGGCTTGCCGTACGCGGTAGGTTGCCCTGCATTTACTCGTGAGTTGCGGCAAGTCCAGTGGCCCAGCACGAAGAATTTCAAGCCAGATGTACCAGAGAAGTATGACGGCAAGTCGCATCCGTCGGAGTTCCTCAGCATCTACACCATCGCGGTGCAGGCTGCCGGGGGGCGGGACGACAAGATCCTTGCCAACTACTTCCCGCTGGTGCTCAAGCCCAACGTCAGGTCTTGGCTCATGCACTTGCCGGACAACTCCATATCTTCCTGGGCAGACCTATGCCATCAGTTTGTCGGCGCCTTTACAGGCGGCCACAAACCTCATGGCCAAGAGAGTGACCTTCATATGCTCGCCCAGAAGGAAGGAGAGCCCCTGCGCAAGTACATTCAGAGATTCAGCCGTGTACAGCACAACATCCCAGATGTCCACCCTGCCGCGGTCATCAGCGCGTTCCATCAGAACGTGCGTAACCGCAGGATGCGGGAGGAGATGGCGATGTGCAAGATTAGAGACGTCAGTGAGCTGTATGCCCTGGCCGACAAGTGTGCACGTGCTGAAGAAGGGAGGAAACTCCCCGGAGAGAATACAGGAGCAGGAGGATCTGACAGCGAGGATGCTGCCCCGGCAAAGAAAAACCGGCGGCGGAACAACAGGAAGAAGAAAGGCAAAGATATGCTAGTCATGGAGCAGTCCGGCAACGAAGGTGGCGCCAAGAAAGCCAAGGCTGGTAGCTCCGGCAAGGAGATTGCCGCATGCACCAACTGCCAGGCTGTGGCGATCGCCGACAAGCAGGACGGCACCGACAAGCAGTACTGCAAGATCCACCGCACCAAGGGCCATGACCTCCAGAGCTGCAAGAAGGTCGAGCAGCTTGTCCAGCAGCAAAAGGCTGAGTACGAGCGACGCGACAAGGAGAGGGCCCAAGGAGGCGCTGGAGAATCCGGCAAGAAGCGCGCCGGCCGGGGAGGACGTCGCGGCAAGGCCAAGCAGCGGCAAGGAGACAGACCTCCCCGCGGCCGCGACAAGGATGAAGATGACGACGATGACGAAGACATGGATGATGTCGAGACCAGTGAGCAGGAGTTCCAGAAAGCCACAGAGGTCTTGTGCGTTGACGGCGGTGCTTCTCTGCATACTTCGCACCGCCAACTCAAGCAGTGGGTGCGGGAAGTCAATGCGGCGGAATCACCTGTCGAGTCACGCAAGCTTCTGAAATGGTTCAGCACGCCTATCATCTTTGATATTGAGGACCACCCAGATCGCACAACTGCGGTCGGGTGCTTGCCGATGTTGGTTTCACCAACTATCCGCAACCTCAAGGTCACTAAGATGCTAGTTGACGGCGGGGCCGGCTTGAACCTAATCTCCTCCGCTGTACTCCACAAACTCCAGATCCCTGACAGCGAGCTTGAAGAGACTGGCACATTCCAAGGAATCAACCCGGGAAGGAGCAAGCCGAAGGGGAAGGTCACGTTGCCAGTAACATTTGGCAGCGAGTTGAACTTCAGGACTGAGAGGGTCACTTTTGACGTTGCTGATTTTCCATTGCCTTACAATGGGATACTCGGCCGTCCAGCACTCGCCAAGTTCATGGCAGCCTCTCACTATGCATACAACATGCTCAAGATGCCAGGCCCGATAAGCGTCATCTCTGTCCCTGGCGACAAGAAGGATGCTCTTATCTGCGCCGACAAGATCTACCGGGAAGCGGCAGCCGCAGCAGATCGCAAGTCACCTGCCGTTGAAGCTCCCGGGGGGAAGAAGACCAAGTCCGGCAAGAGTTCTGATGCCCACTCCGGCAAGCGCACCTCTTCGGAGTGCTGCGCTACCGTCGAGAACGCACCATCGAGCTCCATCGGCAAGTGTAAGAAGGCAATGGCAGCTCCGCCAGAGACCAAGAAGGTGTCCGCCAAGGAGGACGGCACTGGTGGTACCTTCACCATCAGTGCCACTCTCGACCCTAAATAGGAAAGCGCGCTCATTGCTTTCCTGCGGGCGAATGTCGACGTGTTTGCGTGGCAACCGTCTGACATCCCCGGTGTTCCCAGGAAAGTGATTGAGCACCATCTTGCCGTTTGTCCTCATGCGCGGCCCGTCAAGCAGAAGGTCAGGAAGCAAGCAGTGGAGCGCCAAGAATTCATCGCAGAAGAGATCAAGAAGTTGGAAGCAGCAGGCCTTGTCAGAGGAGTGCTCCATCCTACGTGGTTGGCCAATCCTGTAGTCGTGCGCAAGGCGAACGGGAAATGGAGACTTTGTATTGACTTTACCGATGTTAACAAAGCTTGTCCCAAAGACCCATTTCCTTTGCCGCGCATTGACCAGATTGTTGACTCCACGGCCGGATGTGACTTGCTTTCATTTCTTGATGCATACTCAGGATACCATCAGATCTTCATGGCAGAAGAGGATGAGGAGAAGACCGCATTTATCACTCCATGTGGCACGTACTGTTTTGTACGGATGCCTTTCGGTTTAAAAATGCTGGTTCAACATTTGCAAGGGTAGTCCATGTCGCTCTGGAGCCCCACAAATGCACAGAAATGTGGAAGCCTACATGGATGACATAGTGGTCAAGAGCAAGGACAAGGCAACTCTGGTTCAAGATTTAGACGAGACCTTTGCAAATCTGCGCAAGATCAGCCTCAAGCTCAACCCCGAGAAGTGTGTGTTTGGAGTCCCTTCCGGCAAGCTTCTCGGGTTCTTCGTGTCTCAGCGGGGAATCGAAGCCAATCCCGACAAGATCAAGGCCATTGAGCAGATTGAAGCACCAAAGCACGTCAAGGATGTACAAAGACTTGCCGGTTGCGTGGCTGCTCTCAGCAGGTTTATCTCTAGGTTTGCTGAGCGCGCCCTGCCGTTTTTCAAAATATTGAAAAAGGCAGGTCCAATGAAATGGACTCCGGAAGCGGAGGCTGCGCTGCAAGACTTAAAGAGATACCTGTCCTCCGCTCCAATACTTGTGGCACCTAAGCCACAAGAGAAGTTGCTGCTGTATATAGCGGCAACCAATCAAGTGGTTAGTGCTGCGTTAGTAGCAGAGAGGGAGGCAGATGACGAGCCAGCAACCACGGCAAGCGCATCCACCGACAAGCAGGGGGCTTCCCCGACAAGCTCTGGTCCCGACAAGGATGGATCTGCGCAGACGCGCGAGGAGATACAGAAGAAAATGGTACAGCGCCCAGTTTACTTTGTCAGTTCCCTTCTGCAGGGGGCTAGGTCAAGGTACTCTGGCGTGCAGAAATTGCTTTTCGGCCTTCTCATGGCCTCAAGAAAGCTGCGCCATTACTTCCAAGCACATGAGATCACAGTTGTCACTCGCTTTCCGCTGAAGAGGATACTACAGAATCCAGAAGCGACAGGCAGGATTGTTGAGTGGGCACTGGAACTGTCAAGCTTTGGCCTCAAGTTTGAGAGTACTTCAACTATCCAAAGCAGAGCATTGGCAGAATTCATAGCAGAATGGACGCCAACACCAGATGAAGAAATTCCAGAAACGAGCATCCCCGTCGAGGAAGCAAGCAAAGAGTGGCTGATGTACTTTGATGGTGCCTTTTCGCTGCAAGGTGCCGGCGCTGGCGTGCTGCTTGTCACACCCACCGGAGAGCACCTCAAGTACGTAGTCCAGATGCACTTTCCCAAGGAGCAAGCAACAAACAATACTGCAGAGTATGAAGGCTTGCTTGCCGGTCTCAGGATCGCGACAGACCTTGGGATCAAGAAGCTCATTGTCAGGGGTGACTCGCAGCTTGTCGTCCGCCAAGTGAACAAGAGCTATCAGAGTCCGTTGATGGAAGCCTACGTCGACGAAGTGAGAAAGCTAAAAGAGCACTTTGACGGCCTACAGATGGAGCATGTTCCAAGAGCTCAGAACGACATTGCCAATGGCCTATCAAAGTGTGCAGCACTTAAGTTACCTGTGGAACCAGGGATCTTTGTGCTCAAGCTGACTCAACCATCCGTAACGCCATCAACTGGACAGAGCAAGAAGAGAAAGTTGATTTCTGGTGACTATTTTCCGGCAGAGCTTCCCGAAGCCGCTGCCAAGAAGGTCCCCAAGATCAACGCCAAGAGTGCTGAGGAGCAGTCTGCTCCGGCAAGCCCTAGGGTTTGTTCCGTTGAAGCACAAACTCCCGACAAGTTTTGCTCCGGCAAACTTGCCGGGGAACGTCAAGCTCCGGCAGAGCCGCAGGTTCTCGCCGTAGAAGCGGATGTTCCCGCAGCAGCAGATTTGCCTTTAGTCCTTGTTGTCGAGCCACAAGCTCCAGCATGGGCACAACAGATTGTCCGTTTCCTTCAGACAGGAGAACTTCCCGAAGAGCAAGAAGAAGCGGAAAGAGTAGCCCGGAAGTCAAGTATGTACCAGTTTGTCGACAAGACACTGTACAGAAGAAGACTCAACGGTGTGAAATTCAAGTGTATTCCCCGGGAAGACGGACAAAAGCTGTTGACAGAGATACATGGAGGCATATGTGGTCACCACATTGGCGCGAGAGCACTTGCCGGCAAAGCTTTCCGGCAAGGTTTCTTTTGGCCGACAGCCCTCCAGGATGCAACTGCACAAGTAACCAAGTGTGAAGCGTGCCAGTTCCATTCCAAGCAGATACACCAACCAGCTCAAGCTCTCCAGACGATCCCTTTATCCTGGCCATTTTCGGTCTGGGGGCTCGATATCCTCGGCCCCTTTCCCCGAGCAATCGGGGGCTTTGAGTACTTGTACGTTGCAATCGACAATTTCACAAAGTGGCCGGAAGTGGAAGCAGTGAGGAAGATCACAGCACAGTCAGCAGTCAAGTTCTTCAGGTCGATTGTTTACCGCTTCGGGATCCCTAACAGGATAATCACCGACAACGGTACGCAATTTACGAGCCGCACCTTCATGCAATACGTCCAAGATCTTGGCGCCAAGGTCTGCTTCGCTTCTGTTGCTCACCCGAGAAGCAACGGTCAAGCGGAGAGGGCAAATGCTGAAGTGCTGCGCGGGCTCAAGACCAGGACTTTCGACAGGCTGCACAAGTGCGGAAGAAACTGGATCGAGGAGCTGCCGGTGGTTCTTTGGTCGATCAGGACGACGCCAAATCGAGCCACTGGCCAGACACCTTTCGCTCTAGTCTATGGAGCAGAGGCAGTTCTCCCCACGGAACTCGTATACGGGTCACCTCGAGTGCTCGCTTATGATGAGCTTGAGCAAGAGCAGCCGCGACAAGATGACGCGCTGCTCCTTGAGGAAGACCGTCTTCAGGCTGCTGTGCGAGCTGCTCGCTACCAGCAAGCTTTGCGCCGCTACCATAGCCGCAAAGTTAATGCCAGAAGTCTCGAGGAAGGCGACCTTGTTCTCCGGCGCGTTCAGTCCGCCAAGAATTCCAACAAGTTGACGCCGAAGTGGGAAGGCCCTTACCGGGTGAAACAAGTCACTAGGCCTGGCGCTGTCCGCCTTGAGACCGAAGATGCCATTCCGGTGAGCAACTCCTGGAACATTGAGCATCTTCGTAAGTTTTACCCGTAAGGCGTGGTTGCCGGAACTTGTTCCGGCAACCACTTTTTGTACAAGTCTTGCCGCTGTTGCATGTAATCCTTTGTACAAAGCCGGGCGCAGACCCCGTGCATAAGTAAAGCTCGTGTGCTCCGCACATCTTGTCAATTTCATGCTTTCTATTTTTTGCATATGTGATCTGACACTTTGTGCAGCACCTACTCCTCGGTAAGCAATAACGAGCCATAAGGCTCCGTATCTTTATTTTCTCCTCTTTCTTTTTTCTCAAGGAAAAGAAGGTTCCCTCGCCCACAAGTTTGCCGGGGGGAAAGGAGAAGATAATGGTATGGACCAGGCGTCGTTCAAGAAAAGTTTTGCCTTACCGGGAAGCAAACAACAGAAAAGCTAAGTTGCCAAAGCTTGAGCAATCAGATTTTTAAAATTTTTAAGTTATCTCCCTTGAACGACCACACTTTGTATGGAAAACCTGTGCGCGGAGGAACCAACTCGTAGCTAGTTGCGCCCTTACTTTGTTTCGAGTCCTCTCAACAACTTAAGTGAGCTGCGACTAGTTGCGATGAGGTTTCTTATCGGTAGCAGCACCGCCAGCAGGCTGCTGACGTCCCGCACTCAGCGCTCGCGGCTAAGGTGCCTGCACCGGCAAGTTCCCTAAAAGCGTAGGGCAAAAACATACAAAGGGAGGAATCAAGTAAAGGGAATAACATCGCAATCATTACCCAGAATAGAGTTATATTACAAAGTAGCTTGTCGCGGCTCTAACAGATTGTTTTCATAACATGACCAGCAGCGACAAGAAAAGAAGAAACAGGCGGCCTAGTCTACGCGATCGCCCTCAACCCTCTTGATCCCGCTCACCTTATCCACAATGGGTGCGACAAGGGTCTTGAGCGCCTCCAGATCAGCATCCGGCGGCAGGGTCTTAAGGACGTTGGTGAGGTTGAGGCCCGGGTTGCGGAAGGCCACCTTCACCAACACCTTTTGAAGAGCTCCCGCGCAGATCTTGCGCGACTCGTCGGCCAGCTGCTTTGGAATCTTCTCCCGGAGCCGCTGGAGGGCCGTCGCCACGCCTTTGAAGAACAAGGTGAGCTTGGCGCTGGGTTGGAGGTTCTCATCAGAGGGATACCCGAGATCCTCCACCCCCAGCTGCGCCAGCTCCCTATCGATATCTGCGGCAGCACTCACGAGACCCTCCGTCCAGTGCTCCACTTTCTCCAGCGTCTTGGTCAAAGTGGTCAGCTTCAACTCAAGATCTGCGTTGGAGTCCTTGGCGGTGCTAAGCTCTTTGCCCTTCTCGGCGAGACGAGCCTGCAGCTCTGAGTTGCTGTGGGCATCCTTCTCCCGCTCAAGCTTGAGCATGGCAAGCTCTTCACCACTCGCCTTGAGATCGGCCTCCAGCTGCGCCACCTTCGTCTCCAGCTCCTTCTTGGCGGCCTCGGCAACTGCGGCAGCATCCTCTGCTTGCTTAAGGGCTCCGCCGATTTCCTGCTCACGCGCGGCAAGCTCCTCCTCGTGGCTGTCGAGGTTAACCTTAGCTCGCCCTCCTGCGGAAACAGCTTCTCAGCGGCAAGCCGCCGTTGCTCTTCAGCTTCGGCCTTCTCGAGGAAGAAGGCCTTCTGCTCTTCGGCGAGCTGCTCCCGCTCCTCTGCCAGGGACCGGAGAGCTTCCTGGTTGAGACCCCGAAGCTCCTCGGCACGCTTCTCGATGTCCGCTCCCGCCTTCGCGACAAGCGCCTCGCGGGATTCCAGCTTGGCTTGCCGCGCGCGGTAGAGCGACAACAGCTTCCGCAGCAGCCGCTCCTCCTCAGGCTCGCCGCTGCTGCTGCTCGGCGCGTCAACTAGCGTCAGCCCAGCAGAGGCGAGCACTTCTCCATCAAAGCTCTCTCCCTCGACCGGCGCCCTGGAGCTTGACGCCCAGGGGAGGTTGATGAAGACGCCATCGCCGACCTTCAAGTAGACGCTTGGCTGGGGCTCTTCGGAGCCTGGCGCTGCGGTAGCGGCGGACGGGTCGGCGGTCGACGCAGCGCCTGACGCTCCTGCGGCCTCAGGGCCGTTAGTGCGATCGCCAGACCCCCCGCCAGCTGCTGCGGCGGCAGCTTTGGCGGCCTCGTCGCCGGCGGGATCATCAGCAACCTCCTTCTCCATCGGCTCCGCAGCAGATGGGTCTGATTGCCGGAAAAGGGAAGAAAAGTCAAGCAAATACCCAAGAAGAAGAAGAACCCAAGGGAAGCTTTGAAGAGAAGATTACCTCTACTGGGTTCAGCAGTCATAGTCTCCGTCGCCGGGGGAACGCTGGTGTTGTCCCTTGCCGGAGAACTCTCACTTGCCGGAGGACTCTCCCTTGGCGCTTCGGGGGCGGTCTCCGGGCGCTCCTGGTGGGGCTGCTCTGCTTTTACACAAACCAACAGTCAGATGTCAGCAACGAAATAGTATCCATGCGCGCCTACCAGCGGAAAGTGAACCATATACTTACGCTGGGGGCTGCTCTGGAGAACAGTTGCCGGGTCCGGCAAGGTGGTCTCGGGCGCTCCCCCTGCTGTCGCGGTGGGTTCGTCCTCGATGACAATCACCGGGACCTTGGCTCTCTTCGCTGCTCTCTGGGCCAGAGTCCTGAAAAGGAACAAGTTCAGAGTCAAGCAAATGAGATACAAGACAAAACAGCAAGAATTGAAGAACTACAAGTACAACAAGAGAAGCTTACTCTTCTTCTTCTTCCTCGTCGGAGCTGAACACGGAGAAGTCGAAGTCCGGCCCACGTCCGGCGCGAGGAGGTGGAGGAGTAGTTTCCCTTGGCCGCTTGGCGGGAACAGTGGCGGTGGCCTGAGACGACCCCGCTCCAGTTGCCGCAGCAACATGAGGTGCTCCCGCAGCACCAGTGCTTGCCGCGGTGGAGCGCGTCACGCGGCGCGGCGACTGTTCACTCGCCTGCCGCCCCGCTACGTCCCCGGCCTTGCGGAGACGCCTTGTTGGTGGGAATGGAGGCTCTGCTTGCGGCGAGCTGCCTGAAGATGAGGAGGAAGAGGAGTTGATTTCCAGCGAGCCGCTCGTATCCTTGGCGGGCTCGCTCGACTCGGCGTTATGCCCGGCAAGCCCTTTCTCGCCGGCGGGCTCCCCTCGCGCGGCACGGGTTGCCGCCTCTGCTGCATCTGCCTCCTCCATGGTGAATCCAAATTCGCCCGCGGCTGCGGCTGCCGCCGCCTCTTCCAGCCTGGTGGCGATGCGTGTCATCTCCTCATCAGTGGTGTCGCGGGTGAGCCTATCCTTTTCATCGGAGCAGACCGGCACTTCTACCAAGCCGTCAAAGAACTGCTGCACGACGTCGTCTGCAGGCTCTTGCCAAGTTGGGACAATTCCATGCGAATCGCACTCTGGCATCATTGCACGAATGCGGTCGAGCGCGGAGTTGTTGCACAGCGGAACGACACCCTGCGGCAACCTGAACACTTCAGGATGTTGAGGGTCGTACTTGAACAGCTCCTGGAGCATCGCGTTGAGTTCCAGAATAGTGAAATTGAAGTTGAGGCCCGGACGCAACCTCATGATATCCGCCGCATTCTTGAATTCCCAGGTGGGTCTCCCCCGTTCCTGCAGGGGGGCAATGCGGCGCGAAGAAAATCTGCGCCAACAGCGCCTACAGTGAGCCCGGCAAGCCTGAGGCGTAGGATCCGGGTGACGGCAATCCGAAGCCTATCATCTTCCGGGGCCACGTCACTCCAATCGCTGCCGCGTGCTACTGGGGTTTGGCGTCGGGCGGTAAACGGCTGCGGGTTCTCCTCGTCAATCCAGCACCAGTCTGCTCTCCATTCCTCCCACTTGCCGCGGAACTCTCCCTTCAGATAAGTGTCCTTCTTGCCGGCCCTCGAGATCCAGGCGATTCCGCCAGATAAAGGTTCTCCTCTCTCTACTCGGGGCATAAAGAAGTGGCGAAAAAGGGCTACATTGGGATGGACTCCGACAAAGTTTTCGCAGAGATGTGCGAAAACTGCCATGGTCAGAACGACATTGGGGGTGAAGTCAAGGAGGTGGAATCCGTAGGTGTTCATGATATCGCAGAAAAACTCAGAGAAGGGCGGGCAGAGCCCGTAGTAGAAGAACAAGGCGAAGAAAGGATATCCGTTTGGAGCCATTTTCCAAGCGGCGGCTGGAAGTACCTTCGTGCGCGGATGCGCTCGCGTCTCCGTCGACCAGAAGAGATAGTAGTTCTCCCTCAGCTCCCTCGCGGCAAGCTTGGGGGGGGAAGACTGCCCGCTCCTTTCGCAGCGCCGCAAGCCGCTGCGCCTCGGTCGACTTCACAACCTTCCCCTTGTCGGCTTTCGGAGCCATGGCGGAAGTGGTGGAGGAGGTCGACGGTGTTGGTGGTGCTGGTGGCGATGGGGGGCGAGGCGCTGCTCTCTTTCAGCTTTGGGAAGACGAGGGAGCGGCGGAGATTTCCGAGATTGGAGTAGCAACCAGCGAATGGGCGAACTGCCCCTGTTTCCCCTGCTTATAAGGAGGGAGGGGGCGGACGTTCCGCATTTCCGAATAAAGAAACCACCCACGACCTCTCCCACGACGCCGCATTCAACGCGTGCCGTTCGGGGAGGGCGCGGTGGATACGGAGAAAGATACGGCGTAACCCAGGCCGCGCGTGCTCGTGCCCCGTTTTGGGCCTGGCCCAACAGCGCTCGGCACCGTGTATGGCCCAGGCCCGGGGGCTCCTGTCGGTGTACTAGAGTAGGGGTACCCTAGTATCCCGAACTTGTGCACGGGCAGTCGCAGCATCCCGCGGCAAGGCTTGCCGGGTGACCGCCAAGGTCCTCCGTGGTTCCTTTGGAGCCATTCAAGGACAAAGTATCCAAGCCAAGGAGACAAGACCCCGGCAACAGGAGCTTGCCGGGAAGGCCAACCAAGGCATATCCAAGCCAAGGAGACAAGACCCCAGCAAGAGGAGCTTGCCGGGAAGGCCAACCAAGGCATCCTAAGGAACTTGCCGCGACGCGCCACACGTCCCGGCAAGGCCCGGTGAGCGACAAACTCCCGGACGCGACAAGACAACGACCGCGGCAAGGCGCTTGCCACGGTAAGCCACCACTCTGTGTCCGTGCTCCAGCACATCCACCAACGTGTCGCTCTTGGACCCTTCCAAGCGTACGTGGCGGGAGGCTGTGCAGCCAGCGGTGCGCGGTGGCAAGCGGCGCTGACAAGATTGCCATCGTGGCGGGCGGTGGCGTCCCTGACGGTCCCTTTTTGCACTATTCGGGCGACGCAGACGGGCATTTAATGCCCTTGTCCCCTGCCATCAGGGTTAGGTATGATACACTGTAGCAGGTAGCTGCACCAACCGCAGCACCTTTCCATTTTTACCCTTGTCTACGTTGCCACCTGTCGGTGACCCCTTGAGCATATAAAAGGAGGCCCATGCGTAACGTAGAGGAGGAGGAAGAACTCTCAGGCTCGGTCTCGTTAGCTGCTGGAGTGTACTGTAGCACTCCGCGCTCCCGAGCAAGAACTCAATACAAACCACAAAGCAGGAGTAGGGTTTTACGCATCCGTGCGGCCCGAACCTGGGTAAACCACTCGTGTGCTTCACCTCGATCCGCTCTTCGTGCGACCCTCGCCCCCGCCGAACCGAAAGGGACTTGGTTCGCCGGTCCCATAGGTGCCCGTGGATCAATACCCCGGCAAAGCACGGTAAGATCGAACCCACTACAAAGCACCTCTTCCCATTGCAAGATAAATAGATCAAGTTGGCCAAACAAAACCTAAATATCGGAGAAGAAATACGAGGATATAAGCAACCATGCATACAAGATATCAAAGAAACTCAAATAACTTTCATGGATAAAAAAAGAGATAGATCTGGTCATAAACTCAAAGTTCATCGGATCCCAACAAACACATCGCAAAAAGAGTTACATCATATGGATCTCCAAGAGACCATTGTATTGAGAATCAAACGAGAGAGAGGAAGCCATCTAGCTACTAACTATGGACCCGAAGGTCTACAAAGAACTACTCACGCATCATCGGAGAGGCACCAATGGAAGTGGTGAACCCGTCCATGATGGTGTCTAGATTGGATATTGTGGTTCTGGACTCTGCAGCGGCTGGAATTGATTTTCGTCGACTCCCCTAAGGTTTCTAGAATATTGGGGTATTTATAGAGAAAACAGGCGGTCCGGGGGCACCCGAGGTGGCACAACCCACCATGGCGTGCCTGGGCCCCCAGGCGCGCCCTGGTGGGTTGTGCTCCCCTCGGAGCACCCCCAGACGCTTCTCCGGCCCATTGGATGTCTTCTAGTCCAAAAAAATTCACAAAAAGTTTCATTGCGTTTGGACCCCGTTTGATATTGATTACCTGCGATGTAAAAAACATGCAAAAAATAGCAACCGACACTTGGCACTATGTCAATAGGTTAGTACCAAAAATGATATGAAATGATTATAAAACATCCAAGAATGATAATATAACAACATGGAACAATAAAAAAAATATAGATACGTTGGAGACGTATCAGTAGTCCCGCCGGAGTAGTACTACCGCTCCTACCAGCGGTACTGCCACGTGGTTTTGAATAGCAGCGATAACCCGTGATAGTAGAGGAAGGCAGGGCGGTAGTGCCGCCTTGGGCGGTACTACCGTACTCCACTGCCGCTCTACTTCCGCCCGTGCAACAGAGACTTCCAGAAGGCAAAACACAAGAGGTACTCCGTGATACGTCCATTTTGCATCATGCTTTTATATTTGTATTTATTGCATTATGGGTTGTTATTACACAATATGGTATAATACTTATGCCTTTGGTTTCTTATTTTACAAGGTTTACACAAAGAGGGAGAATGATGGTAGCTGGAATTCTGGACTGGAAAGGAGCAAATCTGAGAGACCTATTTTGCACTACTCCAAAAGTCTTGAAAATTTACGGAGAATTATTTTGGAATATAAAAAATATTGGGCGAAGAAATACCAGAGGGGGGCCCCACCAAGTGGACACAAGCCTGGGGGCACGCCCTACCCCCTAGGCGCGCCCCTAGGGCTTGTGGGCCCCCTGGCAGGTCTCCGGTGCCCATCTTCTACTATATGATGGCTTTTAACTTGGAAAAAATCAGAAGGAAGCTTTCGGGATGAAGCGCCACTGTCTCAAGGAGAAACTTGGGCAAAAGCAATCTAGGGCTCCGGCGGAGCTATTCTACCGGGGAAACTCCCAGAGGGGGAAATCGAAGCCATCACCATCACCAATGATCCTCTCATCGAGAAGGGGTCAATATCCATCAACATCTTCACTAGCACCATCTCCTTTTAAACCCTACACTAATAGAAAAAGGGTCAAATGTGAAGCACATTAGTGCCGGTTTGTATTTGAGCCGACACTAATGTATACATTAGTGCCGGTTCCAACGGCTAGCCGGGCCGCTTTCATTAGTACCGGTTCGTGGCGAACCTTTAGCACCGGTTCGTGCCACGAACCGGTATAATGAGAGTGGTGGCAGGATGTTGTCAGACTGGGGCCCCTCCAGCCCCTTTAGTACCAGTTCTTGGCACGAACCGGTACTAAAGGTCGTCCTACATAGACCCTTCGTCCACCCGACCTCGCTCTGTTCTTCCCCTTTCCCCTCTCCTCTCTGTTCTTCCCCTCTTCCTCTCTCAAGCTCATCACACATTTTGCCCAAAATTTGTCAAGATTTGAAGGCCCCCATCCATTCAAATCATCACAAAGGTTAGCAACTTTGTCCTTTCATCTCTCATTGCTAGATTAGCTCGTGCAATGCTTTATATAGTGATTGATTTTTGAGTTTAGTAATTTGGGAGGATATATATATATATATATGCTAGTATTTGATTTATATGCAATTTGAGGTCAAAAATAACACTTAGTTTGCATATGTAGGTGTGGTTTACTTAGTGCCTTCTAAATCTCCGTCGTAACCACCGTCGATCGCCCGCACCGTCCCGTCGCCGGCACCACCTTGTGGTGAGCCTCTTGTTCATGAAATTTTATATAAAAATTGATGTTTGTGTGATTTGGATATATAGTTACTCGTACAATTACCTTAACCGTACGTTGTTTGTTATACATATAGTGCCATGGTTTTGATATCCGTCCCCGTCGGCCCTCGTCCTCGTTATGATTCGGATGTGGTATATATATTCTCTTTTAAAACTAGTTGCATTTCATGTTTATGACAAATTATGCCCATCAAGTTGACATAGAATTTTTTTTCTAGGAGGTATGTGAACCGGAAATTCCAACCGACCCTATTGTGAGAGGTTAAATTTAGTTGAAAGAGAAAACGAGTACTTGAAAGAAAAATTGAAAAGAATTGAGGGGGAGAAGATGGAATTGGAGTTGCATGTTGCCGATGTCGTCGATGATCACAAGATCAAGATGGAGAAAATGCGCTTGAAGATGAGAAAGATTAGAAAATATGCCATCGATAGTGAGGCTTGGTATCATTATGCTGTTGGATCCATTGTTACCTTAGTTGCGATCTTGATCGCATTTGTTGTTGCATTTAAATTCTTTAGCTAGAGAGTTATTTGTTTGTTGCATTTAAGTGTTGTATGATCTTTATGTATGAACTTGTATTAATTTGGTCTATTCGGTGTTGTGTAATGAAGATGAGCCGGCAATGGATGTACGATGACCGATGCTCTCCCCAGTTCGTTGAGGGCGTGCATACTTTTCTGCTTGCGGCTGAGGCAAACAAGCGGGCGGATGGTTTTATGCCTTGTCCATGTGCTGGCTGTAAGAATGGTCACAATTACTCTACATCAAGAACCATTCACGTCCACCTGTTTAAGTCCGGTTTCATGCCCCACTATAATGTTTGGACCAAGCACGAAGAAAGAGGGGTTATGATGGAAGACAATGAAGAAGAAGAGGACGACGACAGCTATCCTAGCCATGGGTTCCCTGAATACGATGATACAACAATGGGGGAAGAAGTTGAGCCGGTAATGCGGGAAGAAGCTGAGCCGGCAATGCGGGAAGAAGCTGAAGAAGAGGCATCAGATGAGCCCGTTGATGATCTAGGTCGGACCATTGCCGATGCAAAGAAAAACTGCGCAAGTGATTTGGAGAAGAAGAAGTTGCAGCGCATGTTAGAGGATCACAAAAAATTGTTGTACCTAAATTGCGTAGGTGACAAGAAAAAGCTGGGCACCACACTGGAATTGCTGCAATGGAAGGCAGAGAATGGTGTATCTGACAAGGGATTTGGAAAGTTGCTGGTAATGATAAAGGATATGCTTCCAAAGGACAACGAATTGCCCAAGAGTACGTACGAAGCAAAGAAGGCTGTCTGCCCTCTAGGGTTAGAGGTGCAGAAGATACATGCATGCCCTAATGATTGCATCCTCTACCGCGGTGAGTACGAGGATTTGAACGCTTGCCCGGTATGTGGTGCATTGCGCTATAAGATCAGCCGCGATGACCCTGGTGATGTCGAGGGTGAGCGCCCCAGGAAGAAGATTCCTGCCAAGGTGATGTGGTATGCTCCTATAATACCACGGTTGAAACGTTTGTTCCAAAACAAAGAGCATGCCAAGGCGATGCGATGACACAGAGAAGACCGTAAGAAAGACAGAAAGTTGAGAGTACCCGCTGACGGGTCGCAGTGGAGAAAAATCGAACGAAAGTACAGGAAGGAGTTTGCATATGACGCAAGGAGCATATGGTTTGGTCTAAGCGCAGATGGCATTAATCCTTTTGGGGAGCAGAGCAGCAACCATAGCACCTGGTCTATGACTCTATGTTTGTATAACCTTCCTCCTTGGTTGTGCATGAAGCGGAAGTTCATTATGATGCCAGTGCTCATCCAAGTCCCTAAGCAACCCGGCAACGACATTGATGTGTACCTAAGGCCATTAGTTGAAGAAGAAATCTATATTTTGGGACCTGCCCTATTGGAAAGACCTAGAGGTCCGCTTCGCAATCGATGTGATGCACGTGACGAAGAATCTTTGTGTGACCCTGCTTGGCTTCTTGGGCGTGTATGGGAAGACAAAAGATACACCTGAGGCACGGGAGGACCAGCAACGTATGCACGGAAAGACGACATACATCAGGGTCATGCAAGCTACTCTCTTACCAAAGAAGAGAAGGAAATCTTCTTTGAATGCCTGCTCAGTATTAAGGTACCGTCTGGCTTCTCGTCGAATATAAAGGGAATAATAAACATGGCAGAGAAAAAGTTCCAGAACCTAAAGTCTCATGACTGCCACGTGATTATGACGCAACTGCTTCCGGTTGCATTGAGGGGGCTTCTACCGGAAAACATTCGATTAGCCATTGTGAAGCTATGTGCATTTCTCAATGCAATCTCTCAGAAGGTAATCGATCCAGAAATCATACCAAGGTTAGAGAATGATTTGGCGCAATGTCTTGTCAGTTTCGAGTTGGTGTTCCCACCATCCTTCTTCAACATCATGACGCACGTCCTAGTTCACCTATGCGAAGAGATTAACGTTTTGGGTCCTGTATTTCTACACAATATGTTCCCCTTTGAGAGGTTCATGGGAGTCTTAAATAAATATGTTCATAACCGTGCTAGGCCAGAAGGAAGCATCTCCAAGGGCCATGAAAATGAGGAGGTCATTGAGTTTTGTATTGACTTTATTCCTGACCTTAAGCCGATTGGTGTTCCTGAATCGCGGCATAAGGGCAGACTGGATGGAAAAGGCACGCTAGGAGGGGAACAAATAATATGTATGGACGGACATTCTCTCACTAAAGCACACTACACAGTTCTACAGAATTCCGCCTTGGTGGCTCCGTATATGGATGAACACAAGAATTTGCTATGCTCCAAACACCCGGAGTGGTCTAATGACTGGATTACACGTGAACAAACCAGGAGTTTCGCCAGCTGGTTGCAGACACGTACCATGCATGACACCTCTATTGAAGATGACCTGTACTTGTTGTCCCAGTTACCATCTTCGAATATAATGACTTTCAAAGGGTACGAGATAAATGGTAATACATTTTACACGATCGCCCAAGATAAGAAGAGCACCAACCAAAACAGTGGTGTCCGCTTTGATGCAGAAACCAAGACGGGAAAGGAAACATATTATGGTTATATACATGACATATGGGAACTTGACTATTGACGTGGTTTGAAGGTCCCTTTGTTTCGGTGCAAATGGGTCAATATGACACGAGGCGGGGTAACGGAAGACCCACAGTACGGAATGACAATAGTGGATCTCAACAATCTTGCGTATGCAGACGAACCATTCGTCCTAGCCAATGATGTGGCACAGGTTTTCTATGCGAAGGACATGTCTACCAAGCCCAGAAAAAGAAAAGATAAGGAAGCGAATGCATCGTATGAAGAGCCAAAGCGGCACATAGTTCTTTCTGGGAAGAGAAACATCGTGGGAGTGGATGACAAGACAGACAAGTCAGAATATTATGAAAAGTTTGATGAAATTGCTCCATTCACAGTGAATATTGACCCGAGCATCCCATTAAATGATGAAGATTTTCCATGGTTACGGCGCAAAGGGACACACGCGAAGAAAAAGTTTCAGACCCAAAGATCTGGGATGTGATCGGCTTCACTATCATCACTTTCTTCTGTGTTTCACACCCAGAAGGGAATCTCTGTAATAGTTAGGGTGGTTATGTGTTTTGGCATTTGAAACATGAAGAAATTTTATGTGCAAACAAATTCTTTCATGCCTTTACTGATTTTTAAAGTTAAGTTATTCACAAACTAGTGATTCACACTAATTTCAAATAATTCAAAATTTGAACTATTCAAATTTGAAAACTACGGGCACTAACAGAAAGTTTGTAATTTTTTGTACCTAAAGCAAAAATATTCACAAAGAAACTCTAAATACACAAAAAAACTCAAAAATGAAGAAAGCAAAAAAAAAAAAAGCCCGCCTACTAGGCCAGAGCAGCCTGCATACGACTAGAAACCCAACCTGTTGTTGGGCCAGGACGCAGGCCCGCAAAGGCCCTGTAGGCCCACAGGGCAGCACAGATGATATAGGGCCAGTAGGCCTGCTTTGGAGAGGAGCTCGAGAGAGCTACCGCACGGGGGGTTATAAACAAGTGTGGACGCCCCTCGGCTAGCGAGGTGGGACTAAACTTGCCGCACCGCACCTGCGCCAGCGCACCCCCTTTAGTACCGGTTGGTGGCTCCAACCGGTACTAAAGGACCCCCTTTAGTACCGGTTGGTGGCACCAACCGGTACTAAAGGGGGTGCCTTCCCGCCGCTTGGCCTGGCCAAAACAGGCCTTTAGTACCGGTTGGTGGCTCCAACCGGTACTAAAGGCCCCTCCTATATAAACAACACTTACGAAAATTTCAGTTTCTCATCTGCTTCTTCTCCTCTGCACCGTCGCCCGCCGCCCCCGTACGTCTCCATATCCCTCGTCGCCGCCCCCGTCGCCGCCCCGCCCTCGTCGCCGCCCCGTCGTCCCCGTCCTCGTCGTCCCCGTCGTCACCGCCGCCCCGTCCCGGCCCGTCCCGCGTCGTCCCCGTCCCCGTCGTCGCCGCCCCGTACGTCCCCGTCGTCGTCGCCGCCCCAGCCCGTACGTCCCCGTCCCCGTCGTCGCCGCCCCGTCCCTGTCCCCGTCGTCGTCATCCCCGTCGTCGCCGCGCCCGTCGCCATCCCCGTCGCCGCCCCCGTCGCCTCTCGCCTCGCCGGTGAGCGTGCACACACACACATACATTCTTTGTTTTTTAGTTATACAAATAGTTAGAAATTTTTCTGTTTTTTAGAAATTGTTAGAAATTTTTCTGTTTTTTAGAAATAGTTAGAAATGTTAGAATTGTTAGAATAGTTAGAAATGTTAAAATAGTTAGAATAGTTAGAATTGTTAGAATTGTTAGAAATTGTTAGAAATTGTTAGAATAGTTAGAATTGTTAGAATAGTTAGAAATGTTAGAATTGTTAGAATAATTAGAATTGTTAGAAAATTTTCTGCTTTTTAGTTATAGAAATAGTTATAAAAAAGTTAGAATTGTTAGAAATTTTCCTGTTTTTTAGTTATAAAAATAGTTATAAAAAAGTTAGAAATTTTTCTTTTTTTAGTTCTAGAAATATTAGAAATGTTATACAAATGTTAGTTATATATATAGAAATGTTATAATTTTTTTCTTCTGTTTTTTAGTTATAGAAATATTAGAAATGTTATACAAATGTTAGTTATATATATAGAAATGTTATAATTTTTTTTCTGTTTTTTAGTTATAGAAATATTAGAAATGTTAGTTATATATAGCATTGTTAGAAATGTTAGTTATATAGAAATGTTAGAAATGTTAGTTATCAAAATCCAAACATTAAAAAATGTTACTTTTTGCGGGCATATAGCTAGTATTTGTTCTCGACGATGCCCGGCCCGCATCCTCGCCGTCGACCCGTCCGCGACGACGTCCGACTGACCCATGTCCGGTAGTGGGCTCCGCCGGGCTGGCACTGGGAGGTGCTGCCTGGAGGGGCGCGCCGCTTGATGAGGAACCCGGCCCCGGGTCCCGTCGTCGACCCTGATCTCGTTTGGTGGCATTCGCGTGGGCCAGTTTCGGTGCGGAGGGAGCCGGCCCCGCCGGAGGTGGTACGTCGCCGTGTCAGGGAGGAGGACGAGCACGTCCATCACTACATGGTTGCGTTAGAGGGCGGCAGGTTCTCCAATACCTGGCAGTTTCTTCAGGGATCTCACTTCAGCTATGATCCTGTGAGGGTTCCTTTTCTTTGGGTGTCCACCGCCCGCGCCGCAGGAACTGCGAGTGTCCTAGATTCTTCTGTAGTATTCGATCTTTATTAGCTACCTAGCCAGTGATGTATTCGATATATAATATTCGAGACGATGTATTCAAGATTATATATTATTTGAGACGATGTATTCGAGATTATATATTATTCGAGACGATGTATTCGAGATTATATCTATTATTCGAGATGATGTATTCGAGATTATATCTATTATTCGAGACGATGTATTCGAGATTATATCTATTATTCGAGACGATGTATTCGAGATTATATCTATTATTCGAGACGATGTAATTTGAATACTAAATTGTTTTATATTTCTTTTGGCATAGTTAAATAAAAGCTATGGCGGACAATACCGACAGAGAGGGAGAAGAGGCCCTGTTCAATATCATACGCAATCCTCGCGGGCCAGATGATGATCAGAATGAAGAAGATTATGACGGCTCCGAATTTCTAAACAACACCGGAGAGGGTGATATGATATTCGATCGCGCTGACCGAATGGATGAAGTCATGAACTACGATTATGACAATGACAAAGAACATGTTGATCCTGAAACAACAAAGACCGGCGAGGTATATATATTTATACAAGCAGGCATCTGGTGATCATCACATGTTTTAAATGAGTTGAAGATATATTAACGAATCGATCTTTCTTCTTTCAGCCATCCGGATCAAGCAAATCTTCAGGCAACAGGACGAAACGAGGCCCGAACAAAAAGTTGAAGGAGGGCGTAAAGTATAATATCGAGTCAATCAAACCTAATGGCGAACCATTAGCGCCTAAGAAGATTGCGGGCAAGTTCGTTCGTCAGTGCAGAGTTCTTGTGAATGACCAACTCCCGATCTCCCTTCAAGAATGGAGAGAGCCAGCAAAGCCATGTCCAGATCTTACTTTTGTCGACGACAGACAAAAAGTCTGCTTTGGGATACTCTCATGGAACATTTCACCCTACCAGATCATTTCACAGAAGCAGATGTGCAGAAAGTCAAGGACACTGCTCTTAGGAAGATGGCGGTTGCATTCAAGAACCACAAGAATCGTGAATGGGACAAGTACGTCAAGGGAGGAAGGAAGACTCCAGTATTCGAGGGAACACTAGAGAATCAAAGTGCTCATTGGGACGATTTCGTGAAATTCAAGGATTCAGAATTAGCTAAGGAACGGTCGAGAATAAACAAGAAGAATGCCGAAAAAAGGATAAGTTCCATAAGCTGGGGCCAGGTGGCTACGCGGTGGCAATGCCTAAGTGGGATAAGTCTGAGAAAGAGATGGAGGATGCAGATGTCACTCCGGTTACTAAGAGCTGGCCCCCCAGGTGCAGGACCTGGTTCTATGCGCATGGGGGGGAGTTGGACCCGAAGACAGGCAAAGTTTCGACGAAGGCATGTCTGAACGGAGCCGACGATAATTTACTTGTTGCAATAGAAGAGGCTCGAACGGGGGTGTTCCAGCCCAACAGAGAGAACGGCGAGCTTACGCGTGCCCTGGGAAATCCTGAGCACCCGGGAAGAACACGAGGCAAGGGCGCTATTCCGTGGTATGAGGGGTTTTCGGACTAGAACGCCGACTACAGAACCCGTGCGAGAAGGAAGATTGCGGAGGAGAAGCAGAGGAAGATGGAGGAGGAGAAGAGGAAGCTGGACTATGAACGCCTTCAAGGCCTAGAATCAGCGCACGCGGACTTGGTAGTCAAATTCCAGCGGCAGCAGGAGCAGATCGACTCACTTAGCCAGCAAAGGGGGTCTCAGCAGCTGCAGCAGCTAGCGGATGATCCGACATTGGATACCACCGCCCCATCCATGCCGAGAAGCAGCGTGGGTTCCGCCCCGTTTGACGCAATGCTGGATAGATACCCCGTGGATGACATCGCGGAGAACACTAACTGCGAGCTACACTACAAAATTAAGAACATATCCTTGAAGGTGGCGGACGGCGTTGCTTATACAAATTCCCCTGATGGAACCTTCCATTGCAACCCGATTCCAGCAGGCTATGCTCGTGTCGTGGTTGATGAGGTGGTGGACCAATATTCGGGGCTAGAGCTTGACATTCCTGGAGGTGACGAGGAGCACACACTTGGAGATGCCAAACATCGTATCATCATATGGAGAAAGGATATCATCTTTCGAAGGCCACCGACACCGCGTCACCCGACTCCTCGTCGAAGTCCGCCACCGAGTCAGCAGACTCCCGCTCCTCCAAGTCCACCAACGCGTGAGGCCACTCCTCCTCCTCCAAGTCCGGCAAAGTGTCAGGCCACTCCTCCTCCAAGTCCGACACAGTGTCAGACGTCCACTCCTCCTCCAAGTCCGGCACAACCTCAGGCCACTCCTCCTCCAAGTCTGGCACAGCTTCAGGCCACTCCTCCTCGTCCAACTCAGCCCCGTCAGCCGTCTCCGCCGCCTAAGCAATCACAGAAGAGACACCCCGCAGCTATGGTGCGTAGCGGTACGAGTCGAGGTCATAGTACAGGAAGTACAGGCGGAGGCAAGCGATATAAATATGGTCCAAACCTCACTACTCCTCTTCCTGAGAGGGCTTACGACAGGACCGAGGAGCAAACCAATGCCATAGTGCGGGCAGAAGTCGACGCCCATTTTGGACCAAAATCGCCACCGCCGCCAAGGGAGAAAGTGCCTGTGGAAGTAGTTGACCACTTCATTCGTATGGCTCAAGCACCAGCTCCTAAGCCTGTTGACACAGACTATGAGCGCCACATCAGGAAGTTACATCGACAACGTCTACAGAAGGAGGCGAGCTCGAGCTCGAGCAAACAACAGGCAGCTGTCAAAAAATGCGGGAAAACCGTTGCCCAGCTGGGAAAACAGATGGCGCAATCGATCCCCCCGCTTGTTGTGCCGCCAACAACACGTGACAGTACGCGCGCCCAATATTATTGTGGGCAAACAGTTTACGTTCCTGAGGTGGGCGATGTGGTAATAATTCAGTAGCATATAATGCAGGCTGAAACTCTCAACATCACTGTTGGACAACTCCTCGAGATCGAGGACATGCCTATGCTTAAAGAGGAGGAAATAAAGCGGAAATATGCCTGGGGCCAACCTTTGGTCAAGCCAGAAGAGGTCAAGAAGCTTCCAACGAGAATGTATGAATTGCATCAATGGTACATGGACATTACCAAGAGATCCGATCGAGAGTCCCTCATGGTGCAAGTCAAGAAGGATCATTACTACCATCAGAAACCTGTGACCGTTGACTATTCTGAACTGTTTCAGTTATACAATCAAGACGCACTCGACAAATCTATCGTCAGTTGCTATTGTTTGTAAGTGATTTCTTTCTGTAATTTAAGTCTCAAGCTAGCTGTAGTGATCCTTTTGATCAATCATTACCTGTAATTATCCTCACTATATTCTTTTCTGTGGTATTATGTAGGATGAAGATGTATGAAATGAAAAAAGGTGGACGCTATGGCATTGGGTTCATTGACCCAAACACCGTTAATGAATACACATGGAAATTAAACAAGCATCATGAAAAGCAGGTAGAGGACAGCATGCTAGAGTTCTTGAAGCGCCTCAAATACAATGAAGATATACTACTTCCTTACAACTTCCAGTGAGTTACACTTTCTTGTACTACAAATTCTCTATTTTTGCCTACTAGCTAGCTACATGTTTTTGCTTACATATGCCCGCTTAATTAAGACATGCAAACGTGTGTGCATGCAGATTTCACTGGATCTTGTGTATCATTAAAGTTGACGCCGGAACAGTTGAAATACTGGACTCACTACTCAAAGCAAATAGTGACTATAACATCTTGTTTGGGATAGTCAACAGGTAATTTCAATCATTATTAACTATATATCTCGGCCTATTTAGTTCGTCATTTCATGATATGAACTATTTAATAACCCCTTTATTCATTTTCTTTGTCGGCGGGCAGGGCTTGGGCAAGGTTCATCAGCGTCACGGAAGGCGAATGGAAACGACAGCTGAAATGGTTTCGACCCAAGGTAAGTAATTAAGTACTACTAGCTAGCTAGCTAGCTGCCATCTCTTTAATAATCATGCTTGATTAATTATTATCTGATCAAATTAAATTCCATTCTCGTAATAAAGGCCCTGAAGCAGGCGCAGGGGACTGATCTGTGTGCATTCTGTGTTTGCGAGAACATTCGCATGATGGCGTCCGAAAGGAGCAGATCTCAAAGACAGGAATGGGTACGCTTGTCAGAACACTATTCACAATTTTTACATCATTATAGATATCTAGTCACACAACTAATACACATGCATATTGATCTCCTTCTTAACAGTTCAAAGAGGTGCGGGACAAGCTCCTACAAACGGACCGTGTAGAAGCACTTCAAGAGGAAATAGCGGGATTTTTGCTCGACCATGTCATAAATCCGAAGGGAGAATACTATTACCCGCTACCGCCCCCATCGACCAGGTCATGAACCACTTCCAATTGTCATCGTGCTCCGAAGGCACCAATTAGGCTAATGCCACAGGCTCCGAAGGCAACATGCATATGTAGGAGAAATTGTATATAGCTATACATGTGTGTATGTGTGAATTAATATGGTGGTTTGTGAGACATTGATGATATATATATGGTTGGTTCTACTAGAAATTCTATATATATATATATATATGCATAACGTGTACAATGTGTAGTGTCGTAAAATACCAGCAAACGAAAAAGAATTAAAATGGAAAACACAAAATTAAATGAAAAAGAAATCATAAAACCAAAAACCCCCCAAACATTTTAGTACCGGTTGGTGTTACCAACCGGTACTAAAGGGCTCCCGGCCCCCGGAGCTGGCTCGTGCCACGTGGTTGCCCTTTAGCACCGGTTCGTGCTGAACGGGTACTAAAGGGGGGGGCTTTAGTGCCCACACTTTAGTGCCGGTTATGGAACCGACACTAAAGGGCCTTACGGACCGGTGCTATTGCCCGGTTCTGCACTAGTGCTAGTTCATCTCTTGTATCTGATCTTTGTCTCAAAACCTCATATTGGTACCTTGGGTTGCTAGTAGTGTTGATTACTCCTTGTAGTTGATGCTAGTTGGTTTATTTGGTGAAAGATCATATATTCAGATCCTTAATGATATTCAATACCCCTCTGATCTTGGACATGAATATGCTTTGTGAGTAGTTACCACTACAAAAAAAAATACACTTCCGTGATGATACGTGTTTGTCACAGTAGGCCACGTTTTCTGTCATGCATGTACATCCATGACAATTTTATGACAGAATCAAGATAGTCATACATGTGCTGTCGAGAAGTGTTCCATGACAATACCAAAATTATCATCATGGAAGCGTCCACTTCCATGACGATAAATGGCGCGTCATAGAAGTGCTTTTGTCAAGGGTAACCGACACATGGCATCCACCATAACGGGTCGCCGTTAAGCTATCGGGTTCCGGTTTGGATCCGATAACCCGTTACAACCCCGACCAATGGGGATTTTCCATGTGTAAAATTCTCATTCGCCAGAGGATCCACGTGTTGGCTCAGCGTTGGGACAGATGTCATCCACTTATAGTACGGGAGGCGCCTATGATACGTCGGCACGTGGCAAGGCCCAACAGTGGCCCATTCTGGTGAAAAAGGCCGGCCCAGTAAAAATTAGTGATGTCTACTACACAACCTTCTTCTTGTAGACGTTGTTGGGCCTCCAAGTGCAGAGGTTTGTAGGACAGTAGAAAATTTCCCTCAAGTGGATGACCTAAGGCTTATCAATCCGTGGGAGGCGTTGGATGAAGATGGTCTCTCTCAAACAACCCTGCAAGGCTGCAACCAAATAACAAAGAGTCTCTTGTGTCCCCAACACACCCAATACAATGGTAAATTGTATAGGTGCACTACTTCGGCGAAGAGATGGTGATACAAGTGCAATATGGATGGTAGATATGGGTATTTGTAATCTTAAAATATAAAAACAGCAAGGTAGCAAGCGATAAAAGTGAGCGTAAACGGTATTGCAATGTGTTGAAACAAGGCCTAGGGTTCATACTTTCAGTAGTGCAAGTTCTCTCAACAATAATAACATAATTGGATCATATAACTATCCCTTAACATGCAACAAAGAGTCACTCCAAAGTCACTAATAGCGGAGAACAAACGAAGAGATTATGGTAGGGTACAAAACCACCTCAAAGTTATCCTTTCTGATCGATCTATTCAAGAGTCTGTAGTAAAATAACACGAAGCTATTCTTTCCGTTCAATCTATCATAGAGTTCGTACTAGAATAACACCTTAAGACACAAATCAACCAAAACCCTAATGTCACCTAAATACTCCAATGTCACCTCAAGTATCCGTGGGTATGATTATACGATATGCATCACACAATCTCAGATTCATCTATTCAACCAACACAAAGAACTTCAAAGAGTGCCCCAAATATTCTACCGGAGAGTCAAGACGAAAACGTGTGCCAACCCCTATGCATAGGTTCACGAGGTCACGGAACTCGCAAGTTGATCACCAAAACATACATCAAGTGGAATCACGTGATATCCCATTATCACCACAGATAAGCACATGCAAGACATACATCAAGTGTTCTCAAATCCTTAAGGACTAAATCCGATAAGATAACTTCAAAGCGAAAACTCAATTCATCACAAGAGAGTAGAGGGGGAGAAACATCATAAGATCCAACTATAATAGCAAAGCTCGCGATACATCAAGATCGTACCACCTCAAGAACACGAGAGAGAGAGAGAGATCAAACACATATCTACTGGTACATACCCTCAGCCCCGAGGGTGAACTACTCCCTCACTAGTAGAAAAAGGGTCAAACGTGAAGCACATTAGTGCCGGTTTGAATTTGAGCCGGCACTAATGTGTGCATTAGTGCCGGTTCCAACGGCTAGCCGGCCGCTCTCATTAGTACCGGTTCGTGGCGAACCTTTAGCACCGGTTCGTGCCACGAACCGGTACTAAAGTGAGTGGTGGTAGGATGTTGTCAGTCTGGGGCCCCTCCAGCACCTTTAGTACCGGGTCGTATCACGAACCGGTACTAAAGGTCGTCCTACATAGACCCTTCGTCCACCCGAGCTCGCTCTGTTCTTCCCCTTTCCCCTCTCCTCTCTGTTCTTTTCCCTCTTCCTCTCAAGCTCATCACACATTTTACCCAAAATTTGTCAAGATTTGAAGGCCCCCATCCATTCAAATGATCACAAAGGTTAGCAACTTTGTCCTTTCATCTCTCATTGCTAGATTAGCTCGTGCAATGCTTTATATAGTGATTGATTTTTGAGTTTAGTAATTTGGGAGGAATTATATATATGTGCTAGTATTTGATTTATATGCAATTTGAGGTCAAAAATAACACTTAGTTTGCATATGTAGGTGTGGTTTACTTAGTACCTTCTAAATCTCCGTCGTAACCACCGTCGATCGCTCGCAACGTCCCGTCGCCGGCACTACCTTGTGGTGAGCCTCTTGTTCATGAATTTTTATATAAAAAATTGATGTTTGTGTGATTTGGATATATAGTTACTCGTATAATTATCTTACCCATACGTTGTTTGTTATACATAGTGCCATGGTTTTGATATCCGTCCCCGTCGGCCCTCGTCCGGGTTATGATTCGGATGTGGTATATTCTCTTTTAAAACTATTCATTGCATTTTGTGTTTATGACAAATTATGCCCATCAAGTTGACATAGATATTTGTATGTAGGAGGTAGTTGAACCGGAAATTCCAACCGACCCTATTGTCGAGAGGTTAAATTTAGTTGAAAGAGAAAACGAGGATTTGAAGGAAAAATTGAAAAGAATTGAGGGGGAGATGATGGAATTGAAGTTGCATGTTGCCGATGTCGTCGATGATCACAAGATAAAGATGGAGAAAATGCGCTTGAAGATTAGAAAGATTAGAAAATATGCCATTCATAGTGAGGCTTGGTATCATTATGCTGTTGGATCCATTGTTACCTTAGTTGCGATCTTGATCGCATTTGTTGTTGCATTTAAATTCTTTAGCTAGAGAGTTATTTGTTTGTTGCATTTAAGTGTTGTATGATCTTTATGTATGAACTTTATGTATTGTATTAATTTGGTGTTTTCGATGCTGTGTATTGAAGAAACATAAGTCTGAAACATTTGAACAGTTCAAAGAATTTCAGAGTGAAGTGGAAAATCATCGTAACAAGAAAATAAAAGTTTCTACGATATGATCGCAGAAGTAAAATATTTGAGTTACGAGTTTGGTCTTCAATTAAAACAATGTGGAATAGTTTCACAAACTCATGCCACCTGGAACACCACAGCATAATGGTGTGTCCGAATGTCATAACCGTACTTTATTAGATATGGTGCGATCTATGATGTCTCTTACTGATCTACCACTCGTTTTGGGGATATGCATTAGAGACAACTGCATTCACGTAAAATAGGGCACCATCTAAGTCCGTTGAGACGACACAATCTGAACTGTGGTTTGGCAAGAAACCAAAGTTGTCGTTTCTTAAAGTTTGGGGTTGTGATGCTTATATGAAAAAGTTTCATCCTAATAAGCTCAAACCCAAAATCGGAGAAATAAGTCTTCATAGGATACCCAAAGGAGACTGTTGGGTACACCTTCTATCACAAATCCGAAGGCAAGACTTCTGTTGCTAAATTCGGAGTTTTTCTAGAGAAGGAGTTTCTCTCGAAAGAAGTGAGTGGGAGGAAAGTAGAACTTGATGAGGTAACTGTACCTGCTCCCTTATTGAAAAGTAGTTCATCACAGAAATCTGTTCCTGTGACTACTACACCAATTAGTAAGGAAGCTAATGATGATGATCATGCAACTTCAGATCAAGTTACTACCGAATCTCGTAGGTAAACCAGAGTGAGATCCGCACCAGAGTGGTATGGTAATCCTGTTCTGGAGGTCATGTTACTTGACCATGACAAACCTACGAACTATGAGGAAGCGATGATGAGCCCAGATTCCGCGAAATGGTTTGAGGCCATGAAATCTGAGATATGATCCATGTATGAGAACAAAGTTTGGACTTTGGTTGACTTGCCCGATGATCGGCGAGCAATTAAGAATAAATGGATCTTCAAGAGGAAGACGGACGCTGGTAGTAGTGTTACTATCTACAAAGCTAGAATTGTCGCAAAAGGTTTTTGACAAGTTCAAGGTGTTGACTACGATGAGAGCTTCTCACTCGTATCTATGCTTGAGTCTGTCCGAATCATGTTAGTAATTGCCGCATTTTATGAAATCAGGCAAACGGATAAGCAAAACTGCATTCCTTAATGGATTTATTAAAGAAGAGTTGTATATGATGCAACCAGAAGGTTTTGTCAATCCGAAAGGTGCTAACAAAATGTGCAAGCTCCAGCGATCCATCTGTGGACTGGTGCAAGCATCTCGGAGTTGGAATATACGCTTTGATGAGTTGATCAAAGCATATAGTTTTATACAGACTTGCGGTGAAGCCTGTATTTACAAGAAAGTGAGTGGGAGCACTACAGCATTTCTGATAAGTATATGTGAATGACATATTGTTGATCGGAAATAATGTAGAATTATTCTGTAAAGCATAAAGGAGTGTTTGAAAGGAGTTTTTCAAAGAAAGACTTCGGTAAAGCTGCTTACATATTGAGCTTCAAGATCTATAGAGATAGATCAAGACGCTTGATAAGTTTTTTCAATGAGTACATACCTTGACAAGATTTTGAAGTAGTTCAAAATGGAACAGTCAAAGAAAGAGTTCTTGCCTGTGTAACAAGGCGTGAAGTTGAGTAAGACTCAAAGCCCGACCACGGCAGAAGATAGAAAGAGAATGAAAGTCATTCCCTATGCCTCAGTCATAGGTTCTATAAAGTATGCCATGCTGTATACCAGATCTATTGTATGCCCTACCACTTAGCTTGGCAAGGGAGTACAATAGTGATCTAGGAGTAGATCACTGGACAGCGGTCAAAATTATCCTTAGTGGAATAAGGATATGTTTCTCGATTATGGAAGTGGAAAAAGGTTCGTCATAAAGGGTTACGCCGATGCAAGTTTAACACTAATCTAGATGACTCTAAGTCTCGGTCTAGATACATATTGAAAGTGGGAGCAATTAGCTGGAGTAGCTCCATGCAGAGCATTGTTGACATAGAAATTTGCAAAATACATGCGGATCTAAATGTGGCAGACCCGTTGACTAAGATTCTCTCACAAGCAAAACATGATCACACCTTAGTACTCCTTGGGTGTTAATCACATAGCGATGTGAACTAGATTACCGAATCTAGTAAACCCTTTGGGTGTTGGTCACATGACGATGTGAACTATGGGTGTTAATCACATGATGATGTGAACTATCAATGTTAATCACATGGTGATGTGATCTAGATTATTGACTCTAGTGCAAGTGGGAGACTGAAGGAAATATGCCCTAGAGGAAATAATAAAGTTATTATTTATTTCCTTATTTCATGATAAATGTTTATTATTCATGCTAGAATTGTATTAACCGGAAACATAATACATGTGTGAATACATAGACAAACAGAGTGTCACTAGTATGCCTCTACTTGACTAGCTCGTTAATCAAAGATGGTTATGTTTCCTAACCATAGACAAAGAGTTGTTATTTGATTAACGCAGTCACATCATTAGTTGAATGATCTGATTGACATGACCCATTCCATTAGCTTAGCACCCGATCGTTTAGTATGTTGCTATTGCTTTCTTCATGACTTATACATGTTCCTATGACTATGAGATTATGCAACTCCCGTTTGCCGGAGGAACACTTTGGGTGCTACCAAACGTCACAACGTAACTGGGTGATTATAAAGGAGCATTACAGGTGTCTCCAAAGGTAGATGTTGGGTTGGCGTATTTCGAGATTAGGATTTGTCACTCCGATTGTCGGAGAGGTATCTCTGGGTCCTCTCGGTAATACACATCACATAAGCCTTGCAAGCATTACAACTAATATGTTAGTTGTGAGATGATGTATTACGGAACGAGTAAAGAGACTTGCCGGTAACGAGATTGAACTAGGTATTGGATACCGACGATTGAATCTCGGGCAAGTAACATACCGATGACAAAGGGAACAACGTATGTTGTTATGCGGTCTGACCGATAAAGATCTTCGTAGAATATGTAGGAGCCAATATGGGCATCCAGGTCCCGCTATTGGTTATTGACCGGAGACGTGTCTCGGTCATGTCTACATTGTTCTCGAACCCGTAGGGTCCGCACGCTTAAGGTTACGATGACAGTTATATTATGAGTTTATGCATTTTGATGTATTGAAGGTTGTTCGGAGTCCCGGATGTGATCACGGACATGAAGAGGAGTCTCGAAAGGATCGAGACGTAAAGATTGATATATTGGAAGCCTATGTTTGGATATCGGATGTGTTCCGGGTGAAATCGGGATTTTACCGGAATACCGGGAGGGTTACCGGAACCCCCCGGGAGCTATATGGGCCATAGTGGGCCTTGGTGGAAAAGAGAAGGGGCTGCCCTATATGGGCTGTGCGCCTCCCCCTTCCCCTAGTCCTATTAGGACTAGGAGAGGTGGCCGGCCCCCTCCTCCTCTTTTCCCCCTCCGCGAATCCTATTCCGACTAGGATTGGGGAAGGGAATCCTACTCCAAGAGGGAGTAGGACTCTCCTGCGCCCTCCTCCTTGGCCGGCCAGCCCTCCCCCTTGGCTCCTTTATATACGGAGGCAGGGGGCACCTCTAGACACACAAGTTGATCCACGTGATCTATTCCTTAGCCGTGTGCGGTGCCCCCTGCCACCATATTCCTCGATAATACTGTAGCGGAGTTTAGGCGAAGCTCTGCTGCTGTAGTACATCAAGATCGTCACCACGCCATCGTGCTGATGGAACTCTTCCCCGACACTTTGCTGGATCGGAGTCCGGGGATCGTCATCGAGCTGAACGTGTGCTCGAACTCGGAGGTGCCGTAGTTTCGGTGCTTGATCGGTTGGATCGTGAAGACGTACGACTACTTCCTCTACGTCGTGTCATCGCTTCCGCAGTCGGTCTGCATTGGGTACGTAGACAACACTCTCCCCTCTCGTTGCTATGCATCACATGATCTTGCGTGTGCGTAGGAAATTTTTTGAAATTACTACGAAACCCAACAGTGGCATCCGAGCCTAGGTTATTTATGTTGATGTTATATGCACGAGTAGAACACAAGTGAGTTGTGGGCGATATAAGTCATACTGCCTACCAGCATGTCATACTTTGGTTCGGCGGTATTGTTGGATGAAGCGGCCCGGACCGACATTACGCGTATGCTTACGCGAGACCGGTTTCCCCGACGTGCTTTGCACAAAGGTGACTTGCGGGTGACTGTTTCTCCAACTTTAGTTGAACCGAGTGTGGCTATGCCCGGTCCTTGTGAAGGTTAAAACGGAGTCAAATTGACAAACTATCGTTGTGGTTTTGATGTGTAGGTGAGATTGGTTCTTGCTTAAGCCCGTAGCAGGCACGTAAAACTTGCAACAACAAAGTAGAGGACATCTAACTTGTTTTTGCAGGGCATGTTGTGATGTGATATGGTAAAGACATGATGAGATATAAGTTATTGTATGAGATGATCATGTTTTGTGGAAGTTATCGGCAACTGGCAAACGCCTTATGGTCGTCTCTTTATTGCATAAGATGCAAGCGCCAAATAATTGCTTTACTTTATCGCTATGCGATAGCAATAGTTGCAAGAGCAATAGTTGGCGAGACGACCATGTGACGACACATTGATATAGATCAAGATGATGGAGATCATGGTGTCATGCCGGTGACGATAGAAATCATGACGGTGCTCCGGAGATGGAGATCACAAGCACAAGATGATGATAGGCCATATCATATCACTTATATTGATTGCATGTGATGTTTATCTTTTATGCATCTTATCTTGCTTTGATTGATGGTAGCATTATAAGATGATCTCTCACTAAATTATCAAGAAGTGTTCTCCCTGAGTATGCACCGTTGCCAAAGTTCGTCGTGCCCAGACACCACGTGATGATCGGGTGTGATAAGCTCTACGTCCATCTACAACGGGTGCAAGCCAGTTTTGCACACGCAGAATACTCAGGTTAAACTTGACGAGCCTAGCATATGCAGATATGGCCTCGGAACATGGAGACCGAAAGGTCGAGCGTGAATCATATAGTAGATATGATCAACATAATGATGTTCACCTTTGAAAACTACTCCATCTCACGTGATGATCGGTTATGGTTTAGTTGATTTGGATCACGTGATCACTTAGAGGATTAGAGGGATGTCTATCTAAGTGGGAGTTCTTAAGTAATATGATTAATTGAACTTTAATTTATCATGAACTTAGTCCTGGTAGTATTAGCATATCTATGTTGTAGATCAATAGCTTGCGTTGTTGCTTTCATATGTTTATTTTGATATGTTCCTAGAGAAAATTGTGTTGAAAGATGTTAGTAGCAATGATGCGGATTGGATCCATGATCTGAGGTTTATCCTCATTGCTGCACAGAAGAATTATGTCCTTGATGCACCGCTAGGTGACAGACCTATTGCAGGAGCAGATGCAGACGTTATGAACGTTTGGCTAGCTCAATATGATGACTACTTGATAGTTTAGTGCACCATGCTTAATGGCTTAGAATCGGGACTTCAAAGACGTTTTGAACGTCATGGACCATATGAGATGTTCCAGGAGTTGAAGTTAATATTTCAAGCAAATACCTGAGTTGAGAGATATGAAGTCTCCAACAAGTTCTATAGCTAAAAGATGGAGGAGAATCGCTCAACTAGTGAGCATGTGCTCAGATTGTCTGGGTACTACAATCGCTTGAATCAAGTGGGAGTTTATCTTCCAGATAAGATAGTGATTGACAGAATTCTCTAATCACCATCACCAAGTTAGTAGAACTTTGTGATGAACTATAATATGCAAGGGATAACGGATACAACTCCCAAGCTCTTCGTGATGATGAAATCAACGAAGGTAGAAATCAAGAAAAACATCAAGTGTTGATGGTTGACAAGACCACTAGTTTCAAGAAAAGGGCAAAGGGAAGAAGGGGAACTTCAAGAAGAACGACGAGCAAGTTGCTGCTCAGGTGAAGAAGCCCAAGTCTGATCCTAAGCCTGAGACTAAGTGCTTCTACTACAAAGGGACTGGTCACTGGAAGCGGAACTACCCCAAGTGATTGGCGGATAAGAAGGATGGCAAAGTGAACATAAGTATATTTGATATACATGTTATTGATGTGTACTTTACTAGTGTTTATAGCAACCCCTCAGTATTTGATGCTAGTTCAGTTGCTAAGAGTAGTAACTCGAAACGGGAGTTGCAGAATGAACAGAGACTAGTTAAGGGTGAAGTGACGATGTGTGTTGGAAGTGGTTCCAAGATTGATATGATCATCATCCCACACTCCCTATACTTTCGGGATTAGTGTTGAACCTAAATAAGTGTTATTTGGTGTTTGCGTTGAGCATGAATATGATTTGATCATGTTTATTGTAATACGGTTATTCATTTAAGTAAAAGAATAAATTGTTGTTCTGTTTACATGAATAAAACCTTATATGGTTACACACCCAATGAAAATAGTTCATTGGATCTCGATCTTAATAATACACATATTCATAATATTGAAACCAAAAGATGCGAAGTTAATAATGATAGTGCAACTTATTTGTGGCACTGCCGTTTAGGTCATATTGGTGTAAAGCGCATGAAGAAACTCCATGCTGATGGGATTTTGGAATCACTTGATTATGAATCACTTCATGCTTGCGAACCATGCCTTATGGGCAAGATGACTAAAACGCCGTCCTCCGGAACAATGAAGCAAGCAACAGATTTGTTGGAAATCATACATACTGATGTATGTGGTCCGATGAATATTAAGGCTTACAGCAGGTATCATTATTTTCTGACCTTCACAAGATGATTTGAGCAGATATGGGGATATCTACTTGATGAAACATAAGTCTGAAACATTTGAACAGTTCAAAGAATTTCAGAGTGAAGTGGAAAATCATCGTAACAAGAAAATAAAAGTTTCTACGATATGATCGCAGAAGTAAAATATTTGAGTTACGAGTTTGGTCTTCAATTAAAACAATGTGGAATAGTTTCACAAACTCATGCCACCTGGAACACCACAGCATAATGGTGTGTCCGAATGTCATAACCGTACTTTATTAGATATGGTGCGATCTATGATGTCTCTTACTGATCTACCACTCGTTTTGGGGATATGCATTAGAGACAACTGCATTCACGTAAAATAGGGCACCATCTAAGTCCGTTGAGACGACACAATCTGAACTGTGGTTTGGCAAGAAACCAAAGCTGTCGTTTCTTAAAGTTTGGGGTTGTGATGCTTATATGAAAAAGTTTCATCCTAATAAGCTCAAACCCAAAATCGGAGAAATAAGTCTTCATAGGATACCCAAAGGAGACTGTTGGGTACACCTTCTATCACAAATCCGAAGGCAAGACTTCTGTTGCTAAATTTGGAGTTTTTCTAGAGAAGGAGTTTCTCTCGAAAGAAGTGAGTGGGAGGAAAGTAGAACTTGATGAGGTAACTGTACCTGCTCCCTTATTGAAAAGTAGTTCATCACAGAAATCTGTTCCTGTGACTACTACACCAATTAGTAAGGAAGCTAATGATGATGATCATGCAACTTCAGATCAAGTTACTACCGAATCTCGTAGGTAAACCAGAGTGAGATCCGCACCAGAGTGGTACGGTAATCCTGTTCTGGAGGTCATGTTACTTGACCATGACAAACCTACGAACTATGAGGAAGCGATGATGAGCCCAGATTCCGCGAAATGGTTTGAGGCCATGAAATCTGAGATATGATCCATGTATGAGAACAAAGTTTGGACTTTGGTTGACTTGCCCGATGATCGGCGAGCAATTAAGAATAAATGGATCTTCAAGAGGAAGACGGACGCTGGTAGTAGTGTTACTATCTACAAAGCTAGAATTGTCGCAAAAGGTTTTTGACAAGTTCAAGGTGTTGACTACGATGAGAGCTTCTCACTCGTATCTATGCTTGAGTCTGTCCGAATCATGTTAGTAATTGCCGCATTTTATGAAATCAGGCAAACGGATAAGCAAAACTGCATTCCTTAATGGATTTATTAAAGAAGAGTTGTATATGATGCAACCAGAAGGTTTTGTCAATCCGAAAGGTGCTAACAAAATGTGCAAGCTCCAGCGATCCATCTGTGGACTGGTGCAAGCATCTCGGAGTTGGAATATACGCTTTGATGAGTTGATCAAAGCATATAGTTTTATACAGACTTGCGGTGAAGCCTGTATTTACAAGAAAGTGAGTGGGAGCACTACAGCATTTCTGATAAGTATATGTGAATGACATATTGTTGATCGGAAATAATGTAGAATTATTCTGTAAAGCATAAAGGAGTGTTTGAAAGGAGTTTTTCAAAGAAAGACTTCGGTAAAGCTGCTTACATATTGAGCTTCAAGATCTATAGAGATAGATCAAGACGCTTGATAAGTTTTTTCAATGAGTACATACCTTGACAAGATTTTGAAGTAGTTCAAAATGGAACAGTCAAAGAAAGAGTTCTTGCCTGTGTAACAAGGCGTGAAGTTGAGTAAGACTCAAAGCCCGACCACGGCAGAAGATAGAAAGAGAATGAAAGTCATTCCCTATGCCTCAGTCATAGGTTCTATAAAGTATGCCATGCTGTATACCAGATCTATTGTATGCCCTACCACTTAGCTTGGCAAGGGAGTACAATAGTGATCTAGGAGTAGATCACTGGACAGCGGTCAAAATTATCCTTAGTGGAATAAGGATATGTTTCTCGATTATGGAAGTGGAAAAAGGTTCGTCATAAAGGGTTACGCCGATGCAAGTTTAACACTAATCTAGATGACTCTAAGTCTCGGTCTAGATACATATTGAAAGTGGGAGCAATTAGCTGGAGTAGCTCCATGCAGAGCATTGTTGACATAGAAATTTGCAAAATACATGCGAATCTAAATGTGGCAGACCCGTTGACTAAGATTCTCTCACAAGCAAAACATGATCACACCTTAGTACTCCTTGGGTGTTAATCACATAGCGATGTGAACTAGATTACCGAATCTAGTAAACCCTTTGGGTGTTGGTCACATGACGATGTGAACTATGGGTGTTAATCACATGATGATGTGAACTATCAATGTTAATCACATGGTGATGTGATCTAGATTATTGACTCTAGTGCAAGTGGGAGACTGAAGGAAATATGCCCTAGAGGCAATAATAAAGTTATTATTTATTTCCTTATTTCATGATAAATGTTTATTATTCATGCTAGAATTGTATTAACCGGAAACATAATACATGTGTGAATACATAGACAAACAGAGTGTCACTAGTATGCCTCTACTTGACTAGCTCGTTAATCAAAGATGGTTATGTTTCCTAACCATAGACAAAGAGTTGTTATTTGATTAACGCAGTCACATCATTAGTTGAATGATCTGATTGACATGACCCATTCCATTAGCTTAGCACCCGATCGTTTAGTATGTTGCTATTGCTTTCTTCATGACTTATACATGTTCCTATGACTATGAGATTATGCAACTCCCGTTTGCCGGAGGAACACTTTGGGTGCTACCAAACGTCACAACGTAACTGGGTGATTATAAAGGAGCATTACAGGTGTCTCCAAAGGTAGATGTTGGGTTGGCGTATTTCGAGATTAGGATTTGTCACTCCGATTGTCGGAGAGGTATCTCTGGGCCCTCTCGGTAATACACATCACATAAGCCTTGCAAGCATTACAACTAATATGTTAGTTGTGAGATGATGTATTACGAAACGAGTAAAGAGACTTGCCGGTAACGAGATTGAACTAGGTATTGGATACCGACGATCGAATCTCGGGCAAGTAACACACCGATGACAAAGGGAACAACGTATGTTGTTATGCGGTCTGACCGATAAAGATCTTCGTAGAATATGTAGGAGCCAATATGGGCATCCAGGTCCCGCTATTGGTTATTGACCAGAGACGTGTCTCGGCCATGTCTACATTGTTCTCGAACCCGTAGGGTCCGCACGCTTAAGGTTACGATGATAGTTATATTATGAGTTTATGCATTTTGATGTACCGAAGGTTGTTCGGAGTCCCGGATGTTATCACGGACATGACGAGGAGTCTCGAAAGGATTGAGACGTAAAGATTGATATATTGGAAGCCTATGTTTGGATATCAGATGTGTTCCGGGTGAAATCGGGATTTTACCGGAATACCGGGAGGGTTACCGGAACCCCCCGGGAGCTATATGGGCCATAGTGGGCCTTGGTGGAAAAAAGAAGGGGCTGCCCTAGATGGGCTGTGCGCCTCCCCCTTCCCCTAGTCCTATTAGGACTAGGAGAGGTGGCCGGCCCCCTCCTCCTCTTTTCCCCCTCCGCGAATCCTATTCCGACTAGGATGGGGGGGGGGGGGAATCCTACTCCAAGAGGGAGTAGGACTCTCCTGCGCCCTCCTCCTTGGCCGGCCAGCCCTCCCCCTTGGCTCCTTTATATACGGAGGCAGGGGGCACCTCTAGACACACAAGTTGATCCACGTGATCTATTCCTTAGCCGTGTGCGGTGCCCCCTGCCACCATATTCCTCGATAATACTGTAGCGGAGTTTAGGCGAAGCCCTGCTGCTGTAGTACATCAAGATCGTCACCACGCCGTCGTGCTGACGGAACTCTTCCCCGACACTTTGCTGGATCGGAGTCCGGGGATCGTCATCGAGCTGAACGTGTGCTCGAACTCGGAGGTGCCGTAGTTTCGGTGCTTGATCGGTTGGATCGTGAAGACGTACGACTACTTCCTCTACGTCGTGTCATCGCTTCCGCAGTCGGTCTGCGTTGGGTATGTAGACAACACTCTCCCCTCTCGTTGCTATGCATCACATGATCTTGCGTGTGCGTAGGAATTTTTTTGAAATTACTACGAAACCCAACAGTATCTGACAAGGGATTTGGAAAGTTGCTAGTAATGATAAAGAATATGCTTCCAAAGGACAATGAATTGCCCGAGAGTACGTACAAAGCAAAGAAGGCTGTCTGCCCTCTAGGGTTAGAGGTGCAGAAGATACATGCATGCTCTAATGATTGCATCCTCTACCGCGGTGAGTACGAGGATTTGAACGCTTGCCCAGTATGCGGTGCATTATGCTATAAGATCAGCCGCGATGACCCTGGTGATGTCGAGGGCGAGCGCCCCAGGAAGAAGATTCCTGCCAAGGTGATCTGGTATGCTCCTATAATACCACGGTTGAAACGTTTGTTCCAAAACAAAGAGCATGCCAAGGCGATGCGATGGCACAGAGAAGACCGTAAGAAAGATGGAAAGTTGAGAGTACCCGCTGACGGGTCGCAGTGGAGAAAAATCGAAAGAAAGTATGGGAAGGAGTTTGCAGATGACGCAAGGAACGTATGGTTTGGTCTAAGCGCAGATGGCATTAATCCTTTTGGGGAGGAGAGCAGCAACCATAGCACCTGGCCTGTGACTCTATGTTTGTATAACCTTCCTCCTTGGTTGTGCATGAAGCGGAAGTTCATTACGATGCCAGTGCTCATCCAAGGCCCTAAGCAACCCGGCAACGACATTGATGTGTACCTAAGGCCATTAGTTGAAGAACTCTTACAACTGTGGAATGGAACAGGTGTACGTGCGTGGGATGAGCACATGGGGGAAGAATATGACCTAAAGGCATTGCTATTCGTGACTATCAATGATTGGCGTGCTCTCAGTAACCTTTCAGGACAGACAAACAAGGGATACCGCGCATGCACGCACTGTTTGGACGATACCGATAGTATATATTTGGCTAATTGTAAGAAGAATGTGTACCTGGGACATCGTCGATTTCTTCCGAGCAGGCATCCCGTAAGAAATAAAGGCAAGCATTTCAAAGGTGAGGCGGATCACCGGACGAAGCCTCGCCACCGTAGTGGTGCTGATGTACATGATATGGTCAAGGATTTGAAGGTGGTCTTTGGAAAGGGTCCTGGTGGACAACCTGTTCCGAATGACGCTGACGGATGCGCACCCATGTGGAAGAAGAAATCTATATTTTGGGACCTGCCCTATTGGAAAGACTTAGAGGTCCGCTCCGCAATCGACGTGATGCATGTGACGAAGAATCTTTGTGTGACCCTGCTTGGCTTCTTGGGCATGTATGGGAAGACAAAAGATACACCTGAGGCACGGGAGGACCAGCAACGTATGCACGGAAAGACGGCATACATCAGGGTCATGCAAGCTACACTCTTACCAAAGAAGAGAAGGAAATCTTCTTTGAATGCCTGCTCAGTATTAAGGTACCGTCTGGCTTCTCGTCGAATATAAAGGGAATAATAAACATGGCAGAGAAAAAGTTTCAGAACCTAAAGTCTCATGACTGCCACGTGATTATGACGCAACTGCTTCCGGTTGCATTGAGGGGGCTTCTACCGGAAAATGTTCGATTAGCCATTGTGAAGCTATGTGCATTCCTCAATGCAATCTCTCAGAAGGTAATCGATCTAGAAATCATACCAAGGTTAGAGAATGATTTGGTGCAATGTCTTGTCAGTTTCGAGTTGGTGTTCCCACCATCCTTCTTCAACATCATGACGCACGTCCTAGTTCACCTATGTGAAGAGATTAACGTTTTGGGTCCTGTATTTCTACACAATATGTTCCCCTTTGAGAGGTTCATGGGAGTCTTAAAGAAATATGTTCATAACCGTGCTTGGCCAGAAGGAAGCATCTCCAAGGGCCATGAAAATGAGGAGGTCATTGAGTTTTGTATTGACTTTATTCCTGACCTTAAGCCGATTGGTGTCCCTGAATCGCGGCATAAGGGCAGACTGGATGGAAAAGGCACGCTAGGAGGGGAACAAATAATATGTATGGACGGACATTCTCTCACTGAAGCACACTACACAGTTCTACAGAATTCCGCCTTGGTGGCTCCGTATATGGATGAACACAATAATTTGCTACGCTCCAAACACCCAGAGCGGTTTGATGACTGGATTACACATGAACAAACCAGGAGTTTCGCCAGCTGGTTGCAGACACGTACCATGCATGACGCCTCTATTGAAGATGACCTGTACTTGCTGTCCCAGTTACCATCTTCGAATATAATGACTTTCAAAGGGTACGAGATAAATGGTAATACAATTTACACGATCGCCCAAGATAAGAAGAGCACCAACCAAAACAGTGGTGTCCGCTTTGATGCAGAAACCAAGACGGGAAAGGAAACATATTATGGTTATATACAGGACATATGGGAACTTGACTATCGACGTGGTTTGAAGGTCCCTTTGTTTCGGTGCAAATGGGTCAATATGACACGAGGCGGGTTAATGGAAGACCCGCAGTACGGAATGACAACAGTGGATCTCAACAATCTTGCGTATGTAGACGAACCATTCGTCCTAGCCAATGATGTGGCACAGGTTTTCTATGTGAAGGACATGTCTACCAAGACGAGAAAAAGAAAAGATAAGGAAGCGAATGCATCGTACGATGAGCCAAAGCGGCACATAGTTCTTTCTGGGAAGAGAAACATCGTGGGAGTGGATGACAAGACAGACATGTCAGGAGATTATGAAAAGTTGGATGAAATTGCTCCATTCACAGTGAATATTCACCCGAGAATCCAGTTAAATGATGAAGATTTTCCATGGCTACGGCGCAAAGGGACACACGCGAAGAAAAAATTTCACACCCGAAGATCTGGGATGTGATCGGCTTCACTATCATCACTTTCTTCTGTGTTTCACACCCAGGAGGGAATCTCTGTAATAGTTAGGGTAGCTAGTTATGTGTTTTGGCATTTGAAACGCGAAGAAATTTTATGTGCAAGCAAATTCTTTCATGCATTTACTGATTTTTTCAGCTAAATGACCCTGAAATTGAAAAGCATTTCAAATGAACTCAGAAAAGGTTGAAAGTTGGCATGGTATCATAATTTCACCCACATAGCATGTGCAAAAAAGTAGAGAGGGTTACCGCAAAAACTGGATGCACTTCATGTACAAAATGGACAATCTCTTTCGAAGTATCAGGGTTTCGGACGAAAACTCATCCGTTACAAAGGCATTTCATTTTTTAAATAACCTAAGCATTACCAAATTGAATATAATGATAAAACACACTAATATTAAACATAAGAAAAAAGAATCACTAAAAAATCTATTTTCAAAGTTAAGTTATTCACAAACTAGTGATTCACACAAATTTCAAATAATTCAAAATTTAAACTATTCAAATTTGTAAACTACCGGTACTAACAGAAAGTTTGTAATTTTTTATACCTAAGCAAAAATATTCACAAACAAACTCTAAATACAGCAAAAAACAACTCTAAAATAAATAAAACAAAAATAAATAAAGCAAAAAAATAAGAAAAAAAGCCCACCTACTGGGCCACAGCGGCCTGCATACGACTAGAAACCCAAATTCTAGTTGGCCCAGGATGCAGGCCCGCTAGCCCAGTAGGCCCAACAGGGCATCGCAGAAGAGGTAGGCCCAGAAGGCCTGCTTAAGAGAGGAGCTCGAGACAGCAGCGACGACGGGGCTTATAAGCAGGTGCGAGTGCCCCTCGGCTAGCGAGGTGGGACTAAAATTTTGCGCCCCTCGCCTGGCAGCGCACACCCTTTAGTACCGGGTCGTGGCTCCAACCGGTACTAAAGGGGGGGTCTTTAGTACCGGTTGGAGCCACCACCCAGTACTAAAGGGGTGCCGTTCCCGCCGCTTGGCCTAGCCAAAACAGACCTTTAGTACCGGTTGGTGGCTCCAACCGGTACTAAAGGTTGTTCTATATAAGAAAACACTTCAAAAAAATTGTCAGTTTCTCATCTCTCCCTGCTTCTTTCTCCTCTGCCCCATCGCCGCCGCCCCTCGTCGCCGCCCCCGTCGCCGTCCCCGTCGCCGTCGCCGTCCCCGTCGTCCCCGTCGCCGCGCCCCGCCCCGTCATTCCCGCCCAGCTCGTCCTCCCATATGTCGTCCCCGTCTAGCCCGTCCCCGTCCCCGTCGTCGCCGCCCCGTCCCCGTCGTCGCCGCCCCGTCTCCGTCTCCGTCCCCGTCCCCGTTGCCGCCCACCGTCGTCGCGCCTCGCCGGTGAGCTGTGCCCCGGCCGCCAACCACACACACACACACATTGTTATAGAATTGTTAGCAATCTTTCTGTTTTTTAGTTATAGAATTATTAGAAATGTTAGTTTTAGTTATAGAAATGTTAGTTATATAGAAATGTTAGTTATATAGAAATATTAGAAATGTTAGTTATATAGAAATGTTTTTTAGTTATAGAAATATTAGAAATGTTAGTTTTAGTTATAGAAATATTAGAAATGTTAGTTTTAGTTATAGAATTTAGAATTTGCATATATGAAATCACAATCCATCATTTAAAAAATGTTACTTTACTTTTGCGGCATATAGTATTTGTTGTCGACGATGCCCGGCCCGCATCCTCGCCGTCGACCCGTTCGCGACGACGTCCTGCTTCAGAGGACCCATGTCCGGGACTGGGCTCTGCCGGGCTGGCACTAGGAGGTGCTACCTTCAGGGGCGCAACGCTTGGTGAGGAACCCGGTCCCAGGTCCTGTCGTCGACCCTCATCTCCTTTGGTGGCGTTCGCGTGGGCCACTTTCGGTGCAGAGGGAGCCGGCCCCGCCGGAGGTGATACGTCGCCGTGTCAGGGAGGAGGACGAGCACGTCCATCGCTACATGGCTGCTATGGACGTCAGGTTCTCCAATACCTGGCAGATTCTTTTGGGAGATCACCCAAGCTATGATCCAGTGATGGTTCCTTCTCTTTGGGTGTCCACCGCCCGCACCTCAGGAACCGCGAGTGGCCTAGATTACTCTGTAGTATTCGATCTTTATTAGCTTGCTAGCTAGCTAGCTAGTGATGTATTCGATATTATATCTATTATTCGAGACGATGTATTCGAGATTATATCTATTATTCGAGACGATGTATTCGAGATTATATCTATTATTCGAGACGACGTATTTGAGATTATATTCGATGATGCTTATTATGTACTATGATTGATTCAGTTTTTCCTTATTAATTGATTGCATCCATGCATTGTAATTTGAATATATTTCTTTTGGATTAGTTAAACAAAACCTATGGCGGACAATACCGGCAGAGAGGGAGAAGAGGCCCTGTTCAATATCATACGCAATCCTCACGGGCCAGATGATGATCAGAATGAAGAAGATTATGACGGTTCCGAATATCTAAACAACACCGGGGAGGGTGATATGATATTCGATCGCAACGAACGAATTGATGAAGTCATGAACTATGAACATGACGAAGAAAATGTTGATCTTGAAACAACAAAGACCGGCGAGGTATACATATTTATATAAGCAGGCATCTGGTGATCATCACATGTTTTAAATGACTTGAAGATATATTAACGAATCGATCTTTCTTCTTTCAGCCATCCGGATCGAGCAAATCTTCAGGCAACAGGAAACGTGGCCCGAACAAAAAGTTGAAGGAGGGCATAAAGTACAATATCGAGGCCATCAGACCTAATGGCGAACCATTAGCGCCTAAGAAGATTGCGGACAAGTTCATTCGTCAGTGCAGAGTTCTTGTGAAGGACCAACTCCCGATCTCCCTTCAAGAATGGAGAGAGCCAGCAAAGCCACGTCCAGGAGTTACTTTTGTCGATGACAGACAAAAACTTCTGCTTTGGGAAACGCTCATGGAACATTTCACCCTACCAGATCATTTCACAGATGCAGATGTGGAGAAAGTCAAGGACGCTGCTCTTAGGAAGATGGCGGTTGCATTCAAGAACCACAAGATTCGTGAATGGGCCAAGTACGTCAACGGAGGAAGGAAGACTCTAGTATTCGAGGGAACACTAGAGAAGCAAAGTGCTCATTGGGACGATTTCGTGAAATTCAAGGATTCGGAATTATCAAAGGAACGGTCGAGAATAAACAAGGCCAATGCCGCAAAAAAGGATAAGTTCCATAAGCTGGGGCCAGGTGGCTATGCGGTGGGAATGCCTAAGTGGGATAAGTCTGAGAAAGAGATGCTGGATGCAGGTGTCACTCCAGAAACATTGAGCTGGCCCCCCAGGTGCAGGACTTGGTTATGCGCATGGGGGGGAGTTGGACCCGAAGACAGGCATGTCTGGACGGAGCCGAAGATAAGCTACTTGTTGCAATAGAAGAGACTCGATCGGGGTTGTTCGAGCCCAACAGAGAGAACGACGAGCTTACGCATGCCCTGGGAAATCCTGAACACCCGGGAAGAACACGAGGCATGGGCGCTATTCCGTGGTATGAGGGGTTTTCGGACTGGAACGCCGACTACAGAATCCGTGCGAGAAAGAAGATTATGGAGGAGAAGAAGAGGAAGATGGAGGAGGAGTAGAGGAAGCTAGACTATGAATGCCTTCAAGGCCTAGAATCAGCGCACGCGGACTTGGCAGTCAAATTCCAGCGGCAGCAGGAGCAGATCGACTCACTTAGCCAGCAAAGGGGTCTCAGTAGCTAGCGGATGATCCACCATTGGATAGCACTGTCCCATCCATGCCGAGAAGCAGCATGGGTTCCGCCCCGGGCGACGCATTGCTGGATAGCTACCTAGTGGATGACATCATGGAGAACACTAACTGCGAGCTACACTTCAAAATGAAGAACATCTCCATGAAGGTGGCGGACGCCCTTGCTTTTACAAATCCCCCCGAAGCAACCTTCCATTGCAACCCGATTCCAGCGGGCTATGCTCGTGTCTTGGTTGATGAGGTGGTGGACCAATATTCGGGGCTAGAGCTTGACATTCCTGGAGGTGACGATGAGCACACACTAGGAGAGGCCAACCATCGTATCATCCTATGGAGAAAGGATTGCATCATCTTTCGAAGGCCACCGACACCGCGTCATCCGACTCCTCGTCGCAGTCCGCCACCGAGTCAGCAGACTCCCGCTCCTCCAAGTCCACCAACGCATCAGGCCATTCCTCCTCCAAGACCGGCACAGCTTCAGGCCACTCCTCCCCCTCCAAGTCCGGCAAAGCGTCAGGCCACTCCTCCTCCAAGTCCGGCACAGCTTCAGGCCACTCCTCCTCCAAGTCCGGCACAGCTTCAGGCCACTCCTCCTCCTCCAACTCAGCCACGTCAGCCATCTTCGCCGCCTCAGCAATCACGGAAGAGAGCCGCCTCAGCTATGGTGCGTAGCGGTACAAGTCGAGGTAGTACTGGAGGTATAGGCGGAGGCAAGCGATTTCAATATGGTCCAAGCCTCGTGCCTCTTCCACAGAGGCCTTACGACAAGTCCGAGGAGGAAAACGTAGCCATATCGAAGGCCGAGGTGGAAGCCCATTTTGCACCGAAACCGCCACCGCCGCCAAGGGAGAAAGTGCATGTGGAAAAGATTGTCCACTTCATTCGTATGGCTAGAGCACCAGCTCCCAAGCCTGTTGACACAGACTATGAGCGCCACATCAAGAAGTTAAATCGAGCGCGTCTACAAAAAGAGGCGAGCTTGAGCTCGAGAAAATCAGCTGGCAAAAGGAGTGGTAAAACCGTTCCCCAGCTGGGAGAACAGGCGGCGAAATCAATCCCCCCGCTTGTTGTGCCAACAACACATGAGAGTAGGCGCGCCCAATATTATTGTGGGCAAACCGTTAATGTTCCCGGGGTGGGCGATGTGGTAATAACCGAGGAGCATATTGCGCGGGCTGAATCGATCGGGATCACTGTTGGACAACTCCTTGATATCGAGCCCATGTCTCTGACTAGAGAGGAGGAAATAAAACGGAAATATGCCCGGGGCCAACCTTTGGTCGAGCCAGAGGAGGTCAATAAGCTCCCAACGAGAATGTATGAATTGCATCAATGGTACATGGACATTACCAAGATTTCCAATCGAGAGTCCCTCATGGTGAATGTCAACAAGGATCATTACTACCATGGGAAAGCTGTGACCGTTGAGTATTCAGAACTATTTCAGCTATACAATCAAGACGCACTCGACAAATCTATCGTCAGTTGCTATTGTCTGTAAGTGATTTCTTTCTGTAATTTAAGTCTCAAGCTAGTTGTAGTGATCATTTTGATCAATCATTACCTGTAATTATCCTCACTATATTCTTTTCTGTGGTATTATACAGGATGAAGATTTATGAAATGAAAAAGGTGGACGCTATGGCATTGGGTTCGTTGACCCAAATACCATTAATGAATACACATGGAAAATAGATCCATATACGAAAAAAGTGTAGAGGAAAGCATGCTACAGTTCTTCTAGGACCTCAAATACAATGAAGATATACTACTTCCTTACAAGTTCCAGTGAGTCACACTGTCTTGTACTACAAATTCTGTTTTTCCCTACTAGCTAGCTACATGTTTTTGCTTACATATGCCCGCTTAATTAAGACATGCAAACGTGTGTGCATGCATATTTCACTGGATCTTGTTAATCATTAAAGTTGATGAAGGAACAATTGAAGTACTATACTCACTACTTAAGAAAGCAAGTGACTACACCATCGTGAAGGGGATAGTCAACAGGTAATTTCAATCATTATTAACTATATCTCGGCCTATTTAATTAGTTCATCATTTCCTGATAACAACTATTTAATAACTCATTTATTCATTTTCTTTGTCGGTGGGCAGGGCTTGGGAAAAGTTCATCAGGGCCACTCCAGGCCCATGGAAACAAAATCTAAAATGGTATCGACCCAAGGTAAGTAATTAAGTAGTACTAGCTAGCTGCCATCTCTTTAATTATCATGCTTGATTAATTATTATCTGATCAAATTCCATTCTCGTAAAGGCCCTGAAGCAAGCACCGGGGAATGATCTATGTGCATACTACGTTTGCGAGAACATTCGCATGATGGCATCCGAAAGGAGCAAATCTCAAAGACAGGAGTGGGTACGATATCGATTGTCAGAACACCACTACTAGGAAAAGGCCTACTAATGGCGCACCAGTTTTGCCTACTAATGGCGCACCAGTTTTGCCTACTAATGGCGCATCACTGGTGCACCATTACTAGCACGCCATTAGTAATTTTTACTAATGGCGCACCACTGGTGCGCCATTAGTATCTGGTATACTAATGGCGCACCACTGGTGCGCCATTAGTATAGGCCACAGTGCGCCATTAGTATAGGCCACTGGTGCGCCATTAGTATAGGCCACGGTGCGCCATTAGTATTTTTGAATTTTGAAGGCGGGAAAATAGTAGTGGTGCACCGTCTAACCCCCACCGTGCGCCATTGCTATTTTTGAATTTGGATCTGGATCGTGATTTTTTTGCCCATTTTTTGCTAGTTTTTTTTGCTCGTTTTTTGGCATGATATTATTTCAAATTTTGTTCCTATTTTTGGATCTTGTACGTTCTTTTGCCGTGTTCTTTTGCCGGAGAGGAGTTCGCCGGAGAGGAGGAGGAGGAGGTCACCGGAGAGGCGCTCGCCTACATCGCTGGAGAGGAGGAGGAGGTCGCCGGAGAGGAGTTCACCGAAGCATCGGAGAGGAGGAAGGAGAAACCATGAGGGAATGGGAGGAGAGGAGGGAGGAGGAGCTCACCGGAGAGGAGGGAGGAGAAACCATGAGGGGAGGGAGGGGAGGAGAGGAGGGAGGAGGAGGTTCCCGGAGAGGAGGAGGAGGTCGCCGGAGAGGAGAAGGAGGTCGCCGGAGAGGAGGAGAAGGAGTGGAGGAGAGGAGAGGAGGAGATGGAGTGGAGGAGATGGAGTGGAGGAGAGGTGGAGTGGAGGAGAGGAGAGGAGGAGATGGAGTGGAGGAGAGGTGGAGTGGAGGAGAGGAGAGGAGGAGATGGAGTGGAGGAGAGGTGGAGTGGAGGAGGTGCGCCCAGCCACATATACGACATACTAATGGCGCACCATGGGCAGGTGCGCCATTAGTAACTTTTTTTTGACTTATTTTGAATTTTGAAGGCGGGAAGATACTAATGGCGCACCATGGGCAGGTGCGCCATTAGTAACTTTTTTTTTATTTTTTTGACTTATTTTGAATTTTGAAGGCGGGAAGATACTAATGGCGCACCGTGGGCGGGTGCGCCATTAGTAACTTTTTATTTTTATTTTTTTGACTTATTTTAAATTTTGAAGGCGGGAAGATACTAATGGTGCACCGTGGGCGGGTGCGCCATTAGTAACTTTTTTTTTATTTTTTTGACTTATTTTAAATTTTGAAGGCGGGAAGATACTAATGGGGCACCATGGGCAGGTGCGCCATTAGTGAGTTTGAATTTTTTTTGAATTTTTTTGCCTCTCCAGATCTTAAAAGCCCCGTATCTTTTTTTCTGTTAGGTTTTTGAGGATTTTGAAAATGTTTAACGGGGTTCCCCCAGTTAAATTCGGATGTAACTTTTCGAGTAGATGATTTTTCATATAAAAAACTTTTTCAACCGAGTTAGTATGCAAAAGTTATGCCCATTTTTACAAATTCTCGAGAGATTTTGCAAATGAAGTCGAAATTCATATTTGCAAATTTTCCCAACAACTAGACCACATATCACATGGGAAACTTATTTTCTTTTATTTTTTTTTTGACATTTTCATCATTTTCTTTTATTTTTTTTAAAACTGAAAAGGCGATCCACGGGGGGGAGGGGGGGGGATGCATTCGGTGGAAGTGGTGGCCAAGTTACTAATGGCGCACCGTGGCATGGTGCGCCATTACTAGTTCAACTAGTAATGGCGCACCACTCCCACGGTGCGCCATTAGTAGTTTTGACAAAAATTTAAAAAAAATTAATTTTTTTTACTAATGGCGCACCGTGGATGTGGTGCGCCATTACTAGTTCAACTAGTAATGGCGCACCACTCCCACGGTGCGCCATTAGTAGTTTTGAAAAAATTAAATTTTTTTTTACTAATGGCGCACCCGCGGATGTGGTGCGCCATTAGTATTTGGACACTAATGGCGTACCAACACATGGTGCGCCATTAGTATATAGTAATGGCGCACCACATGTCTGGTGCGCCATTAGTGTCAATTCCATCTATAGCCCTTTTCCTAGTAGTGCACTATTCACAATTTTTACATCATTATCGATATCTAGTCACACAACTAATACACATGCATATTGATCTCCTTCTTAACAGTTCAAAGAGGTGCGGGACAAGCTCCTAGCACAGGACCGCATAGAAGCAATTCAGGAGGAAATAGAGGGAATTTTGCTCGACCAGGTCATAGATCCCAAAGGAGAATACTATTACCCGCTACCGCCCCCATGAACCACTTCCAATTGTTATCGTGCTCCGAAGGCACCAATTAGCTAGGCTAATGCCACTGGCTCCGAAGGCACCAATTAGGAGAAATTATATATATACATGTGTGTATATATGTGTGAATTAATTAATGGTGGTTGCGAGACATTCAATGATATATATATATATATTATGATCGGTTCTACTAGAAATTCTATTTATATATATGCATAACGTGTACAATATGTAGTATCGTAAAATACCAGCAAACGAAAAATAATTAAATGGAAAACACAAAATTAAATGAAAAAGAAATCATAAACCCAAAACCCCCCCAACCTTTTAATACCGGTTGGTGACACCAACCGGCACTAAAGGGCTCCCTGCCCCTGAAGCTGGCTCGTGCCACGTGGTTGCCCTTTAGCACCGGTTCGTGCTGAACCGGTACTAAGGGGGGGGGGCTTTAGTGCCTACACTTTAGCACCGGTTACCAAACCGGCACTAAAGGGCCTTACGAACCGGTGCTATTGCCCGGTTCTGCACTAGTGCCTCCTCGTCATGGAGAGCGTCGGGATGATGAAGATGGCCACTAGAGAGGGATTCCCCCCTCCGGCAGGGTGCCAGAACGGGTCTAGATTGGTTTTCAGTGGCTACGGAGGCTTCTGGCGGCGGAACTCCCGATCTATTCTGCTCCCTAGTGTTTTTAGGCTATGGACATATATAGACAAAAGAAGTTGGCCAGAGGAGCCACGAGGGGCCCATGAGGGTGGGGGCGCGTCGGGGGGGGGGGGGGAGGGGGGGTACGGCGCGCCTCCCTACCTCGTGGCTTCCTCGAAGCTTCCCTGACGTCTACTCCAAGTCTGCTGGATTGCTTCCGTTCCAAAAATAACTCTCCCAGAGGTTTCATTCCGTTTGGACTCCGTTTGATATTCCTTTTCTTCGAAACACTGAAATAGGCAAGAAAACAACAATTTGGGCTGGGCCTCGGGTTAATAGGTTAGTCCCAAAAATAATATAAAAGTGTTTAGTAAAGCCCATAAACATCCAAAACAGATAATATAATAGCATGAATACTTCATAAATTATAGATACGTTGGAGACGTATCCACATCCCCAAGCTTAATTCCTACTCTTCCTCGAGTAGGTAAATGATAAAAGAAATAATTTATGAAGTGTGAATGCTAGCAGGTGCACAAGTTTGATCAATGATAATTTCAATCACCTTTTCTAGCATCATTATATGTCATAACAATGGCTCATATCATAAAGCTTCTCATGATCAAGTAACAAACTATTCACATGTTAAAGTATAGATCATAAACTTTCTTGAGAACTAACAAACCGTGTTATTATTCATCAAACAATTACAATTCATCTTATTTTTCAGGAAGAGTCTATGTCAGAGCTTTGATTCAGCAAACTTCACATACTCAATTATCATTTAATCTTTCACAATTGCTAACACTCACGCGATATTTATGGGTTCAAAGTTTTAATCAGACACAGAGAAAGATAGGGGCTTATAGATTCGCCTCCCAACCTTTTACCTCAAGGGTAATGTCAACAATAATAGTTCATGATGCCTTACATCCAATTGTATATATATATATATATATATATATCAGGATCTTTCCAACACAATATGCTTGCCAAAGGATAAAATGTAAAAAGGAAAGGTGAAGATCACCACGACTCTTGCATAGGGTATAAGACAAGAATAAAAGATATGCCCTTCGCAGAGGGAAGTAGAGGTTGTCATGAGCTTTTATAGTTGGATGCACAAAATCTTAATGCGAAAGAACGTCACTTTATATTGCCACTTGTGATAGGGACCTTTATTATGCAGTCCGTCGCTTTTATTACTTCCACATCACAAGATCGTATAAAGCTTATTTTCTCCACACTAATAGATCATACATATTTAGAGAGAAATTTTTATTGCATGCACCGATGACAACTTACTTGAAGGATCTTACTCAATCCATAGGTAGGTATGGTGGACTCTCATGGCAATACTGGTTTAAGGGATGTTTGGAAGCACAAGTAGTATCTCTACTTGGTGCAAAGAATTTGGCTAGCATGAGGGGGAAAGGCAAGCTCAACATTGGATGATCCATGACAATATACTTTATTTCAGATATAAGAAAACATAACCCATTACGTTGTCTTCCTTGTTCAACATCAACCTTTTAACATGTCATATTTTAATGAGTGCTCACAATTACAAAAGATGTCCAAGATAGTATATTTATATGTGAAATCTCTCTTCCTTCAATATTCTTTCATGAATTGTTCAAGTGACCAATACAATGTTTGCTAACCTTCAATAAATTTACCACCTCTACTTTTTATATGTGAAGTCATTACTCCCCATGGAATAAGTATATGAAACATATATAAATTTCAGATTTATGATATTCAAATCATTCAACTATTTACTCATAGGATATAAGTGAAGCACACGAGTAAATGACAAACTACTCCAAAAAGATATAAGTGAAGATCAATGAGTAGTTAAATAATTATTTAGCTATGTGAAGACACTCCCATTTAAGGATTTCAGATCTTGATATTTTATTCAAACAACAAGCAAAACAAAATAAAATGACATTATAAGAATAGCAAACATCATGTGAAGATGCAAAAACTTAGGATCAACCGATACTAACCGATAGTTGTTGAAGAAGAAAGGTGGGATGCCAACGGGGGCATCCCCAAGCTTAGACGCTTGAGACTTCTTGAAATATTATCTTGGGATGCCCTGGGCATCCCCAAGCTTGAGCTTTTGTGTCTCCTTAATTCCTCTCATATCACGGTCTCCCTAAATCTCCAAAGCTTCATCCACACAAAACTCAACAAGGACTCGTGAGATAAGTTAGTATAAACCAATGCAAAAACCTTATCATACTCTACTATAGCAAATCACTAAAATTATTATTCAACATTGCATACTAAATGCCTCTGCATATTTAATATTCCTATCCTCAAATAGAATCATTAAACAAGCAAACATATGCAAACAATGCAAACATAACAGCAATCTGCCTAAACAGTGTTGGGGAACGTAGTAATTTCAAAAAATTTCCTATGCACACTCAGGATCATGGTGATGCATAGAAACGAGAGGGGAGAGTGTGTCCACGTACCCTCGTAGACCGAAAGTGGAAGCGTTAGCACAACACAGTTGTTGTAGTCGTACGTCTTCACGATCCGATCGATCCAAGTACCGAACATACGGCACCTCCGAGTTCAGCACATGTTCAGCTCGATGACGTCCCGTTAACTTCGATCCAGCAGAGCTTCATGGGAGAGTTCCGTCAGCACGACGGCGTGATGACGGTGATGATGTTGCTACTGACACAAGGCTTCGCCTAAGCACCACTACGATATAACTGAGGTGGAATATGGTGGAGGGGGGCACCGCACACGGCTGGAATAGATCAACAGATCAACTTTGTGTGTTCTAGGGTGCCCCTGCCCCTGTATATAAAGGAGCAAGGGGGGAGGCGGCCGGCCAGGAGGAGGGCGCGCCAGGGGGGAGTCCTACTCCCACCGGGAGTAGGACTCCTCCTTTTCCGTGTTGGAGTAGGAGAGGGAAGGAAGGGAGAGAGGAGGAGAAGGAAAAAGGGGGGCACCACCCCCCTCCCTGTCCAATTCGGACTAGAGGGGGAGGGGGCGCGCGGCTGCCCTGGCCGCCCCTCCTCTTCTCCCACTAAGGCCCATGAGGCCCAATTAACTCCCCGGGGGGTTCCGGTAACCCCCCGGTACTCTGGTTTTTATCCGAAACCACTCAGAACACTTCCAATGTCTGAATATAGTCGTCCAATATATCGATCTTTATGTCTTGACCATTTTGAGACTCCTCGTCATGTCTGTGATCATATCCGGGACTCCGAACTACCTTCGGTACATCAAAACACAAAAACTCATAATAACGATTTTCACCAAACTTTAAGCATGCAGACCCTATGGGTTCGAGAACTATGTAGACATGACCGAGACATGTCTCTGGTCAATAACCAATAGCGGAACCTGGATGCTCATATTTGCTCCTACATATTCTATGAAGATCTTTATCGGTCAAACCGCATAACAACATACGTTGTTCCCTTTGTCATCGGTATGTTACTTGCCCGAGATTCGATCATCGGTATCTCAATACCTAGTTAAATCTCGTTACCGGCAAGTCTCTTTACTGATAACCCACAAGTATAGGGGATCGCAATAGTTTTCGAGGGTAGAGTATTCAACCCAAATTTATTGATTCGACACAAGGGGAGCCAAAGAATATTCTCAAGTATTAGCAACTGAGTTGTCAATTCAACCACACCTGGATAACTTAATATCTGCAGCAAAGTGTTTAGTAGCAAAGTAATACGATAGTAGTGGTAACAGTAGCAACAGGTAACGATATCAAAAGTAATATTTTTGGTATTTTGTAGTGATAATAACAATAGCAACGGAAAAGTAAATAAGCGAAGAACAATGTATGGAAAGCTCGTAGGCAATGGATCGGTAATGGAGAATTATGCCGGATGTGGTTCATCATGTAACAGTCATAACCTAGGGTGACACAGAACTAGCTCCAATTCATCAATGTAATGTATGCATGTATTTCGAATATAGTCATACGTGCTTATGGAAAAGAACTTGCATGACATCTTTTGTCCTACCCTCCCGTGGCAGCGGGGTCCTAGTGGAAACTAAGGGATATTAAGGCTTCCTTTTAATAGAGTACCGGACCAAAGCATTAACACATAGTGAATACATGAACTCCTCAAACTACGGTCATCACCGGAAGTGGTCCCGATTATTGTCACTTCGGGGTTGCTTGATCATAACACATAGTAGGTGACTATAGACTTGCAAGATAGGATCAAGAACTCACATATATTCATGAAAACATAACAGGTTCAGATCCGAAATCATGGCACTCGGGCCCTAGTGACAAGCATTAAGCATAGCAAAGTCATAGCAACATTAATCTCAGAACATAGTGGATACTAGGGATCAAACCCTAACAAAACTAACTCGATTACATGATAAATCTCATCCAACCCATCACCGTCCAGCAAGCCTACGATGGAATTACTCACGCATGGCGGTGAGCGTCATGAAATTGGTGATGGAGGATGGTTGATGATGACGATGGCGACGGATTCCCCTCTTCGGAGCCCCGAACGGACTCCAGATCAGCCCTCCCGAGAGAGTTTAGGGCTTGGCGGCGGCCCCGTATCGTAAAACACGATGAATCCCTCTCCTTGATTTTTTTCTCTCCGAACACGAATATATAGAGTTGGAGTTGAGGTCGGAGGAACTCCAGGGGCCCACGAGGTAGGGGGCGTGCCCAGGGGGGCAGGCGCGCCCCCACCCTCGTGGCTAGGGTGTGGACCCCTGGCCTTGATTCTTTTCCAGTATTTTTTATTATTTCCAAAAACAATCTCCGTGGAGTTTCAGGTCATTCCGAGAACTTTTGTTTCTGCACATAAATAACACCATGGCAATTCTGCTGAAAACAACGTCAGTCCGGGTTAGTTCCATTCAAATCATGCAAGTTAGAGTCCAAAATAAGGGCAAAAGTGTTTGGAAAAGTAGATACGACGGAGACGTATCAACTCCCCCAAGCTTAAACCTTTGCTTGTCCTCAAGCAATTCAGTTGACAAACTGAAAGTGATAAAGAAAAACTTTTACAAACTCTGTTTGCTCTTGTTGTTGTAAATATGTAAAGCCAGCATTCAAGTTTTCAGCAAAGATTATGAACTAACCATATTCACAATAACTCTTAGGTCTCATGTTTACTCATATCAATGGCATAATCAACTAGCGAGCAATAATAATAAATCTCGGATGACAACACTTTCTCAAAACAATCATAATATGATATAACAAGATGGTATCTCGCTAGCCCTTTCTGAGACCGCAAAACATAAATGCAGAGCACCTTTAAAGATCAAGGACTGACTAGACATTGTAATTCATAGTAAAAGAGATCTAGTCAAGTCATACTCAATGTAAACTAACCGTAATGAATGCAAATGACAGTGGTGCTCTCCAACTGGTGTTTTTTAATAAGAGGATGATGACTCAACATAAATGTAAATAGATAGGCCCTGCATAGAGGGAAGCAAGGATTTGTAGAGGTGCCAGAGCTCGGTTTTGAAATAGAGGTGAATAATATTTTGAGTGGTATACTTTCATTGTCAACATAACAACCAAGAGATGGCGATATCTTCCATGCTACACACATTATAGGCGGTTCTCAAACAGAATGGTAAATTTTATACTCCCCCTCCACCAACAAGCATCAATCCATGGCTTGCTCGAAACAACGAGTGCCTCCAACTAACAACAGTCCCGGAGGAGTTTTGTTTGCAATTATTTTGATTTGATTTGCATAAAACATGGGACTGGGCATCCCGGTGACCAGCCATTTTCTCGTGAGTGAGGAGCGGAGTCCACTCCTCTTGAGAATACCCCGCCTAACATGGAAGATACGGACAACCCTAGTTGATACATGAGCTATTCGAGCATACAAAACAGAATGTTTATTTGAAGGTTTAGAGTTTGGCACATACAAATTTACTTGGAACGGCAGGTAGATACCGTATATAGGTAGGTATGGTGGACTCATATGGATTAACTTAGGGGTTTATGGGATTTGATGCACAAGCAGTATTCCCGCTTAGTACAGGTGAAGGCTAGAAAAAGACTGGGAAGCGACCAGCTAGAGAGCGACAACAGTCATGAACATGCATTAAAATTAATCAACACCGAATGCAAGCATGAGTAGGGTATAATGCACCATGAACATAAATATCGTAGAGGCTATGTTGATTTTGTTTCAACTACATGCGTGAACATGTGCCAAGTCAAGCCACTCGAATCATTCAAAAGAGGATACCACCCTATCATACCACATCACAACCATTTTAATAGCATGTTGGCACGCAAGGTAAACCATTATAAGCTCCTAGCTAATTAAGCATGGCATAAGAAACTATAATCTCTAGTTGTCATTGCAAACATATTTATTCATAATAGGCTGAATCAGGAACGATGAACTAATCATATTTACAAAACAAGAGGGGTCGAGTTATACCAGCTTTTCTCATCTCAATATGTCCATCATATATCGTCATAATTGCCTTTCACTTGCACGACCGAATGATGTGAATAATAATAATAGTGCAAGTGCATTGGACTAAGCTAGAATCTACAAGCATTCAATAAACAGGAGAAGACAAGGCAATATGGGCTCTTTTGTTAGATCAACAATAATGCATATAAGAGTCACTTCAACAATTTAATTATGGTCTTCTCCTATCGACCCCCAAAGAAAAGAAAAGAAATAAAACTATTTACATGGGAAAGCTCCCAACAAGCAAAAGAAGAACAGGAAATCTTTTTGGGTTTTCTTTTTAATTACTACTACAAGCATGGAAATTAAAACTAGCTAAAAGCTACAACTAATTTTTTTTGTTTTTTTGAAGGTTTATCAAACACACAAAAAGAAAGAATAAAAAGGAAATAAACTAGTATGGATGATACAATGAAAAAGTATGAGCACCGACATCTAGCAATGAGTGTGTGAACATAAATGTAATGTCGGTGGGAAATACGTACTCCCCCAAGCTTAGGCTTTTGGCCTAAGTTGGTCTATGGCCACGGATGGCCTGGCGGATATCCAAAGTTGTAGTTGGGGTCGTACTGTGATGCAACAGTCATTGCATCGTGGGCTGCAGCTTGGAGGCGAGCTATCTCAGCCGTCCTTTTATATTCTTCCGCCTCCTCTCTGGTTATAAAATATCTCCCTTTTGCCTGAAAGTCAAAGAAAGTAGAAGCAGGGAGAGCAACGTGATAGGTGCGTCGTCTGTCAAAGATTAGTCGGTACTGGAGGAACTGATCGTTCCTCTCAACAAAATGATGACGAACCATAGCCTCATAATCCAAATAAGCAGGAGGCAACTCAATATCATCCTCACGTATGGTTATACCAAGAAAATTAGCTATACAGGTTGCATAAATTCTGCCAAAGAAATCTCCATTAAATCTATTATGATGCAACCTACGTGCAACAATGGCTCCCAAATTATAAGACTTATCTCCTAACATAGCACCCCTAAGAATATGAGGTCAAGGACACACATATGACATGCTTCATATTTACCATTTATGCACCTACCTATGAAGGGAGCAAAATAATGTATAGCAGGAAAATGAATGCTCCCTATGGTAGCTTGTGCTATATCTCTAGATTCCCCCATAGTTATACTAGCAAGAAAATCTCTAAATTCAGATTTGCGAGGTTCACTAGCACTACCCCATTGTGGAAGTTTGCAAGCAGTGGTAAAGTCCTCTAAGTCCATAGTATAAGAATTTTCATAAAGATCAAACAGGACAGTTTGAGAATTGAGTGAAGATGAAAATTCAAACCTCCTCACAAAGGAACTAGTGAGATAGTGGTACTGGCGGCACTTTTCTGCCTCGAAGCTCACAAGATCAGCGTTACGCAAATATGCGTTAAATTCTTCCTTAATTCCTGCTCGATGCATGAAGTCCTCTGAAGGCCATTCACAAGGCCGCACTGGGGCGTCCCTTGGTGGTTCATCATCAGCATCACGCATTGCAAGCCCGGGTCCTTGCTTCCTTGAAGAACCACCTTGGTACATTTTCCTAAACATATTTCTTCTTCTGAAAAATTTCTAATTTTTTTAGTAACTTAAAATAAAAGTAAACCAAACTCAACAAAATTGATAGCAACTACTCCTACAAGTGCCTAGAGCCTATATCATGCATTATAACTACTTGGAACCATATAAATTTGACATGCAAGCTCAAGAACATGGTCACCTAGGCAGCACAAATTTGCAATGAATAAAGCATTAGAACAAGAACTAATTGGACCAATGGAGGAGTCACATACCAAGGAACAATCCCCCAAAGCAATTTTGTGAGAGGTGCTTTGAGCAAGGAGATCGAAAATCATAGCAAAATGAGCTAGAACTCGTGCTTGGGCTGGATGGTGATTTTTTGGGGAGGAAGAAGAAGTGTGTGGGTGCAGGAATAAGTGGAGGGGAGCCACCATGGGCCCACGAGGCTGGGGGCGCGCCGTGGACCCTCGTGGCCAGGTGCTTGCTCCCCCTGCTGTGTTCTCAGTGCCAGATATTCTCAAATATTCTAGAAAAATCATATTTAAATTTCAGGGCATTTGGAGAACTTTTATTTTTAGGGTATTTTTATATTGCACGGATAATCAGAAAACAGACAGAAATTACTATTTTTGCTTTATTTAATATAAATAACAGAAAGTAAAAAGAGGGTACAAAGAGTTGTGTTTTCTAACTTCATCCATCTCATGCTCATCAAAAGGAATACACTAACAAGGTTGATCAGGTCTTGTTAATGAACTCATTCCGATAACATGGAACCGGAGAATTTTCGAATAACACTAGGTTACCTCAACAGGGATATGCACATCCCCAACAATAAGAATATCATATTTCTTCTTGACACTAGGAAGAGGAAATTCAAAGCCTCCAAAAATAATCGATGGAATTTTTCCAATAGAATTGATATTGTGGACTTGAGGTTGTTTCCTCGGAAAGTGTACCGTATGCTCATTACCATTAACATGAAAAGTGACACTGCCTTTGTTGCAATCAATAACAGCCCCTACAGTATTCAAAAAGAGTCTTCCAAGAATAATAGACATAGTATCGTCGTCGAGAATATCAAGAATAACAAAGTCCGTTAAAATAGTAACGATTGCAACCACAACAGGCACATCCTCACAAATACCGACAGGTATAGCAGTTGATTTATCAACCATTTGCAAAGATATTTCAGTAGGTGTCAACTTATTCAAATAAAGTCTACGATATAAAGAGAGAGGCATAAAACTAACACCGGCTCCAAGATCACATAAAGCAGTTTTAACATAGTTTCGTTTAATGGAGCATGGTATAGTTGGTACTCCTGGATCTCCTAGTTTCTTAGGTATTCCACCCTTAAAAGTATAATTAGCAAGCATGGTGGAAATTTCAGCTTCCGGTATCTTTCTTTTATTAGTAGCAATATCTTTCATATACTTAGCATAAGGATTCATTTTGAGCATATCAGTTAATCGCATACGCAAAAAGATAGGTCTAATCATTTCAGCAAAGTGCTCAAAATCCTCATCATCCTTTTTCTTGGATGGCTTAGGAGGAAAAGGCATGGGTTTCTAAACCCATGGTTCTCTTTCTTTACCGTGCTTCCTAGCAACAAAGTCTTTCTTATCATAATGTTGATTCTTTGATTGTGGGTTATCAAGATCAACAACAGGTTCAATTTCTATATCATTATCATTACTAGGTTGAGCATCAATATGAACATCATCATTAACATTATCACTAGTTTCATGTTCATTACCAGATTGTGTTTCAGCATCAAAAATAGAGATATCATTGGGATTCTCAGGTGTGTCAATAACAGGTTCACTAGAAGCATGCAAAGTCCTATCATTTTTCTTTTTCTTCTTTTTAGAAGGACTAGGTGCATCTATATTATTTCTCTGAGAATCTTGCTCAACTCTCTTAGGATGGCCTTCAGGATACAAAGGTTCCTGAGTCATTTTACCACCTCTAGTCATAACTCTAACAGCATTATCATTTTTCTTACCATTTAATTCATTGAGCAAATCATTCTGAGCTTTAAGTACTTGTTCTACTTGAGTGGTAACCATAGAAGCATGTTTACTAATGAGTTTAAGTTCACCTTTAACTCTAGACATATAATCACCCAAGTGTTCAATCATATAAGCATTTTGTTTCAATTGTCTACCAAAATAAGCATTGAAGTCTTCTTGCTTAACCATAAAGTTATCAAACTCATCCAAACATTGGCTAACAAACTTAGTAGGAGGGATTTCAGCTTTATCATATCTATAGAGAGAATTTACCTTTACTACCTGTGTCGGGTTATCAAGACCATGTGTTTCTTCGGCAGGTGATGGATTAAAACCATATATTTCTTCAACAGGCAGTAAATTAGGACCATGTATTTCTTCAATAGGAGGTAAATTCTTAACATCTTCAGCTTTAATACCCTTTTCTTTCATAGATTTCTTTGCCTCTTGCATATCTTCAGGACTGAGAAATAGAACACCTCTTTTCTTCGGAGTTGGTTTAGGAACAGGCTCAGGAGTTGGCTCAGGAAGTGTCCAATTATTTCCATTTGTCAACATATTATTCAATAGAATTTCAGCTTCAGCCGGTGTTCTTTCCCTGAAAACAGAACCAGCACAACTTTCCAGGTAATCTCTGGAAGCATCGGTTAGTCCATTATAAAAGATATCAAGTATTTAATTTTTCTTAAGAGGATGATCAGGCAAAGCATTAAGTAATTGTAGAAGCCTCCCCCAAGCTTGTGGGAGAGTCTCTTCTTAAATTTGCACAAAATTATATATATCCCTTAAGGCAGCTTGTTTCTTATGAGCAAGGAAATATTTAGCAGAGAAGTAATAAATCATATCCTAGGGACTACACACACAACCAGGATCAAGAGAATTAAACCATATCTTAGCATCACCCTTTAACGAGAACGGAAATATTTTAAGGATATAAAAGTAGCGAGTTCTCTCATCATTAGTGAACAGGGTAGCTATATCATTTAATTTAGTAAGATGTGCCACAACAGTTTCAGATTCATAGCCATAAAAAGGATCAAATTCAACCAAAGTAATTATATCAAGATCAATAGAGAATTCATAATCCTTATCAGTAACAAAGATAGGTGAAGTAGCATGAGCAAGATCATATTTCATTCTAGCATTCAGATTTTTTTGTTTAAGCTTAGCTAACAATTTCTTAAGATCACTACTATCATTGCAAGCAAGAAAGTCTCTTTTGGTTTCTTCATCCATAACATAGCCCTCAGGCACAACATGTAATTCATATTTATTAGGAGAGCCTTCATCATTACTTTCATCAATATTATTAGTTTCAATAATTTCATTCTCTCTAGCCCTAGCAAGTTGTTCATCAAGAAATTCACCAAGTGGCACAGTAGTATCAAGCATAGAAGTAGTTTCATCATAAGTATCATGCATAGCAGAAGTGACATCATCAATAACATGTGACATATCAGAATTAATAGCAGAAGCAGGTTTAGGTGTCGCAAGCTTACTCAAAACAGAAGGTGAATCAAGTGTAGGGCTAGATGGCAGTTCCTTACCTCCCCTCGTAGTTGAGGGATAAATCTTGATTCTTGGATCTTTCAAGTTCTTCATAATGATAAGTAGATATAAATCCCAAGTGACTCAAAGAATAGAGCTCTGTTCCTCGGCAATTGCGCCAGAAAATAGTCTTGATAACCCACAAGTATAGGGGATCGCAACAGTTTTCGAGGGTAAAGTATTCAACCCAAATTTATTGATTTGACACAAGGGGAGCCAAAGAATATTCTCAAGTATTAGCAGCTGAGTTGTCAATTCAACCACACCTGGATAACTTAATATCTGCAGCAAAGTGTTTAGTAGCAAAGTAATATGATAGAGTTTTAACGGTAGCAAAAGGTAACGATAGCAAAAGTAATATTTTTGGTATTTTGTAGTGAGAATAACAATAGCAACGGAAAAGTAAATAAGCGAAGAACAATATATGGAAAGCTTGTAGGCAATGGATCGGTGATGGAGAATTATGCCAGATGTGGTTCATCATGTAATAGTCATAACCTAGGGTGACACAGAACTAGCTCCAATTCATCAATGTAACGTAGGCATGTATTCCGAATATAGTCATACATGCTTATAGAAAAGAACTTGCATGACATCTTTTGTCCTACCCTCCCGTGGAAAGCAGGGTCCTAGTGGAAACTAAGGGATATTAAGGCCTCCTTTTAATAGAGTACCAGACCAAAGCATTAACACATAGTGAATACATGAACTCCTCAAACTACGGTCATCACTGGAAGTGGTCCCAATTATTGTCACTTCGGGGTTGCCGGATCATAACACATAGTAGGTGACTATAGACTTGCAAGATAGGATCAAGAACTCACATATATTCATGAAAACATAATAGGTTCAGATCTGAAATCATGGCACTCGGGCCCTAGTGACAAGCATTAAGCAGAGCAAAGTCATAGCAACATCAATCTCAGAACATAGTGGATACTAGGGATCAAACCCTAACAAAACTAACTCGATTACATGATAAATCTCATCCAACCCATCACCGTCCAGAAAGTCTATGATGGAATTACTCACGCACGATGGTGAGCATCATGAAATTGGTGATGGAGGATGGTTGATGATGACGATCGCGACGGATTCCCCTCTCCGGAGCCCCGAACGGACTCCAGATCAGCCCTCCCGAGAGAGTTTAGGGCTTGGCGGTGGCTCTGTATCGTAAAACACGATGACAAATCCTAATCTTGAAATACGCCAACTCAAAAAGTACCATCGGAGACACCTGTAGAGCACCTTTATAATCACCCAGTTACGCTGTGACGTTTGCTAGCACACAAAGTGTTCCTCCGGTAAACGGGAGTTGCATAATCTCATAGTCATAGGAACATGTGTAAGTCGTGAAGAAAGCAATAGCAACATACTAACGATCAAGTGCTAAGCTAACGGAATGGGTCAAGTCAATCACATCATTCTCCTAATGATGTGATCCCGTTAATCAAATGACAACTCATGTCTATGGCTAGGAAACATAACCATCTTTGATCAACGAGCTAGTCAAGTAGAGGCATACTAGCGACACTCTGTTTGTCTATGTATTCACACATGTATTATGTTTCCGGTTAATACAATTCTAGCATGAATAATAAAAATTTATCATCATATAAGGAAATAAATAATAACTTTATTATTGCCTCTAGGGCATATTTCCTTCAAACATGACAGTCTGTAAAGAATGCAGCAAGATCCATACTTCCCTAGCTCCAAAAATTATGAAAGAAAATTCCCACTGTAGTAAATTTATCAGGGCTTATTATGAAAAAGGTTTCAACATTTTATCACATTCTGACTTTTCTAGGGAATTTTTGCAATAGCTGTAAACTTTCTGTTTTCAAACAGCAACATGTAGACTTGTAAAATAGGCATAGTAAAGGCTATCAATGCCACTTTTATTGAAATAAAAGATGCAAAAAATTATCCTAAATAACAGAAAGCAAATCCTAACAAAATAAATTGACGCTCCAAGCAAAACACATATCATGTGGTGAATAAAAATATAGCTCCAAGTAAAGTTACCGATGAACGAAGACGAAAGAGGGGATGCCATCCGGGGCATCCCCAAGCTTAGGCTCTTGGTTGTACTTGAATATTACCTTGGGGTTCCTTGGGAATCCCCAAGCTTAGGCTCTTGCCACTCCTTATTCCATAGTCCATCGAATCTTTACCCAAAACTTGAAAACTTCACAGCACAAAACTTAACAGAAAACTCGTAAGCTCCGTTAGTATAAGAAAATAAATCACCACTTTTGGTACTGTTGTGAACTCATTCTAAATTCATATTGGTGTAATATCTACTATATTCCAACTTCTGTATGGTTCATACCCTCTGATACTACTCATAGATTCATCAAAATAAGCAAACAACACACGAAAAACAGAATCTGTCAAAAACAGAATAGTCTGTAATAATCTGTAGGTTTCGAATACTTATGGAACCCCAAAAATTCTAAAATAAATTTCTTGACGTGTGGAATTTATCTATTAATCATCTGCGAAAATAATTAACTAAATAGCACTCTCCATTAAAAAATGGCAGCAAATCTCGTGAGCGCTAAAGTTTCTGTTTTTTACAGCAAGATCGCAAAGACTTTCCCCAAGTCTTCCCAAAGGTTCTACTTGGCACAAACACTAATTAAAAGCATAAAACCACATCTAAACAGAGGCTAGATGAATTATTTATTACTAAAAAGGAGCAAAAAGCAAAGAACAAAAATAAAATTGGGTTGCCTCCCAATCAAGCGCTATCGTTTAACGCCCCTAGCTAGGCATGATGATTTCAATGATGCTCACATAAAAAATAAGAATTGAAACATAAAGAGAGCATCATGAAGAATATGACTAGCACATTTAAGTCTAACCCACTTCCTATGCATAGGGATTTTGTGAGAAAACAACTTATGGGAACAATAATCAACTAGCACAGGGAGGCAAAACAAGCATAACTTCAAAACTTTAAGCACATAGAGAGGAAACTAGGTATTATTGCAATTCCTACAAGCATCAATTTCTCCCTCATAATAATTTTCAGTAGCATCATGAACAAATTCAACACTATAACCAGCACCTAAAGCATTCTTTTCATGATCTACAAGCATAGAATTTTTATTACTCTCCACATAAGCAAACTTCTTCTTATTCAGAATAGTGGGAGTGTCATAAGAAACTCGAATACTATAAATTGTTTCCACATTGAAAGAATAATGTTCAGAAAAAGGGTAATCATAATCATGACAAGTTTTATAAATATAATCATCACTACTCTTTATAGCAAAAGTATCATCACAATAATCATCAGAGGTAGCAACTTTATTCTCATAATCAATTGGAACCTCTTCCAAAATAGTGGATTCATCACTAAATAAAGTCATGACATATCCAAATCCACTTTTATCAATATAATCATCATAAGTAGGAGGAATGCTATCATCATAACAAGTTTTCATATCAAAACATGGGAGGCTAGAAATATCATCTTCATTAAACATAGCATTCCCAAGCTTGGGACAAACAATAATTGCAGCAAATATATTCTCAAACTTGTCATTCTCATTAAACATAGCATCCCCAAGCTTGGGCCTTTTCATATCATGTCAGGGGACTAATCCACGAACACCTATGGGACCGGCGGACCGAGTCCCTTTCGGTTCGGCGGGGGCGGAGGTCGTGCAAAGAGCGGATCGAGGCGAAGCACGCGAGCAGTTTACCCAGGTTCGGGCCGCACGGTTGCGTAAAACCCTACTCCTGCTTTGTGGTTTGTATTGATTTCTTGCTCGGGAGCGCGGAGTGCTACAGTACACTCCAGCAGCTAACGAGACCGAGCGTGAGTGTTTTTTGAACCAGCTAACAGCTAACCCCCTCTACGTTGCACACGGGCCTCCTTTTATATGCTCAAGGGGTCACCAACAGGTGGCAACGGAGGCAAAGGGTAAAAATGGAAAGGTGCTGCGGTAGGTACAGCTACCTGCTACAGCGTATCATACCTAACCCTGACGGCAGGGGACAAGGACATTAAATGCCCGTCTGTGTCGCCTAAACAGTACAAAAAGGGACCGTCAGGGACGCCACCGCTCGCCACGATGGCGATCTTGTCAGCGCCGCTTGCCACCGCGCACCGCAAGCTGCACAGCCTCCCGCCACGTACGCCTGGAAGGGTCCCAGAGCGACACGTTGGTGGATGTGCTGGAGCGCGGGTACAGTGGTGTCTTGCCGCGGCAAGCGCCTTGCCGCTGTCGTTGTCTTGTCGCGTCCGGGAGCTTGTCGCTCACCGGGCCTTGCCGGGACGCGTGGTGCATCGCGGCAAGTTCCTTGAAGTGCCTTGGTAGGCCTTCCCGGCAAGCTCCTCTTGCCGGGGTCTTGTCTTCTTGACTTGGATACTTTGTTCTTGAATGGCTCCAAGGGAACCACGGAGGACCTTGGCGGTAACCCGGCAAGCCTTGCCGCGGGGTGCTGCGACTGCCCGTGCACAAGTTCGGGATACTAGGGTACCCCTACTCTAGTACACCGACAGGAGCCCCCGGGCCTGGGCCATACACGGTGCCGAGCGCTGTTGGGCCAGGCCCAAAACAGGGCACGGGCACGTGCGGCCTAGGTTACGCCATATCTTACTCAGTATCCACCGCGCCCTCCCCCAAACGGCACGCGTTGAATGCGGCGTCGTGGGAGAGATCGTGGGTGGTTTCTTTATTCGGAAATGCGGAACATCCGCCCCCTCCCTCTTTATAAGCAGGGGAAACAGGGGCAGTTCGCCCACTTGCCCGTTGCCGTTCCAATCTCAGAAATCTCCACCGCTCCCTCGCCTTCCCAAAGCTGAGAGAGAGAGCAGCGCTCCGCCCCCACATCGCCACCAGCACCACCAACGCCGTCGACCTCCTCCACTGCTTCCGCCATGGCTCCAAAAGCCGACAAGGGGAAGGCCGTGAAGTCGACCGAGGCGCAGCGGCTCGCGGCGCTGCGGAAGGAGCGGGTCATCTTCCCCCCCAAGCTTGGCGCGAAGGAGCCGAGGGAGAACTACTACCTTTTCTGGTCGGCGGAGACGCGAGTGCATCCGCGCACGAAGGTACTCCCCGCCGCCGCTTGGAAGAAGGCCCCAAATGGGTACCCTTTCTTTGCTCTGTTCTTCTACTGCGGGCTCTGCCCGCCTTTCTCTGAGTTCTTCTGCGACATCATGAATACCTACGGATTCCACCTCCTTGACTTCACCCCCAATGCCGTCCTGACCATGGCAGTTTTCGCACATCTCTATGAAAACTTTGTCGGAGTACTTCCCAACGTAGCCCTCTTCCGCCACTTCTTCATACCCCGAGTAGAAAGAGGAGAATCTCTATCCGGCGGAATCGCCTGGATCTCAAGGGCTGGCAAGAAGGAAACATATCTGGAGGGAGAATTCCGCGGCAAGTGGGAGGAGTGGAGGGCAGATTGGTGCTGGATTGACGAGGAGAGCCCGCAGCCATTCACCACCCGGCACCGAACCCCAGTAGCACGCGGCAGCGATTGGAGTGACGTGGCCCCGGAAGATGACAGGCTGAAGATTGCCGTCACCAGGATCCTGCGCCTCAGGCTTGCCGGGCTTACTGTTGGTGCCGTTGGCGCAGACTTCCTTCGCCGCCGCATCGCCCCCCTGCAGGAACGGGGGAGGCCCACTTGGGAGTTCAAGAACGCGGCAGACACCATGAGGCTGCGGCCGGGCCTCAATTACAACTTCACAGTCCTGGAGCTCAACGCGATGCTTCAGGAGCTCTTCAAATATGACCCCCAACATCCCAAGGTTTTCAGGTTGCTGGGGGGTGTCGTTCTGCTGTGCAACAATTCCTCGCTTGACCGCATCCGCGCAATGATGCCGGAGTGCGACTCGCATGGAATTGTGCCGACTTGGCAGGAGCCTGCAGACGACGTCGTGCAACAGTTCTTCGATGACTTGGTGGAAGTGCCGATCCGCTCCGACGAGAAGGATGGCCTCACCCGCGACACCACCGACGCAGAGATGGCGCTCATCGCCACTAGGCTGGACGAGGCAGCGGCAGCCGCGGGCGAGTTTGGGTTCACTGTGGAGGAGGCAGATGCAGCAGAGGCGGCAAGCCGTGCCGAGCGAGGGGAGCCCGCCGGCAAGAAGGAGCTTGCCGGGCGTGGCGCCGAGCCGAGCGAGCCCGCCAAGGACACGAGCGGCTCGTTGGAAATCAACTCCTCTTCCACCTCGTCTTCAGACAGCCCACCATAAGCAGAGCCTCCATCCCCACCAAGAAGGCGTCTCCGCAAGGCCGGTGACGTGGCGGGGCGGCAAGCGGGTCAATAGTCGCCACACCGCGTGACACGCTCCACCGCGGCAAACACCGTTGCCGCGGGAGCGCCTCATGCTGCGACGGCAACTGGAGCGGAGTCTAACCGGACTACCGCTTCAGTTCCTGCCGCTGCTCACGCCGCGCCGGAAGCTGGGGCAGGGTCGTCTCAGACCGCCGCCACTGCTCCCGCCAAGCGGCCAAGGGAAGCTTCTCCTCCGCCTCCTCGCGCCGGGCGCGCGCCAGACTTCGACTTCTCCGCGTTCAGCTCCGACGAGGAAGAAGAAGAAGAGTAAGCTTCTCTTGCTGTACTTTCATTTCTTCAATCCTTGCTGTTTGTCTTGTATCTGACTTGCTTTTCTCTAAACTTGTTCCTCTTTAGGACTCTGGCCCAGAGAGCGGCAAAGAGAGCTAAGGTCCCGGTGATCGTCATCGAGGACGAGCCCACTATGACAGCAGGTGGCGCGCCCGAGACAACCTTGCCGGACCCGGCGACTTTCCTCCAGAGCATCCCCCAGCGTAAGTGTATGATTTACTTTCCGCTGTGAGGCACGCACGGGTACTTGTCTTTGTTGATATCTGCTTGTTGACTTGTGTAGGGGCCGAGCAGCCCCACCAGGAGCCAAGGGAGAATCCTCCGATAAGGGAGAACTCTCCGGCAAGGGAGGGCTTCCCGGTAAGGGAGAAGTCTCCGGCAAGGGAGGGTTCTCCGGCAAGGGACAGCACCAGCGGCCCCCCGACGGCGGAGACCACGACTGCAGAACCTGGTGCAGGTACTCCTCTTGCTTCAAAACTTCCCTTGGGTTTTTCTTCTTGGGTTTTTGCTGGATTTTGCTTGACTCTTCTCCCCTTGCCGGCTGTCAGACCCATCTGCTGCGGAGCGGATGGAGACCGAGGTCGCCGCCGAAGACGTAGCCGGCGCTGGTGATGCCGCCGGCATCGAGGCCGCCAAGGCTGGCGCCGCGGCGACTGGCGAGGGATCTGGCGATCGTACTTACGGCCCAGAGGCCGCAGGAGCGCCAGGCGCTACACCGACCGCCGACCCGTCCGCCGAAGCCGCAGCGCCAAGCACCGAGGAGCCCCAGCCGGGCGTTTACTTGAAGGCCGGCGAAGGCGTCTTCATCAACCTCCCCTGGGCGTCAAGCTCCAGGGCGCCAGTCGAGGGGGAGATCTTCGACGGAGAAGTGCTCGCCTCCGCGGGGTTGACGGTGGTTGACGCGCCAAGCAGCAGCAACAACAAGCCTGAAGAGGAGCGGCTGCTGCGGAAGTTGCTGTCGCTCTACCACGCGCGGCAAGCCAAGCTGGAGTCCCGCGAGGCGCTTGTCGCGAAGGCGGGAGCAGACATTGAAAAGCGCGCGGAGGAGCTCGGGGGTTTCCATCGGGAAGCCCTCCGAAATCTGGCGGAGGAGCGGGAGCAGCTCGTTGAAGCGCAGAAGGCCTTCCTCCTCGAGAAGGCCGAAGTCGAAGAGCGGCAGCGACTTGCCGCTGTGAAGCTAGCCGCGGAGGAGGGCGAGCTGGCGCAGCGGAAGGTCAATCTTGACGCCCACGAGGAGGAGCTTGCCGCGCGCGAGGAGAAACTTGGCGGAGCCCTCAAGCAAGCAGAGGACGCTGCCGCCGCCGCCGAGGCCGCCAAGAAGGAGTTGGAGACGAAGGTGGCGCGGCTAGAAGCCGATCTTGTCGAGAAGGGCAAAGAGCTCAGCGCCGCCAAGGATTCCAATGCGGGTCTTGAGTCGAAGCTAACCACTTTGACCAAGACTCTGGACAACGCCAAGAAGCGGGAGGCGGCCTTGAAAGAAGAGATCAAGGCCGACAAGGCGCTGCTGGAGAGCATTGCCGCCACCCAAAATGCCTTCAGGAAAAATGTGGAGCACTGGACGGAGAGTCTTGTGGATGCTGCCACAGATATCGACAAGGAGCTGGCGCAGCTGGGGATGGAAGATCTCGGGTATCCCTCCTCCGACAACCTCCAACCCAGCGCCAAGCTCGTCCTGTTCTTCAAGGGCGTGGCGACGGCTCTTCAGCGGCTCCGGGAAAGGATCCCCAAGCAGCTGGCCGACGAGTTGCGCAAGATCTGCGCGGGAGCTCTTCAGAAAGTGTTGATGAAGGTGGCCTTCCGCAATCCGGGCCTGTGCCTCACCAACATCCTCAGGACCTTGCCGCCGGAAGCTGATCTGGAGGAGCTCAAGGCCCTTGTCGCACCCATTGTGGACAAGGTGAGCGGGATCAAGAGGGTCGAAGGCGATCGCGTAGATTAGGCCGCCCATTTCTTCTTTCCTTGTCGCTGTTTGCCATGTCATGAAAACAATCTATTAGAGCTGCGACAAGCTATCTTTGTAATATAACTTTTATTCTGGGTAATGATTGCAACGTTATTCCCTTTACTTGACTCCTCCCTTTGTATATCTTTTTACCCTACGCTTTTAGGGAACTTGCCGGTGCAGGCACCAGAGCCGTGAGCGCTGAGTGCGGGACGTCAGCAGCCTGCTGGCGGTGCCGCTACCGGCAAGAAACCTTGTCGCAACTAGTTGCAGCTCACTTAAGTTGCTGAGCGGACTCGAAACAAAGTAAGGGTGCTAGCGGCTCACTTAAGTTGTTGAGCGGACTCGAAACAAAGTAAGGGCGCAACTAGCTACGAGTTGGTTCCTTCGCGCACAGGTTTTCCATACAAAGTGTGGTCGTTCAAGGGAGATAACTTAAAATTTAAAAAATTTGATTGCTCCAACTTTGGCAACTTAGCTTTTCTGTTGTTTGCTTCCCGGCAAGGCGAAACTTTTCTTGAACGACGCCTGGTCCATACCTTCGTCTTCTCCTTCCCCTCCTTCCTTTTCTTGAGAAAAAAGAAAGAAGAGAAAATAAAGATATGGAGCCTTACGGCTCGTTATTGCTTACCGTGGAGTAGGTGCTGCACAAAGTGTCAGATCATATATGCCAAACATAGAAAGCATGAAATCGACAAAATGCGCGGAGCACATGAGCTTTACTTATGCACGGGGTCTGCACCCGGCTTTGTACAAAGGATTACATGCAACAGCGGCAAGACTTGTACAAAGGTGGTTGCCGGAACAGGTTCCGGCAACCGCGCCTTACGGGTAAAACTTACGAAGATGCTCAATGTTCCAGGAGTTGCTCACCGGAATGCCATCCTTGGTCTCAAGGCGGACAGCGCCAGGCCTTGTGACTCGCTTCACCCGGTAAGGGCCTTCCCACTTCGGCGTCAACTTGTTGGAATTCTTGGCGGACTGAACACGCCGAAGAACAAGGTCGCCTTCCTCGAGACTTCTAGCATTAACTTTGCGGCTATAGTAGCGGCGCAAAGCTTGCTGGTAGCGAGCAGCTCGCACAGCAGCCTGAAGACGGTCTTCCTCAAGGAGCAGCGCGTCATCTTGTCGCAGCTGCTCTTGCTCAAGCTCATCATAAGCGAGCACTCGAGGTGACCCGTATACGAGTTCCATGGGGAGAACTGCCTCTGCTCCATAGACTAGAGCGAAAGGTGTCTGGCCAGTGGCTCGATTTGGCGTCGTCCTGATCGACCAAAGAACCACCGGCAGCTCCTCGATCCAGTTTCTTCCGCACTTGTGCAGCCTTTCGAAAGTTCTGGTCTTGAGCCCGCGCAGCACTTCAGCATTTGCCCTCTCCGCTTGACCGTTGCTTCTCGGGTGAGCAACAGAAGCGAAGCAGACCTTGGCGCCAAGATCTTGGACGTACTGCATGAAGGTGCGGCTCGTGAATTGTGTACCGTTGTCGGTGATTATCCTGTTAGGGATCCCGAAGCGGCAAACAATCGACCTGAAGAACTTGACTGCTGAATGTGCTGTCACCTTCCTCACTGGTTCCACTTCCGGCCACTTTGTGAACTTGTCGATTGCAACGTACAAGTACTCAAAGCCCCCGACAGCTCGGGGAAAGGGGCCGAGGATGTCGAGCCCCCAGACCGAAAATGGCCAGGATAAAGGGATCGTCTGGAGAGCTTGAGCTCGCGCCAAAGCTTCTGCTGCAGTGGCGGGTGGTGGTGGCGAACGGTGCGAGGAGCGGGATATGCTCGGACTTCTAACCACGTTAGAAGGAGCAGTATCCCGTCCAGGCGACCGTGCCTCGCTCATGCCAGCATGCTGGCGTGCATGGTGGTCTTGAGCACCTCGAGATCCACCAGCTCGATCTTGGTCCAGCAAGCGCATGGTACCGTGAGCACCATGACGCTGCCGGTCCTGCGCCTCATGAGATGGGCGCGGTGCATGTACGGACGCCGAGGTCTTGGAGTGCGCCCGGTCGTTGTGGGAGCCGGCTACGCCGCCGATGGGAAGCGCAGCCTTGTCCTTGGACTTGGCAGCACCGTGAGCTCCCTCGCCGACGCCCGTTCTTCCGCCGGCGTCCGTCCCACCAGCCGTTTGCTCCGGCAATGGTGGGTTCAGCGCGGACGGGGCAGCCGCCTCCGAAACCTTGTTCTTCGGCGGCATGTCGATGAAGATGATGAAGATCTAGCTCGCGAGAACGCCGGATCTGGTTCACACAACTTCGACGCCCCCTACCTGGCGTGCCAAAGATGTCGGGGGACTAATCCACGAACACCTATGGGACCGGCGGACCGAGTCCCTTTCGGTTCGGCGGGGGCGGAGGTCGTGCAAAGAGCGGATCGAGGCGAAGCACGCGAGCAGTTTACCCAGGTTCGGGCCGCACGGATGCGTAAAACCCTACTCCTGCTTTGTGGTTTGTATTGATTTCTTGCTCGGGAGTGCGGAGTGCTATAGTACACTCCAGCAGCTAACGAGACCGAGCGTGAGTGTTTTTTGAACCAGCTAACAGCTAACCCCCTCTACGTTGCACACGGGCCTCCTTTTATATGCTCAAGGGGTCACCAACAGGTGGCAACGGAGGCAAAGGGTAAAAATGGAAAGGTGCTGCGGTAGGTACAGCTACCTGCTACAGCGTATCATACCTAACCCTGACGGCAGGGGACAAGGACATTAAATGCCCGTCTGTGTCGCCTAAATAGTACAAAAAGGGACCGTCCGGGACGCCACCGCTCGCCACGATGGCGATCTTGTCAGCGCCGCTTGCCACCGCGCACCGCAAGCTGCACAGCCTCCCGCCACGTACGCCTGGAAGGGTCCCAGAGCGACACGTTGGTGGATGTGCTGGAGCGCGGGTACAGTGGTGTCTTGCCGCGGCAAGCGCCTTGCCGCTGTCGTTGTCTTGTCGCGTCCGGGAGCTTGTCGCTCACCAGGCCTTGCCGGGACGCGTGGTGCACCGCGGCAAGTTCCTTGAAGTGCCTTGGTAGGCCTTCCCGGCAAGCTCCTCTTGCTGGGGTCTTGGGATGCTTTTGTTAGCCTTCCCGGCAAGCTCCTCTTGCCGGGGTCTTGTCTTCTTGACTTGGATACTTTGTTCTTGAATGGCTCCAAGGGAACCACGGAGGACCTTGGCGGTAACCGGCAAGCCTTGCCGCGGGGTGCTGCGACTGCCCGTGCACAAGTTCGGGATACTAGGGTACCCCTACTCTAGTACACCGACATATCATAATCACTCTCAACATTAATAGTATGGATAGCACCAATAGTATATCAATTATCATCATCACAATGAGTAATAGGGGCAACATCATTTGGGAGGGATACCTTTTCACCTTTACTTCTTCGTCTTTTCTTTTTCTTCTTCACATTATGTGTGGGTTCAATCCTCGTTTTGGAGCTCCTTATTGATGAGATTAGTTGAATCGAAGGCTCCTCCTCGTTACCTGATTCATCATAAGAAATAATAGGAGGATATTGGGAAGCCTCTTCCCTTTCATTAGTATTCTCTTCATCCTCTATTTCTTTTCTTTTCTTTATGTAATTGGCAATATAAGGATTTTCAATGCAATTTGCCGCATAATACATAAAAATTTCTTCTAGATTAATATCGAGGAATTTCTCAAGGTTATATTCTAGAATATGCTTAGTTATACATTTCATTTCTTCATAACCCAAAAGCAAACTAAGTTCATTATGATTGCAAGGTAAATCAAATCATCACAATTTTTGGACACGATACGATCATGAGACAATTTGCATTGGAGATTTAAGTGACCATGTTCATTGCAAAGTTCACAAGTATGGCGAAGAAATTTTAAATTTTCAGCACAAACATCTAGCCTCTCTTGCAACCATTTGGTTTCTAAATACTTATGCCTCTTGCAAAATCTATCTTCCCTATTTGGTGTGTACTTGCAAACTCTATGCACTCCACAAACGCTGACATGCTTATAAGAGACATTTTTATCATGACTAGTGCAATCATCATTAGTACTATGGATATTCAAGGGCTTTGTCAACTTAGTCAATATTAACGATTCTAGCTCCAGTGACAGTACGATGAACATCCAACGGCCGTAGTACTTCTTCAACCCCTGGTCTTCTTGCTCCAGCCGCCCAAACCAGCGCCGGTCGTGCCGCCTGCTCCTGCCTCCCATGGCCGGCTCTACTGCCGCGCAGGCCTGACCGCCCCACCCTACTCCAACCTCTGGCCAGGCCATCCCACTACTCACCCACAACCCCTGTTATTCTGCGGCGACGACAGCCTCACACCGCAGCCGAACCAGTCAACCCTCGTACTCCTCTCTGCGTGGGCATCCACTACCGCGTCTTCCCCGGCTCCGCGTTATCCCCTTCCTAGGCATCACCGTCATCCATCGCCTTGGTGCTCTCGGCCCGGCGTGGTCAATGTGGTCAAGGAACGACTTCCATTGGAAGAGTATTGTACGTGGAGAGGCTGACAACTGGGTCCACGACCGCAGCAAGGAAATGCCTCCTTATTACATGCAAACTAATGATTCCTCCACCTGACAGCAGGGGCCCACCAGACGGGCCACCATATTTCGCAAAAAAATATTTCTCTCCTGATTGCTGAGACCCACCAGCTACATCTTCACACGCAAGGAAGTGCGTCCATATTATGGGCAAAAACTATGATTCTCCCCCTGATAGCTGGGACCCACCAGCTATATCTTCCCACGCAATGAAGTGCCTCCTTACCTCCCTGACAGTTGGGACCCACCCGCTCGAACCGTACGTAGGGTTGTCTGTCTGGCCGTGAATGTGTACGTACATACTGGTTGATCGGTCTGTCTGCAGGCTGCAAGGATGAACCGTGGCCTGATACGTCTCCAACGTATCTATAATCTTTGATTGTTCCATGCTATTATATTATCAACCTTGGATGTTCTATATGCATTTATATGCTATTTTATATGATTTTTGGGACTAACCTATTAACCTATTAACCTAGAGCCCAGTGCCAGTTTCTGTTTTTTCTGTGTTTTTGAGTTTTACAGAAAAGGAATACCAAACGGAGTCCAATTGACGTGCCAATTTTTGACGATTTTTATAGACCAAAATAAGACCCCGGAGTAAAAGAGATGGGCCAGAGGAGTCCCCGGGAGATCCACGAGGGTGGGGGGCGCGCCCACCCCCCAGGCGTGTGGGCCTGCCTCGTCGACGACTCGGGAACCTTCTTGACGTGAGACCGCGCCAAAAATTCCTATAAATATAGAAACCGCCAGAAAATAACCTAGGTCGGGAGCTCCGCCGCCAGAAGCTTCCGTAGCCACCGAAAACCAATCTAGACCCGTTCCAACACCCTGCCGGAGGGGGGAATCCCTCTCCGGTGGCCATCTTCATCATCCCGGCGCTCTCCATGACGAGGAGGGAGTAGTTCACCCTTGGGGCTGAGGGTATGTACCAGTAGCTATGTGTTTGATCTCTCTCTCTCTCTCTCTCTCGTGTTCTTGAGTTGGCATGATCTTGATGTATCGTGAGCTTTGCTATTATAGTTGGATCTTATGATGTTTCTCCCCCTCTACTCTCTTGTGATGGATTGAGTTTTCCCTTTGGAGTTATCTTGTCGGATTGAGTCTTTAAGGATTTGAGAACACTTGATGTATGTCTTGCATGTGCTTAACTGTGGTGACAATGGGATATCACGTGATCCACTTGATGTATGTTTTGGTGATCAACTTGCAAGTTCCGTGACCTCGTGAACTTATGCATAGGGGTTGGCACACATTTTTGTCTTAACTCTCCGATAGAAACTTTGGGGCACTCTTTGAAGTTCTTTGTGTTGGTTGAATAGATGAATCTGAGATTGTGTACGTGATGTGACATTGGAGTATCTAGGTGACATTAGGGTTTTGGTTGATATGTGTCTTAAGGTGTTATTCTAGTACGAACTCTTGAATAGATTGATCTGAAAGAATAACTTTGAGGTGGTTTCGTACCCTACAATAATCTCTTCGTTTGCTCTCCGCTATTAGTGACTTTGGAGTGACTCTTTGTTGCATGTTGAGGGATAGTTATATGATCCAATTATGTTATTATTGTTGAGAGAACTTGCACTAGTGAAAGTATGAACCCTAGGCCTTGTTTCAACGCATTGCAATACCGTTTACACTCACTTTTATCATTAATTACCTTGCTGTTTTTATATTTTCAGATTACAAATACTCATATCTATCATCCATATTGCACTTGTATCACCATCTCTTCGCCGAACTAGTGCACCTATACAATTTACCATTGTATTGGGTGTGTTGGGGACACAAGAGACTCTTTGTTATTTGGTTGCAGGGTTGTTTGAGAGAGACCATCTTCAACCTACGCCTCCCACGGATTGATAAACCTTAGGTCATCCACTTGAGGGAAATTTGCTACTGTCCTACAAACCTCTGCACTTGGAGGCCCAACAACCTCTACAAGAAGAAGGTTGCGTAGTAGACATCAAGCTCTTTTCTGGTGCTGCTACGTCTTGAGCTTGCGTTGGTTTTCCCCGAAGAGGAAGGGACGATGCAGCAGAGTAGCGTAAGTATTTCCCTCAGTTTTTGAGAACCAAGGTATCGATCCAGTAGGAGCCCACGCTCAAGTCCCTTGTACCTACACAAAGCGATAACTACTCGCAACCAACACGATTAAGGGTTGTCAAGCCCTTCACGGTCACTTACGGGAGTGAGATCTGATAGATATAATATTTTTGGTATTTTTGATATAAAGATGCAAAGTAAAAAGTAAAGGCAAAGTAAAAAAGCAAAACAATATTAAAGTGATGGAGATTGATATGATGAGAATAGACCCGGGGGCCATAGGTTTCACTAGTGGCTTCTCTCAAGAGCATAAGTATTCTACGGTGGGTGAACAAATTACTATTGAGCAATTGATAGAATTGAGCATAATTATGAGAATATCTAGGCATGATCATGTATATAGGCATCACGTCCGTGACAAGTAGATCGAAACGATTCTGCATCTACTACTATTACTCCACTCATCGACCGCTATCCAGCATGCATCTAGAGTATTAAGTTAAAAACAGAGTAACACCTTAAGCAAGATGACATGATGTAGAGAGATAAATTCATGCAATATGAAATAAACCCCATCTTGTTATCCTCGATGGAAACGATACAATACGTGCCTTGCTGCCCCTTCTGTCACTGGGTAAGGACACCGCAAGATCGAACCCAAAGCTAAACACTTCTCCCATGGAAAGAACTACCAATCTAGTTGGCCAAACCAAACGGATAATTCGAAGAGACTTGCAAAGATAACCAATCATACATAAAAGAATTCAGAGAAGATTCAAATATTATTCATAGATAGACTTGATCATAAACCCACAATTCATCGGTCTCAACAAACACACCGCAAAAAGAAGATTACATCGAATAGATCTCCACAAGAGAGGGGGAGAACTTTGTATTGAGATTCAAAGAGAGAGAAGAAGCCATCTAGCTACTAACTATGGACCCGAAGGTCTGAGGTAAACTACTCACACTTCATCGGAGAGGCTATGATGATGTAGAAGCCCTCTGTGATGACGGCCCTCTTCCGGCTGAGCTCCAGAACAGGCCCCAAGATGGGATCACGTGGATACAGAAAGTTGCAGCGGTGGAATTAGGTTTTTGGCTCCTGTTCTGATCGTTTGGGGGTACGTGTGTATATATAGGAGGAAGGAGTACGTCGGTGGAGCACCGAGGGGCCCACAAGGCAGGGGGGCGCGCCCTAGGGGGGGGCCACCCTCGTGACCTCCTCTTTGATCCCTTGCAGTAGGGTCCAAGTCTCCTGGATCACGTTCGATGAGAAAATCATGTTCCCGAAGATTTTATTCCGTTTGGACTCCATTTGATATTCCGTTTATCCGAAACACTGAAATAGGCAAAAAAACAACAATTCTAGGCTGGGCCTCGGGTTAATAGGTTAGTCCCAAAAATAATATAAAAGTGGAAAATAAAGCCCAATATAGTCCAAAACAGTAGATAATATAGCATGGAGCAATCAAAAATTATAGATACGTTGGAGACGTATCAGGCATCCCCAAGCTTAATTCCTGCTCGTCCTCGAGTAGGTAAATGATAAAAAAAGAATTTTTGATGCGGAGTGCTACTTGGCATAATTTCAATGTAAATCTTCTTAATTGTGGTATGAATATTTAGATTAGAAAGATTCAAGACAAAAGTTTATATTGACATAGAAAAAAATAATACTTCAAGCATACTAACAAAGCAATTATGTCTTCTCAAAATAACATGGCCAAAGAAAGTTATCCCTACAAAATCATATAGTCTGGCTATGCTCCATCTTCCCCACACAAAGTATTTAAATCATGCACAACCCCGATGACAAGCCAAGCAATTGTTTCATACTCTAACTTTTTCAAAACTTTTTCAATTTTCACACAATACATGAGCGTGAGCCATGGATATAGCACTATAGGTGGAATAGAATGGTGGTTGTGGAGAAGACAAAAAGGAGAAGATAGTCTCACATCAACTAGGCGTATCAACGGGCTATGGAGATGCCCATCAATAGATATCAATGTGAGTGAGTAGGGATTGCCATGCAACGGATGCACTAGAGCTATAAATGTATGAAAGCTCAACAAAAGAAACTAGTGGGTGTGCATCCAACTTGCTTGCTCACGAAGACCTAGGGCAATTTGAGGAAGCCCACCATTGTAATATACAAGCCAAGTTCTATAACGTAAAATTCCCACTAGTATATGAAAGTGACAACATATGAGACTCTCTATATGAATAACATGGTGCTACTTTGAAGCACAATATATGAGACTCGATATGTCATGGTGCTACTTTGAAGCACAAGTGTGGAAAAAAAGGATAGTAGCATTGCCCCTTTTTTTGGGCCTTCTTTTTTTTCTTTGGCCTTTCTCTTTTTTTTGGGACAATGCTCTATTGAATGATGATCATCACACTTCCATTTATTTACAACTCAATGATTACAACTCGATGCTAAAACAAAGTATGACTCTATCTGAATGCCTCCGGCGGTGTACCGGGATATGCAATGAATCAAGAGTGACAAGTATGAAAGAATTATGAACGGTGGCTTTGCCACAAATACTATGTCAACTACATGATCATGCTAAGCAATATGAAAAGGATGGATGTGTCATGATGAACTAGATGGTGGAAAGTTGCATGGCAATATATCTCGGAATGGCTATGGAAATGCCATAATAGGTAGGTATGGTGGCTGTTTTGAGGAAGGTATATGGTAGGTGTATGATACCGGCGAAAGTTGCGCGGTATTAGAGAGGCTAGCAAGGGTGGAAGGGTGGGAGTGCGTATAATCCATGGACTCAACATTAGTCATAAAGAACTCATATACTTATTGCAAAAATCTAGAAGTTATCAAAGCAAAGTATTACACGCATGCTCCTAGGGGGATAGATTGGTAGGAAAAGACCATCGCTCGTCCCCGACCGCCACTCATAAGGAAGGCAATCAATAAATAAATCATGCTCCGGCTTCATCACATAACGGTTCACTATACGTGTATGCTACGGGAATCACAAACTTCAACACAAGTATTCTTTAAATTCACAACTACTCAACTAGCATGACTTTAATATTATCACCTCCATATCTCAAAACAATTATCATGCTTCAATCTTTTCTTAGTATTCAACACACTCAAAAGAAGTTTCACAAATCTTGAATACCAAGCATATTATTATTAGGCAAATTACCATGCTATTAAGAGACTCTCAAATTAATTTAAGTGAAGCATGAGAGATCAACAGTTTCTTTAAAACGAATCCACCACCGTTCTCTAAAAGATCTAAGTGAAGCACATAGAGCAAAATTATCTAGCTCAAAGGATATAAGTGAAGCACATAGAGCAAAATTATCTAGCTCAAAAGATATAAGTGAAGCACATAGAGCAAAACTACTTAGCTCAAAAGATATAAGTGAAGCACATAGAGCATATAGCTCAAAAGATATAAGTGAAGCACATAGAGTATTCTATCAAATTTTAATTCATGTATGGCTCTCTCAAAAGGTGTGTACATCAAGGATGATTGTGGCATACTGAGGGAGTCCTGGATTAGGGGTTGTTCGGGTAGCCGGACTATACCTTCAGCCGGACTCCTGGACTATGAAGATACAAGATTGAAGACTTCGTCCCGTGTCCGGATGGGACTTTCCTTGGCGTGGAAGGCAAGCTTGGCGATGCGATATTCAATATCTCCTACCATTGTAACCGACTCTATGTAACCCCACTAGTAGAAAAAGGGTCAAACGTGAAGCACATTAGTGCCAGTTTGTATTTGAGCCGGTACTAATGGTACCATTAGTGCCGGCTCGAACGGATTTGCATTAATGCCGGTTCGTGTTGAACCTTTAGTACCGGTTCGTGGCACGAACCGGCACTAAAGGGGTGGTGGCAGGCTGGCGTCAGGCCGGGGCCCCATGATCACCTTTAGTACCGGTTCGTGGCACAAACCGGTACTAAAGGTCTAACCTTTAGTACCGGTTCGTGGCACAAACCGGTACTAAAGGTCTAACCTTTAGTACCGGTTCGTGCCACGAACCGGTACTAAAGGGGTCTAACCTATAGTACCGGTTCGTGCCACGAACCGGTACTAAAGGTCCCATTTTCAAACTCTACCCCCCTGGCTCGCCTTTTCAGTTTTTTAAAAAATAAAAGAAAATAATGGAAATGTCAAAAAAATAAAAGAAAATAAGTTTCTCATGTGATATGTGGTCTAGTTGTTGGGAAAATTTGCAAATGTGAATTTTGACTTTATTTGCAAAATTTCTCTGAAATTTGTAAAAATGGGCATAACTTTTGCATACTAACTCGGATGAAAAAGTTTTTTATATGAAAAATCATCTACTCGAAAAGTTACATCCGAATTTAACCGGGGGAACCCCGTTAAACATTTGCAAAATCCTCAATAACCTAATAGAAAAAAAGTTACGGGGCTTTTAAGATCTAGAGTGGAAAAAATTGAAAAATATTCAAACAGTGGGCAAACTGTGGTCAAACAATGGTCAAACTAATTATTCTAGAATATTAGTGTTACTAAATAATTATTTTATTTATTTCAATTTTGGTCAAATCTGGTCAAACTGTGGTCAAACAATGGTCAAACTAATTATTCAAGAAATATTAGTGTTACTAAATAATTATTGTTTTTAAAACAATAGTTTCAAACTCAAACACTGAAATGTGTCACTTCATGCTCAAGCAAAATTCCTGAAGGTTAATAGGATTGACATCTTACTATTGTCAGGAAAACAACAAGTGCAGACTCGGAAATGAAGGAGAATAGAACATGAAAGTTAAGCGTGCTCGGGCTGGAGTAGTGAGAGGGATGGGTGACCGGTCGGGAAGTTAGATGATTTGGAATGAGTGATCCACACTTGAGCAGTTAAGAGAGGTGATTAGAGACTAAATCATCAAATAATTCAGAAAAAATAAAAATAAAAAAACAAAATTTTTTTCCAAAATTTTCAAAAAAAATTCAAAAAAAAACCTTTAGTACCGGTTGGTAACACCAACCGGTACTAAAGGTCCCCTGTACCAGGGCGCGAGCTCACGCCACGTGGTGGCACTTTAGCGCCGGTTCGTGCCGAACCGGTACTAAAGGGAGGGGGGCTTTAGTGCCGAAACCTTAGTGCCGGTTCCATAACCGGCACTAAAGGCCCTTACAAACCGGTACTAATGGTCCGTTTTCTACTAGTGCCCTAACCCTATCCGGTGTCTATATAAACCGGAGGGTTGTAGTCCGTAGGACAGAATCCACTCTAGACACAACAATCATACCATAGGCTAGCTTCTAGGGTTTAGCCTCCTTGATCTCGTGGTAGATCTACTCTTGTACTACCCATATCATCAATATTAATCAAGCAGGAGTAGGGTATTACCTCCATCGAGAGGGCCCGAACCTGGGTAAAACAAAGTCTCCCCTGTCTCCTGTTACCATCCGGCCTAGACGCACAGTTCGGGACCCCCTACCCGAGATCTGCCGGTTTTGACACCGACATTGGTGCTTTCATTGAAAGTTCCTCTGTGTCGTCGCCCTTAGGCCCGATGGCTCCTTCGATCATCAACAACAATGCAGTCCAGGTTGAGACTCTTCTCCCTGGACAGATCTTAGTCTTCGGTGGCTTTGCACTGCAGGCCAATTCGCTTGGCCACCTTGAGCAGATCGAAAGCTACGCCCCTGGCCATCAGGCCAGGCTTGGAAGCCTAAACTACATGGCTGACACCCACGGGGACTTGATCTTCGACGGATTCAAGCCACAGCCAAGCGCGCCGCACTGTCTCGATGGGCATGATATAGCTCCGCCGCCGAACAGCGCTTTGAAGGCCGCACACGCACCGGTTCCGACCATTAATTCGGAGCCCACTGCGCCAATCAAGGATGAGCGGTTGGACGTCACCTCAGGGGCTGCGATCCCAAAAGCGATCGAGCCAAACGCTAGCCCCGCACTCTGCACAACCCGTGACTCCAAGGGTCCGGACTCCACCCCGGACTCCGAACCCCCCGCGCTCCTGCTAATCGAATCCGATCGGGCATCGATGATGGAGTTCACCGCCGCAGACATCTTTCAGCACTCGCCCTTCGGCGACATCCTGAATTCTCTAAAGTCTCTCTCGTTGTCAGGAGAGCTTTGGTCGGACTACGGTCAGCAAAGTTGGGATGCGGACGACGAAGAAGTCCAAAACCTACCCACCACCCACTTTATAGCCACTGTCGACGATTTAACCGACATGACAGACTTCGGCTCCGAAGACATCGACAGCATGGATGACGATGGAGGAGATACCGACGAACCAACGCCCATAGGGCATTGGACAGCCACCTCATCTCACGATGTGTACATGGTGGACACCCCTAAGGGAGACGACAACGAGGAAAAAGGGGAGGAGACGAGAAATTGACCCCCCGAAAAGCAATCAAGGCGTCGGCGTAAACGCCGACCCAAGCTCCGCCTTGACACAAACCCAGCCATAGAGCAGGACGAGCCGGTAAACGACGGGCAGGCCTTAGAGCAACCGTCCGAACAGGGCAACACGGATAGAGAAACCGAGCATCCCTCCTCTGGCGAAAACGGCATTCCGGACGACCTCACGCCAAATAAACTAACGGAGCAGAAGAATCTCCATGAGAGGCTCGTTGCAACTGCACACAGCCTAAAAAAGCAAAAGCGGAAGCTAAAAACAGCGGAAGACGCACTCCGGATCATATGGAGCAAGGTAATCAATGCCACAGATAAGTACGGCGACAGTCGCCGCACTAGAAGCTATCCGAAAAGAAAGCTACTGCCTGAATTCGACGAAGAGGCCCTAGAGCCCTCGCATTCAGAAAATGAAAAAGCCACACGGTCAGATGGACGACCCCATAAAACAACAAGCGGTGCCGCACCTAAATCGGCATGCGACCCACTTAAGGATTCGCATCATGGCCTAGTCAGGTCCATTTATGGGCCAAGAAAGCAAGCTCTTGTAAGCAACGCGATGAAGCCATCATCAGAATCCGACATACCCAAATACAGGGGTGCCGCACACCCCCTATGTTTCACCGATGAGGTCCTGGACTATGAATTCCCAGAAGGATTCAAACCCATAAACATAGAGGCATATGATGGAACAACAGACCCTGGAGTCTGGATCAAGGACTATATCCTCCACATACACATGGCTAGAGGAGATGATCTCCACGCCATAAAATACCTACCCCTTAAGCTTAAAGGGCCAGCCCGACATTGGCTTAAAAGCCTTCCAGAAAACACAACTGGAAGCTGGGAAGAACTCGAGGATGCCTTCCGAGCAAACTTTCAAGGGACCTATGTCCGTCCTCCGGATGCAGACGATCTTAGTCACATAACTCAACAAATCGAAGAATCAGCTCGGCAGTTCTGGAATAGATTCCTCACTAAAAAGAATCAGATAGTCGACTGTCCGGACGTCGAAGCCTTAGCAGCTTTCAGGCATAACGTCCGAGACGAATGGCTCGCCAGACACCTCGGCCAAGAAAAACCAAGAACAATGGCCGCACTTACAAGCCTCATGACCCGCTTTTGTGCAGGGGAGGATAGCTGGTTGGCAAGGTGCAGCCCCAGCGACCCAAGTACATCCGAAACCAGGGATGGAAATGGAAGACCGCGATGTAACAAGGATCGTCGCCGGACTAAGGACAAAAGTCCGAAGAGCACGACAGTCAACGCCGGATTCAAAGGCTCACGACAAAATCAGGAAAAACCGCCCCCAGGATAACAGGGACGATCCATCCAACCTAAATAAAATCCTAGACAGGATATGTCAGATACACAGTACTCCCGCGAAGCCTGCGAACCATACCCACAGAGACTGTTGGGTCTTCAAATAATCCGGTAGACTCAATGCCGAACACAAGGGGCTCGACACACCAAGCGAAGACGAGGACGAACCCCAACAGCAGAGCACCAGGAAACAAAAGAACTTCCGGCAAGAAGTAAAAACAGTGAATTCACTTCACATAACCAAACGTGCGGTGCCCATAAAGGTACGCACCACACGGCCCATCCCCATAGGGTCCCGCCACTGGTTGTCAAAACCGATCACCTTCGATCAGTTAGATTATTCTAGGAATATCAAGAATGCAGATGGACTGCCTTGATACTCGATCCAATAATTGGCGGACTCAAGTTTTCAAATGTCCTTATGGACGGCGGCAGCGGACTAAACCTGATATATCAGGATACAATACAGCACATGGGGATAAACCCAGCAAGAATCCATCGCAGCAAAACCTCCTTTCAAGGGGTAATACCTGGTCCGGACACCCATTGTACGGGTTTTCTCCGGCTCACAGTCACATTTGGCTCTGCCGATAACCTCCGCTGCGAAAAGCTGGCCTTCCACGTCGTCCCGTTCTCAAGTCGCTATCAAGCACTACTGGGACGCGAAGCTTTCGCTCGATTTAACGCAATACCGCATTATGCATCTCTTACGCTTAAGATGCCCGGTCCACGAGGCATCATCTCCTTGATGGGAAAACACTAAAGTGCGCCTCCCCAAGCGGAGGACAGTGCGACCGCTTTAACAGCCCCACAGCAAAATGGCCTCACCAGCCAAAAAACTCCAAAATAGGTCATTTAAAGACCACGAACGCGGATAGATGAGTTCGGTGCAAAATCATCATTGATGCAGGCTTAGAAGCCATATACCCCCGCACAAGGGGCTCCACGCATATACAATAAGAGACAATAAAGCTCAAACTTCCATATCTTACTTTATATTTTGCTTATTTTTAACTTTTTTGGCATGACCCGTTCTCAAACTCAGTTCCTCTCTTTTATAGACGAACGTCGTGCGGCGCCCGGCCAGGATACGGCACAACGGAGACACAGGCGCAGACGTGCAGTAGGGACCCGTCCTAAAGGATTCTTTTTAGATTAAGACCCTGCGTAAACCTTTTTTACAGTCTCTTGTTGCTACACATCCCCTGGTTTTTTCTTTCCAGTATAACCAAGGAGGAGGCTGGCGTCTTGGCATGTGGCCACGTCAGAATTTTCGCACGTACCTGGACACTAGGGGCTTTTTTAATCAAGAGTGTTGTTTGGCCCGCACTCATAAAGACCGAACGCCTTAGGGAGTGTTCGGCGTCGCAAGTTTTGGCATTATATGCATCAGCTCCGAATCATGTCTTTGGTCAAATGTTGGGTTGCCCGGCTCCTGAGTTCGGCTACCTTACGTTCCGCTCTATCGGCTAAGGTAGCACCAGGAGAACTACTGCGATTGTGCCCTCGGTTCGGCCAGGGCGAGCACCTCAGTAGAGAAAGCCGAAAACTGACTGTCATGATGTAGTGTGAGACTGGTCAGCCACTCGATGACCGATCGGAATCTATCGGATTCCTCCGCTTTAACGAAGGGCCGCTTCCCGGTCAGGCACATACGCGCCCCGAATTCGGACGAGCGCAGTTGCCACCAAGGAGCTACCTAAAGAGTCTCATTTCCAAACTCCTATGGCTAAGTGAAAGTGTTAAAGCATTATAGTCCGGTTGCTTGGCCCGCTGCGCTATCACCTCCTTTAAAGGACCAAGACGTTGGGTTAAGTGTGAAAATGCGTCTTCTGCGAGCACCCCCGCACTATGTGCGTGGGGGCTGAAGCCAACGACTGCCATCTTTTAGATTCTATACATATATATATATATATATATATATATATCTTCAAACGGCCGCATAGAAGGTGTTTACAATACTTGGAGGCACAAGTATAAAAAAGGCCACTACAGTTTATCAAAATATTACTTTATAATTACATACGCTATCATAACATAGCATCTTTCGGGCACTGCATCTCTATTACACGAGCGCCTTCAAGAACTTCCTGAAAATAGTGCTCGAAGGGTACTCGGCTTTGGTTCGAGTCTCGGGACACAACAACGGTGGTATCCATCTCTGCCCAGTATGTCTTAACACGCGGGCCAGAGCCATCCTAGCGCCCTCTATGCATGCTGACCTCTTAATTGCATTTATACGCGGCACCGCGTCAAGGAATTGCTGCACCAAGCTGAAATAACTCTTCGGCTCCAAACTCCCCGGCCACAGGTGACCCACGACGTACTTCATGGCGAGTCCAGACAACCTATTCAGTTCAGCCCATTGAGCCAAACGATCATCCACTGCCAGTGGACGCTCTGGATTGTGAAACTGCGACCAGAAAAGCCTTTCCACTTCGCGATCTTTCTGATCTCGAAAGTGTTCGGTCGCATCAGCAGCACTCGCTGCCAAATCCAGATAGGTGTCCTCATCCGGTCTAACGGAGCAAACTTCGGATCACAAACCTTCCTTCGCAGCATAAAGGGCTTTCCAGCCACAATCTGTTCGGCCTGACGCAGCTCCTCCTTTGCAGCTCTCATCGCAGAGCGTGCGTCCTTGGCATTGGCGACGGCCTTCTCTAAGTCCGTTTGTTTCGCCTGGTCTTCTTTCTCAAGAAGCCTGCAACGGTCGGTAGCGCTTTTCAACTTTTTGGCCATCTCGGCCATCTCCTCTTTGCTTCGGCAATGAGCAGCCTGTTCGGCTCTCAGCTCTTCAAGGGCCTTCTAGGCAGCCGCATCGCTTTTTCTGGCTTGCTCCTTAGCTCGGGCAAGTCCTGCCCTAAGATTCTCCACGGCGGCCGTACCATCTGCGTCAAGCACACTCATTGTAAGACACTGGCATGAAGCTCCTCTTACCTGGCGCCGCCCGAAGAATTACATACCTTGAGCCTCATCAAGCCGCTTGTTGACAAGCGCGATGTCGTCATCTGCCACGTCCAGTTGCCGCTTTAGTTCGGCAAATTCATCAGTTCGGCTCGATTCCGAACACCCCGCCACCTAAATTCAAAGGAGACATCTTAGACCTGGGATTATGATCCTCCGCGTGCCGTCATTTCTTGACAACGCGCAGAGTCTCAGGGGCTACTATCTACACAGGGCGCATCTTACTTATGCGCAACTGACAAAAGTGTACATCATCTAACATACCTCAAAACCCGTCAGCAAGCTTTTGACGGCCTCATGCAATCCGTCTTCTGTGGACGAAATCCTCTCAATCACCGTGCCCATCAATGCATGGTGCTCCTCTGAGATAGAAGCTCGCCCCAGCAGAATCTTTAGCTCCTCCAGCCGAGCACCGGACGGTGCCGGACTTGTCCTATGGCCTCTTTCGAAGGCCGGACGCGGAGAACTTCGGGGGGCCGCACTCCCACCTTCCGCCCCTGCCGGATTCGGAGAAACCCTCCGTGACAACACCTCAGGGTCGCCTGCCTCACTAGGCAGCACGGCAAGGGAGGCGTCCCGCTCTCCATCATGACCGGAAGAAGATCCCCCGAAGACAAGCTCTGCTGAGAAGGGCTGAGGTCCGAGCTACAAGGTAAGATTTCGGTTAATCTTCCCAGATATCAATCGAAGATTTCTTTCATCCCTCAAAAGGAAAACCTCTCTCTACTTACGGCTCGCTGGAGGGCTAATCCCCTTGAGGGCATAGTCCGGCTGAGGAATTCCTCGACGCCGGACCCTCTGACGAAGACTTTCTCCCCCGTTTCAAGGCCATGGTTTCCGGGTCGTCAGAGGTGGCTCTCTTCTTCCCCTCGAGAAAGGAATTGTCGGTTCCTCCCTTCGGGGCAGCCTCCTTCGAGGAGGCCATAGCTTCCTTGTCCTCCCCCTCCAAAGGCGCTATCTCCAGCATCCTGACCAGCACGGGATCCGGCCTGGTTTCAGGAAGGGGAGCCGGACACCTGATCAGCTTTGCCTTTGCTATCCACTCCTGTTTAAAAAGACGACTCTTTTAGGGGCACGTTTATGACAATTATACGGATAGAAGGTCCGGGCACAAGGTTGCTTACTTGAGTATCTGGGCGATTGCAGGTTAGACCTGTGTCCTCAGTTAAGTCCGAACACATCTCTTGTGATCCGAAGAAAAGTCTATGCATCTCCGCGGGCGTTGCACCCATGAAGTTCTGGAGAGCTCGCGGTCCCTCTGGATTAAACTCCCACAGGCGAAGGGGGCGATGTTTGCCGGGCAATATTCGGCGAATCAGCATGACCTGCGTCACCTTGACCAGGTTGAGGTCTCCTTCTAAGAGATCCCTAATGCGGCCCTGCAACAGGGGCACGTCTTTGGATAACCCCCAATCTAATCCTTTGTTAACCCATGACGCTAGCCGTGGTGGGGGACCCGAGCGAAAGGCAGGAGGCGCCGCCCACTTGGCGCTCCTGGGAGCGGTGATATAGAACCACTCTCGTTGCCACAAGCCGAGCTCCTCTTGAAAGGAGCCCTCGGGCCATGGAGCATTGGCATTCTTACTTATGACAGCACCTCCGCACTCTGCGTGCCGTCCCTCGATCATCTTCGGCTCCACTCCAAAAGTCTTGAGCCATAATCCAAAGTGAGGGGTAACACAGAGGAATGCTTCGCACACGACGATGAATGAGGAAATGTGGAGGATAGACTCCGGGGCAAAGTCATGAAATTCCAGCCCGTAATAAAACAGCAGCCCCTCACGAAGGGATCTATCGGGAAGCCTAACCCCCGAAGGAGGTGAGACATGAACACTACGCTCTCGCCGGGCTGGGGATTGGGAATAGCCTGCCCTTGAGCAGGCAACCTATGCGGAATTTCGGCGGTCAAGAACTTAGCCTCTCTCAACTTTAGCACGTCTTCCTCCGTGACGGAGGAAGGCATCCATCGGCCTTGAAGGTCGGAAACGGACATTGTCGAAGGTCCGAAGCGCCCGGAATCTGAAGCCTAGGGTGTTGGAACTCGAGGTGACGGGCGAACTCGTTTGAGATTGGAAAAAAGGAGTAAGGCCTTGGTCTCTTTATAAGAGGTCGAATACCAAGAGCCCTCCCCGTTACCATTTGGGACTCACCTTTAATCGAGAAAGAGTGCTAACGGGCATGATTGGGTTACCCACGTCCGTATTGATGAGAATCCCGTGAAAGGGGGGTACACGATCTTTGCTTTGACAAGACTTGCCAAGGAAACCGCCTCGCAAAACGTGCTGAGGTGGAAAAGTAAAAATGATTCGAGTAAAGGATTTGGCTGTAATGTGATGGTGCACTGCAGAATACGTCAGCAGATTTGATTTGTGTTAATATTATTCTCTCTATGGCAATATGTGGAAACTTATCTTACAGAGCCGGACACTACTCTTGGTGATTACAATCTTCTATGAAGGACTTGGAGGAGGAACCCGCCTTGCAATGCCGAAGACGATTTTGCGCGCCGGACTCGTTGTCATTGAAGCCTGGTTCAGGGGCTACTGAGGGAGTCCTGGATTATGGGGTGTTCGGGTAGCCGGACTATACCTTCAGCCGGACTCCTGGACTATGAAGATACAAGATTGAAGACTTCGTCCCGTGTCCGGATGGGACTTCCCTTGGCGTGGAAGGCAAGATTGGCGATGCGATATTCAAGATCTCCTACCATTGTAACCAACTCTATGTAACCCTAACCCTATCCGGTGTCTATATAAACTGGAGGGTTGTAGTCCGTAGGACAGAATCAACTCCATACACAACAATCATACCATAGGCTAGCTTCTAGGGTTTAGCCTCCTTGATCTCGTGGTAGATCTACTCTTGTACTACCCATATCATCAATATTAATCAAGCAGGAGTAGGGTATTACCTCCATCGAGAGGGCCCGAACCTGGGTAAAATAAAGTGTCCCCTGTCTCCTGTTACCATCCGGCCTAGACGCACAGTTTGGGACCCCCTACCCGAGATCTGCTAGTTTTGACACCGACACATACTAACAAACAAAGACACAAATAATACAAGATGCTCCAAGCAAAACACATATCATGTTGGTGAATAAAAATATAGCTCCAAGTAAATTACCGATGGAAGTGGATGAAAGAGGGGATGCCTTCCGGGGCATCCCCAAGCTTTGACTTTTTGGTGTACTTGGATTATATTGGGGGTGCCATGGGCATCCCCAAGCTTAGGCTCTTGCCACTCCTTGTTCCATGATCCATCAAAAGAATTCACCCAAAACTTGAAAACTTCACAACACAAAACTCAAAATAGAAAACTCGTGAGCTCCGTTAGCGAAAGAAAACAAAAGACCACTTCAAGGTACTGTAATGAACTCATTATTTATTTATATTGGTGTTGAACCTACTGTATTCCAACTTATCTATGGATTATAAACTATTTTACTAGGCATAGATTCATCAAAATAAGCAAACAACACACAAAAAACAGAATCTGTCAAAAACAGAACAGTCTGTAGTAATCTGTTGCTAGCGCAAGATCTGGAACCCCAAAAATTCTAAAATAAATTTATGGACGTGAGGAATTTATCTTTTAATCATCTTTAAAAAAGAATTAACTAAATATCACTCTTCAAATAAAAATGACAACAGTTCTCGTGAGTGCTAAAGTTTCTGTTTTTTACACCAAGTTCAACAAGACTTTCCCCAAGTCTTCCCAACGGTTCTACTTGGCACAAACACTAATTAAACACAAAAAACACAACCAAAACAGAGGCTAAATAATTTATTTATTACTAAACAGGAGCAAAAAGCAAGTAATAAAATAAAATTGGGTTGCCTCCCAACAAGCGCTATCGTTTAACGCCCCTAGCTAGGCATAACAAGCAAGGATAGATCTAGGTATTGCCATCTTTGGTAGGAAATCCATAAGTGGCTCTCATGATAGTTTCATATGGTAATTTTATTTTATTTATTGGAAAGTGTTCCATGCCCTTTTTAATGGAAATTGAAATCTAATATTCCCTTCCATCATATCAATAATCGCACCAACCATTCTAAGGAAAGGTCTACCAAGAATAATAGGGCAAGAAGGATTGCAATCTATATCAAGAACAATGAAATCTACGGGCACATAATTTCTATTTGCAACAATAAGAACATCATTAATTCTTCCCATAGGTTTCTTAATAGTGGAATCCGCATGATGCAAGTTTAGAGAGCAATCATCAAAATTACGGAAATCTAGTAAATCACACGAAGTCTTGGGAATAGTAGAGAAACTAGCACCCAAATCACACAAAGCATAAAACTCATGATATTTAATTTTAATTTTAATAGTTGGTTCCCACTCATCATAGAGTTTTCTAGGGATAGAAACTTTCAACACAAGTTTTTCTTCATAAGATTGCATCAAGGCATCAACAATATGTTCGGTGAAGGCTTTATTTTGACTATAAGCATGTGGAGAATTTAGCATGGATTGGAACAAGGAAATACAATCAATCAAAGAGCAACTTTCATAATTAAATTCCTTGAAATCCAATATAGTGGGTTTAGCAACATCTAGATTTTTATTTCTTTCAATCCCACGTTCATCAATTTCATCATTAAGATCTAAATACTCCGAATTTTTAGAACGCCTTCTAGGTAAAGGAAGATCATATTCAGTTTCATCAAGATTCATATTGCAAAATAAAGATTTAATTGGAGACACATCAATAACTTTTATATCTTCATCTTGATTTTCATAGGAATTGGAAGAACACGCTTTAATAAAGGCATCTTTGGAAGCACGCATCCTAGCGGTTCTTTCTTTACACTCATCAATTGAAATTCTCATGGCTTTTAGAGACTCATTAATATCATTCTTAGGTGGAATAGATCTAAGTTTCAAAGCATCAACATCAAGAGCAATTCTATCAAAGTTCCTAGCCAAATCATCAATCTTAAGCAATTTTTCTTCAATCATAGCATTAAAATTCTTTTGCGAAGAAATAAATTCTTTAATTTTAGATTAAAAATCAGAGGGCATCTTATTATAATTTCCATAATAGTTGTTGTAGGAATTCCCATAATTATTAGAAGGATTACTAGGATATGGCCTAGGATTAAAATTCCCTCTATAAGCGTTGTTACCAAAATTATTCCTACCAACAAAATTCACATGCATAGATTCATTGTTATTTTCAATCAAAGTAGACAAAGGCATATCATTAGGATCAGAAGAAACACTCTTAGTAGCAAATAATTTCATAAGTTCATCCATCTTTCCACTCAACACATTAATTTCTTCTATCGCATGCACTTTTTATTAGAAGTTCTTTCAGTATGCCATTGAGAATAATTAACCATAATATTATCTAGGAGTTTAGTAGCATCTCCTAAAGTGATTTCCATAAAAGTGCCTCCCGCGGCTGAATCTAAAAGATTTCTAGAAGCAAAATTCAATCCGGCATAAATTTTTTGTATAATCATCCACAAATTCAAACCATGAGTAGGGCAATTACGTATCATTATTTTCATTCTCTCCCAAGCTTGTGCAACATGTTCATGATCAAGTTGTTTAAAGTTCATTATATCGTTTCTAAGAGAGATGATCTTAGCGGGAGGAAAATACTTAGAGATAAAAGCATCTTTGCACTTGTTCCATGAATCAATACTATTTTTAGGCAAAGACGGAAACCAAGCTTTAGCATGATCTCTAAGAGAAAAAGGAAATAGCTTCAATTTAACGACATCATTATTGACATCTTTTTTCTTTTGCATATCACATAAATCAACGAAGCTATTCAGATGAGTAGCGGCATCTTCACTAGGAAGGCCGGCGAATTGATCTTTCATAACGAGATTCAACAAAGCAGTATTAATTTCACAAGATTCAGCATCGGTAAGAGGAGCAATCGGAGTGCTAAGGAAATCATTATTATTGGTATTGGTGAAGTCACACAATTTAGTAGTATCTTGAGCCATCGCGACAAATGAGCAAACTAACACACGAGCAAACAAAAAGCAAACGGGCAAAAAGAGGCAAATAGAGAGGGAGGATAGGGAGAGAGAGGGCGAATAAAATAGCAAGGGTGAATTGGGGGGAGAGGAAAACGAGAGGCAAATCGCAAATAATGTAATGCGAGAGATAGGGATTGTGATGGGTACTTGGTATGTTGACTTTTTGCATAGACTCCCCGGCAACGGTGCCAGAAATCCTTCTTGCTACGTCTTGAGCTTGTGTTGGTTTTCCCCAAAGAGGAAGGGATGATGCAGCAGAGTAGCGTAAGTATTTCCCTTAGTTTTTGAGAACCAAGGTATCAATCCAGTAGGAGCCCACACTCAAGTCCCTCGTACCTGCACAAAGTGATAGCTACTCGCAACCAACGCGATTAGGGGTAGTCAAGCCCTTCACGGTCACTTACGAGAGTGAGATATGATAGATATAATATTTTTGGTATTTTTGATATAAAGACGCCAAGTAAAAAGTAAAGGCAAAGTAAAAAAGCAAAACAATATTAAAGTGATGGAGATTGATATGATGAGAATAGACCCGGGGGCCATAGGTTTCACTAGTGGCTTCTCTCAAGAGCATAAGTATTCTACGGTGGGTGAACAAATTACTGTTGAGCAATTGATAGAATTGAGCATAATTATGAGAATATCTAGGCATGATCATGTATATAGGCATCACGTCTGTGACAAGTAGATCAAAACGATTCTGCATCTACTACTATTACTCCACTCATCGACTGCTATCCAGCATGCATCTAGAGTATTAAGTTAAAAACAGAGTAACACCTTAAGCAAGATTACATGATGTAGAGAGATAAATTCATGCAATATGAAATAAACCCCATCTTGTTATCCTCGATGGCAACGATACAATACGTGCCTTGTTGCCCCTTCTGTCACTGGGTAAGGACACCGCAAGATCGAACCCAAAGCTAAACACTTCTCCCATGGCAAGAACTACCAATCTAGTTGGCCAAACCAAACGGATAATTCAAAGAGACTTGCAAAGATAACCAATCATACATAAAAGAATTCAGAGAAGATTCAAATATTATTCATAGATAGACTTGATCATAAACCCACAATTCATCGATCTCAACAAACACAACGTGAAAAGAAGATTACATCGAATAGATCTCCACAAGAGAGGGGGAGAACTTTGTATTGAGATTCAAAGAGAGAGAAGAAGCCATCTAGCTACTAACTATGGACCTGAAGGTCTAAGGTAAACTACTCACACTTCATCGGAGAGGCTATGATGATGTAGAAGCCCTCCGTGATGACGGCCCTCTTCCGGCGGAGCTCCGGAACAGGCCCCAAGATGGGACCTCGTGGATACAGAAAGTTGCGGCGGTGGAATTAGGTTTTTGGCTCCTGTTCTGATCGTTTGGGGGTACATGTGTATATATAGGAGGAAGGAGTACGTCGGTGGAGCACCGAGGGGCCCACGAGGCAGGGGGCGCCCTAGGGGGGGGGCGCCCCCAGCCTCGTGACCTCCTCTTTGATCCCTTGCAGTAGGGTCCAAGTCTCCTGGATCACGTTCGATGAGAAAATCACATTCCTGAAGATTTTATTCCGTTTGGACTCCGTTTGATATTCCGTTTATCCGGAACACTGAAATAGGAAAAAAAACAGCAATTCTGGGCTGGGCCTCCGGTTAATAGGTTAGTCCCAAAAATAATATAAAAGTGGAAAATAAAGCCCAATATAGTCCAAAACAGTAGATAATATAGCATGGAGCAACCAAAAATTATAGATACGTTGGAGACGTATCAGGCGCCGTTGCCGAGGAGGTTAGCGCTTGAAGGTATATCTTTAGATCTTGCAATCGAATCTGTTAGTTTCTTGTTTTATCACTAGTTTAGTTTATAAAAGAAAATTAAAAAAATGGAATTGAGTTTGCCTCATACGCTTCATCTTTTTAATATCTTTCGTGAGAATGATGGAAAGGAAAATTGTGCTCAAGTGCTAGAAGAAGAAGTCTATAAAATGTTTGGCACTAAATCTTTGAATGATTAGCATGATTGCAATGTTGTTAGTATGAATTCTTTGAATATCCATAGTACTAATGGTGATTGCACTAGTCATAATGAAAATGTCTCTTATAAGCATGTCAATTTTTGTGGAGTGCATAGAGTTTGCAAGTACACACCAAATAGGGAAGATAGATTTTGCAAGAGGCATAAGTATTTGGAAACTAAATGGTTGCAAGAAAGGCTAGATGTTTGTGCTGAAAATTTAAAATTTCTTCACCATACTTGTGAACTTTGCAATGAACATGGTCATTTAAATCTCAAGTGCAAATTGTTTCATGATCGTATCATGTCCAAAAATTGTGATGATTTGATTTCCCTTGCACATCATAATGAACTTAGTTTGATTTTGGGTTATGAAGAAATGAAACGTATAACTAAGCATATTCCGGAATATAACCTTGAGAAATTCCTCGATATTGATCTAGAAGAAATTCTTATGTATTGTGCGATGAATTGCATTGAAAATCCTTATATTGCCAATTACATAAAGAAAAGAAAACAAATAGAGGATGAAGAGAATACTAATGAAAGGGAAGAGGCTTACCAATATCCTCCTATTATTTCTTATGATGAATCAGGTAACGAGGAGGAGCCTTCTATTCAACCAATCTCATCAATAAGGAGCTCCGAAAAGAGGATTAAACCCACACATGATGTGAAGAAGAAAAAGAAAAGATGGAGAAGTAAAGGTAAAGAGGTATCCCTCCCAAATGATGTTGCTCCTATTACTCATCGTGATGATGATAATTGTTACACTATTGGTGCTATCCATACTATTAATGATGAGAATGATTATGCTTATGATATGAAAAGGCCCAATCTTGGGGATTCTATGTTTGATGAGAATGACATGTTTGAGAATGTATTTTCTGCAATTAATGTTTGTCCCAAGCTTGGGGATGCTACGTTTGATGAAGATGATATTTTTAGTCTCCCAAGTTTTGAGGAGCAAATTTATTATGATGATAGCATGCCTCCTATTTATGATGGTTATATTGATGGAAGTGGGTTTGGAAGAGTGTCAACTTTAGGAAGTAATGATCCAACTATTTTGGAGGATGTTGAATCTTATTTTGATAATTATGAAAGTGGATTTGGAGAGGTCATGACTTTATTTAGTAATGATTCCACTATCTTGGAAGAGGTTTCAATTGGTTATGATGAGAACAAAGTTGCTACCTATGATGATTATTGTGATGACACATATGCTATAAAAAGTAGTGATGATTATATTAAAGAATTTCATGATTATGATTACCCTTTTCCTGAATATTACTCTTTTATTGTGTAAACAATTTGTAGTATACGAGTTTCTTACGATACTCCCACTATTCCGAATGAGAAGAATTTTGCCTATGTGAACAGTAGTAAATTTTCTATGCTTGGAGATCATGAAAGGAATGCCTTATTTGATGGTTATATTTTTGAATTTATTCATGATTCTACTGAAATTTATTATGAGGGAGGAATATATGCTTGTAGGAGTTGCAATAATATCAAGTTTCCTCTCTATGTGCTTAAAGTTTTGAAGTTTTGCTTGCTTTACCTTCCTATGCAAGTTGATTCTTGTTCCCATAAATTGTTTGCTCACAAAATACCTATGCATAGGAAGTGGGTTAGGCTTAAATGTGCTTGTTATATTCTTCATGATGCTCTCTTTATGTTCCAATTCTTATCTTTTATGTGAGCATCATTGAAATCATCATGCCTAGCTAGGGGCGTTAAACGTTAGCGCTTGTTGGGAGGCAACCCAATTTTTATTTTTGTTCCTTGCTTTTTGTTCCTGTTTAGTAATAAATAATTTATCTAGCCTATGTTTAGATGTGGTTTTATGTTTTAATTAGTGTTTGTGCCAAGTAGAACCTTTGGGAAGACTTGGGGGAAGTCTTTGCGATCTTGCTGTAAAAAACAGAAACTTTAGTGCTCACGAGATTAGCTACCATTTTTACCGAAGAGTGCTATTAAGTTGATTATTTTTGAAGATTATTAATAGACAAATTACTCAGGTCCACCAATTTATTTGAGAATTTTATGAGTTCGAGAAGTATATGTTTAATACAGATTACTACAGACTGTTCTGTTTTTGACAGATTCTGTTTTCTATGTGTTGTTTGCTTATTTTGATGAATCTATGAGTACTATCGGAGGGTATGAACCATAGAGAAGTTGGAATACAGTATATATTACACCAATATGAATTTAGAATGAGTTCACAACTGTACCTAAGTGGTGATTTATTTTCTTATACTAACAAAGCTTACGAGTTTTCTGTTAAGTTTTGTGTTGTGAAGTTTTCATGTTTTGGGTAAAGATTCGATGGACTATGGAATAAGGAGTGGCAAGAGCCTAAGATTGGGGATGCCCAAGGAACCCCAAGGTAATATTAAAGGACAATCAAGAGCATAAGCTTGGGGATTCCCCGGAAGGCATCCCCTCTTTCGTCTTCGTTCATCGGTAACTTTACTTGGAGTTATATTTTTATTCACCACATGATATGTGTTTTGCTTGGAGCGTCATTTTATTTTCTTTTGTTTTGCTTGCTGTTTGAATAAAATACCAAGATATGAAATTCTTAAATGTTAGAGAGTCTTCACATAGTTGCATAATTATTCGACTACTCATTGATCTTCACTTATATCTTTTGGAGTAGTTTGTCGTTTGCTCTAGTGCTTCACTTATATCTTTTTAGAGCACGACGGTGGTTTTATTTTGAAGAAATAGATGAACTCTCATGCTTCACTTATATTATTTTGAGAGTCTTTAGAACAGCATGGTAATTTGCTTTGGTTATGAAACTATTCCTAATATGATAGGCATCCAAGAGGGATATAATAAAAACTTTCATATAAAGTGCTTTGAATACTATGAGAAGTTTGATACTTGATGATTGTTTTGAGATATGAAGATGGTAATATTAGAGTCGTGCTAGTTGAGTAATTGTGAATTTGAGAAATACTTTTGTTGAGGTTTGCAAGTCCCGTAACATGCACGTATGGTAACCGTTGTGTGACAAATTTGAAGCATGAGGTGTTTCTTTGATTACCTTCCTTATGAGTGGTGGTCGGGGATGATAACCCACAAGTATAGGGGATCGCAACAGTTTTCGAGGGTAGAGTATTCAACCCAAATTTATTGATTCGACACAAGGGGAGCCAAAGAATATTCTCAAGTATTAGCAGCTGAGTTGTCAATTCAACCACACCTGGAAACTTAATATCTGCAGCAAAGTGTTTAGTAGCAAAGTAATATGATAGTAGTGGTAACGGTAGCAAAAGTATTTTTTTGGTATTTTGTAGTGATGATAGCAATAGCAACGGAAAAGTAAATAAGCGAAGAACAGTATATGGAAAGCTCGTAGGCAATGGATCAGTGATAGAGAATTATGCTGGATGCGATTCATCATGTAACAGTCATAACCTAGGGTGACACAGAACTAGCTCCAATTCATCAATGTAATGTAGGCATGTATTCCGAATATAGTCATACGTGCTTGTGGAAAAGAACTTGCATGACATCTTTTGTCCTACCCTCCCGTGGCAGCGGGGTCCTAGCGGAAACTAAGGGATATTAAGGCCTCCTTTTAATAGAGTACTGGACCAAAGCATTAACACATAATGAATACATGAACTCCTCAAACTACGGTCATCACCGGGAGTGGTCCCGATTATTGTCACTTTGAGGTTGTCGGATCATAACACGTAGTAGGTGACTATAGACTTGCAAGATAGGATCAAGAACTCTCATATATTGATGAAAACATAATAGGTTCAGATCTGAAATCATGGCACTCGTGCCCTAGTGACAAGCATTAAGCATAGCAAAGTCATAGCAACATCAATCTCAGAACATAGTGGATACTAGGGATCAAACCCTAACAAAACTAACTCGATTACATGATAAATCTCATCCAACCCATCACCGTCCAGCAAGACTACGATGGAATTACTCACGCACGGCGGTGAGCATCATGAAATTGGCGATGGAGGATGGTTGATGATGACGACGGCGACGGATTCCCCTCTCCGGAGCCCGAACGGACTCCAGATCAGCCCTCCCAAGAGGTTTTAGGGCTTGGCGGTGGCTCCGTATCGTAAAATGCGATGAATCCTTCTCTCTGATTTTTTCTCCCCGAAAGCAAATATATAGAGTTGGAGTTGAGGTCGGAGGAGCTCCAGGGGGCCCACGAGGTAGGGAGCGCGCCCTGGGGGGGCAGGCGCGCCCCCACCCTCATGGCTAGGGTGTGGCCCCCCGGGTCTTAATCTTTTGCAAGGATTTTTTATTATTTCCAAATAGACGTTCCGAGAAGTTTCAGGTCATTCCGAGAATTTTTGTTTCTGCACATAAATAACACCATGGCAATTCTGCTAAAAATAGCATCAGTCCGGGTTAGTTCCATTCAAATCATGCAAGTTAGAGTCCAAAACAAGGGCAAAAGTGTTTGGAAAAGTAGATACGACAGAGACGTGTCAACTCCCCCAAGATTAAACCTTTGCTTGTCCTCAAGCAATTCATTTGATAAACTGAAAGTGATAAAGAAAAACTTTTACAAACTCTGTTTGCTCTTGTTGTTGTAAATATGTAAAGCCAACATTCAAGTTTTCAGCAAATATTATGAACTAACCATATTCACAATAACGCATAGGTCTCATGTTTACTCATATCAATGGCATAATCAACTAGCGAGCAATAATAATAAATCTCGGATGACAACACTTTCTCAAAACAATCATAATATGATATAACAAGATGGTATCTCGCTAGCCCTTTCTGAGACCGTAAAACATAAATGCAGAGCACCTTTAAAGATCAAGGACTGACTAGACATTGTAATTCATGGTAAAAGAGATCCAGTCAAGTCATACTCAATGTAAACTAACAGTAATGAATGCAAATGACAGTGGTGCTCTCCAACTGGTGCTTTTTAATAAGAGGATGATGCCTCAACATGAAAGTAAATAGATAGGCCCTTCACAGAGGGAAGCAGGGATTTGTAGAGGTGCCAGAGCTCGGTTTTGAAATAGAGGTGAATAATATTTTGAGTGGTATACTTTCATTGTCAACATAACAACTAAGAGATGGTGATATCTTCCATGCTACACACATTATAGGCGGTTCCCAAACAGAATGGTAAAGTTTATACTCCCCCTCCACCAACAAGCATCAATACATGGCTTGCTCGAAACAACGAGTGCCTCCAACTAACAAGAGTCCTAGGGGGAGTTTTGTTTGCAATTATTTTGATTTAGTTTGCATAAAGCATGGGACTGGGCATCCCGGTGACCAGCCATTTTCTCGTGAGTGAGGAGTGGAGTCCACTCCTCTTGAGAATAACCCGCCTAACATGGAAGATAAGGACAACCCTAGTTGATACATGAGCTATTCGAGCATACAAAACATGATATTTATTTAAAGGTTTAGAGTTTGGCACATACAAATTTACTTGGAACGGCAGGTAGATACCGTATATAGGTAGGTATGGTGGACTCATATGGAATAACTTTGGGGTTTATGGAGTTGGATGCACAAGCAGTATTCCCGCTTAGTACAGGTGAAGGCTAGCAAAAGATTGGGAAGCGACCAGCTAGAGAGCGACAATAGTCATGAACATGCATTAAAATTAATCAACACTGAATGCAAGCATGAGTAGGATATAATCCACCATGAACATAAATATCGTGAAGGCTATGTTGATTTTGTTTCAACTACATGCGTGAACATGTGCCAAGTCAAGTCACTTAAATCATTCAGAGGAGGATACCACCCTATCATACCACATCACAACCATTTTAATAGCATGTTGGCACGCAAGGTAAACCATTATAAGCTCCTAGCTAATTAAGCATGGCACAAGAAACTATGATCTCTAGTTGTCATTGCAAACATGTTTATTCATAATAGGCTGAATCAGGAACGATGAACTAATCATATTTACAAAAACAAGAGAGGTCGAGTTCATACCAGCTTTTCTCATCTCAGTCAGTCCATCATATATCGTCATAATTGCCTTTCACTTGCACGGCCGAATAGTGTGAATGACCCCCAAAGAAAAGAAATAACACTATTTACACGGGAGAGCTCCCAACAAGCAAAAGAAGAACATGAAATCTTTTTGGGTTTTTCCTTTTTTAATTACTACTACAAGCATGGAAGGTAAACTAATTAAAAGCTACAACTAATTTTTTTGGTTTTTCTTAAGGTTTATTAAACACACAAGGAGAAAGCATAAAAGGAAAATAAACTAGCATGGATGATACAATGAAAAAGTATGAGCACCGACATCTAGCAATGAGTGTGTGTGAACATGAATGTAACGTCGGTGGGAAATACATACTCCCCCAAGCTTAGGCTTTTGGCCTAAGTTGGTCTATGGCCACGGCTGGCCTGGCGGATATCCATAGTAATAGTTGGGGTCATACTGCGAAGAAGAAGACTCCAATTGCCACTGGTTGGCAATCATCTCCGGATCCCACTGGTAATTAGACTGTCATGGAGGATCAACTTGTGGTTCCGACTCTGGCTCTATGGCTAATGTAGGCTTCCGGTAGGCGTGAATAGCCTCTAACGGAACAAGGTACTAGCCTGCAGATAAATCAAACAAGGAAGGAGCAGGCAGGGTAATAATCTCAGGATGATGTTTATCAAAGAACAATTTGTATTAAAGCTCCCCTTCCTTATTCTTAACAATAAAATCGTGTGCCACCATACTCTTATAATCTAAATAAACAGGAGGCATCAATTTTTCTTCCTTCTCATAATGCCTAATAGGTATGTTAAAATGTGCAGCTAGGCGTGAAGCATAGATGCCTCCAAAGATGGGGCCCTTTGTACGGTTCAGACTTAACCGTTTAGCAATAATACCGCACATACTAACAGAGTTATCATAGAATAAACCCTGGAACAAAATAATAATATCAGGAACACTAAGGTTTCCATAGTTTCTGCGACCAATTAAGCAACGACTAGCAAATATTGCAAAGTAGCATAAAACAGGAAAATGTATGCTAGTTATTCGTGCATTGGAAACCTTCCTAGTTTCCCCTACAGTGATGGTATCAATAAACTCATCCACATCTCCGCGATGTGGTTCCTCTATTGTGCCCTCGAAAGGGATCAAACAAATCCGACAAAAATCATAAAGTGACATCTCCTTATGCTCATCATATAAATAAAACTCCACCGTAGGTGGTGAGCTCCTAGCATGGAAATGAAAGTTTTGCACAAAGATATTGGTGAGTAAGAGATACTGTGCGCGTTGGTCGTGGAGGAAGGCGGTGAGGCCTGCATTCTCAGCCAATTCATAAAAACCATCATAAATCCCGGATGCTCTCAGGAAATCATCGGAAGGTCATTTACACGGCCGAACATTCGCGGTGCGAGGCAGATTATATTTGGGCTTCTCTGCTTTTTCATTTTGCTTTTCCTTCGAGCTTCGGCTCGATGAGCCCCTCAAAAATCTCTTCATTATTTTCTGAAAAATTCTGAAATTTTTAGTAACTTCAAATAAAAGTGAACTAAACTCAACAATATTGATAACAACTACTCCTACAAGTGCCTAGAGGCAATATCATGCATCAAAACTACTTTTGACCATATAAATTTGACATGCAAGCTCAAGAACAGGGTCACCTAAGCAGCAAAAATATGCAATGAATAAAGCACTAGAACAAAAACTAATTGGACCAATGGAGGAGTCACATACCAAGGAACAATCTCCCCAAGCAGTTTTGTGAGAGGTGCTTTGAGCAAGGAGATCGAAAATGGCAGCAAAATGAGCTTGGACTCGGGTTTGAACTGGATAATCGTGTTTGTGGGAGGAAGAAGAGGTGTGGGTGCAGGAATAAGTGGAGGGGGGCCACCATGGGCCCACGAGGCAGGGGCGCGCCCAGGGGGTAGGGCGCGCCCCCACCCTCGTGGCCAGGTGGATGCCCCCTGTTGTGTTCTTAGTGCCAAATATTCTCAAATATTCCAGAAAAAACATATTTAAATTTCAGGGCATTTGGAGAACTTTTATTTTCGGGGTATTTTTATATTGCACAGATAAATCAGATAATAGATGGAAAATACTTATTTTTACTTTATTTAATATAAATAACAGAAAGTAAAAGGAGAGTACAGAAGGTTGTGCCTTCTAGTTTCATCCATCTCATGCTCGTCAAAAGGAATCCACTAACAAGGTTGATTAGGTCTTGTTAACAAACTCATTCCGAATAACATGGAGCCGGAGAAATTTCAAATAACACTATGTTACCTCAACGGGGATATGCACATCCCCAATAATAAGAATATCATATTTCTTTTTGATAGTAGGAAGAGGAAATTCAAAACCTCCAATAATAGTCGATGGAATTTTTCCAATAGAGTTGATACTATGAACTTGAGGTTGTTTCCTCGGAAAGTGTACCGTATGCTCATTACCATTAACATGAAAAGTGACATTGCCTTTGTTGCAATCAATAACAGCCCCTGCAGTATTCAAAAAGGGTCTTCCAAGAATAATAGACATACTATCGTCCTCGGGAATATCGAGAATAACAAAGTCCGTTAAAATAGTAACGTTCGCAACTACAACAGGCACATCCTCACAAATACCGGCAGGTATAGCAGTTGATTTATCAGCCATTTGCAAAGCTATTTCAGTAGGTGTCAACTTATTCAAGTCAATTCTATGATATAAAGAGAGAGGCATAACACTAACACCAGCTCCAAGATCACATAAAGCAGTTTTAACATAGTTTCTTTTAATGGAGCATGGTATAGTGGGTACTCCCGGATCTCCAAGTTTCTTTGGTATTCCACCCTTAAAAGTATAATTAGCAAGCATGGTGGAAATTTCAGCTTCCTGTATCTTTCTTTTATTAGTGACAATTTCTTTCATGTACTTAGCATAAGGATTCATTTTAAGCATATCAGTTAATCGCATACGCAAAAAGATAGGTCTAATCATTTCAGCAAAGCGCTCAAAATCCTCATCATCCTTTTTCTTGGATGGTTTGGGAGGGAAAGGCATGGGTTTCTGAACCCATGGTTCTCTTTCCTTTCCGTGTTTCCTAGCAACAAAGTCTTTCTTATTATAATGTTGATTCTTTGATTGTGGGTTATCAAGATCAACAGCGGGTCAATTTCTATATCATTATCATTACTAGGTTGAGCATCATCATGAACATTATCATTAACATTATCACTAGTTTCAGGTTCATTACCAGATTGTGTTTCAACATCAGAAATAGAAATATCATTTGGATTCTCAGGTGTTTCAGCGATAGGTTCACTAGAAGCATGCAAAGTCCTATCATTTTTCTTTTTCTTCCTTTTAGAAGGACTAGGCACATCTATATTATTTCTCTGAGAATCTTGCTTAATTCTCTTAGGGTGGCCTTCAGGATACAGAGGTTCCTGAGTCATTCTACCAGTTCTAGTAGCCACTCTAACAGCATAATCATTATTCTTACTATTCAATTCATTGAGCAAATCATTTTGAGCCTTAAGTACTTGTTCTACTTGATTGGTAACCATAGAAGCATGTTTACTAATAAGTTTAAGTTAACCTTTGACATTAGCCATATAATCACCCAAGTGTTCAAGCATATCAGCACTGCGTTTTAATTCTCTACCAAAATAAGCATTGAAGTCTTCTTGCTTAACCATAAATTTATCAAACTCATCTAAGCATGGGATAGCAAACTTAGTAAATGGGATTTCAGATTTATCATATCTATAGAGAGAATTTACCTTTATTACCTGTGTCGGGTTATCAAGACCATGTATTTCTTCAATAGGAGGTAAATTCTTAACATCTTCAGCTTTAATACCCTTTTCTTTCATGGATTTCTTTGCCTCTTGCATATCTTCAGGACTGAGAAATAGAACACCTCCCTTATTTGCAGTTGGTTTAGGAATAGGCTCATGAAGTGTCCAATTATTTTCATTAGTCAACATATTATTTAATAGAATTTCAGCTTCATCCGATGTTCTTTCCTTGAAAACAGAACCAGCACAACTATCCAGGTAATATCTGGAAGCATCGGTTAGTCCATTATAAAAGATATCAAGTATTTCATTTTTCTTAAGAGGATGATCAGGCAAAGCATTAAGTAACTTGAGAAGCCTCCCCCAAGCTTGTGGGAGACTCTCTTCTTCAATTTGCACAAAATTATATATATCCCTCAAAGAAGCTTGTTTCTTATGAGCAGGGAAATATTTAGCAGAGAAGTAATAAATCATATCCCGGGGACTACGCACACAACCAGGATCCAGAGAATTAAACCATATCTTAGCATCACCCTTTAATGAGAACGGAAATATTTTAAGGATACAAAGGTAGCGAGATTTCTCATCATTAGTGAACAGGGTGGCTATATCATTTAATTTAGTAAGATGTGCCACAACAGTTTCAGATTCATAGCCATGAAAAGGATCAGATTCAACCAAAGTAATTATATCAGGATCAACAGAGAATTCATAATCCTTGTCAGTAACACAGACATGTGAAGTAGCAAAAGCAGGGCCGGGTTTCATTCTAGCATCAAGAGATTGCTGCTTCCATTTAGCTAATAACCTCTTAAGCTTGTATCTATCTTTGCAAGCTAAAATAGCTAAACAGCTTCTTTTTCCAAAACGTAACCCTCAGGAATAACAGGCGATTCATAATCATTAGGGGGAGAGTCTTCATCATCACTTTCATCAATGTTATCAGTTTCAATAATTTCATTCTCTCTAACCCTAGCAAGTTGTTCATCAAGAAATTCACCAAGTGGCACAGTAGTATCAAGCATAGAAGTAGTTTCATCATAAATATCATGCATAGCAGAAGTGGCATCATCAATAACATGCGACATATCAAAATGAATATAGTCTTGATAACCCACAAGTATAGGGGATCGCAACAGTTTTCGAGGGTAGAGTATTCAACCCAAATTTATTGATTTGACACAAGGGGAGCCAAAGAATATTCTCAAGTATTAGCAGCTGAGTTGTCAATTCAACCACACCTGGAAACTTAATATCTGCAGCAAAGTGTTTAGTAGCAAAGTAATATGATAGTAGTGGTAACGATAGCAAAGGGTAACAGTAGCAAAAGTAATGTTTTTGGTATTTTGTAGTGATGATAGCAATAGCAAAGGAAAAGTAAATAAGCGAAGAACAGTATATGGAAAGCTCGTAGGCAATGGATCGGTGATAGAGAATTATGCCGGATGCGGTTCATCATGTAACAGTCATAACCTAGAGTGACACAGAACTAGCTCCAATTCATCAATGTAATGTAGGCATGTATTCTGAATATATGCATACATGCTTATGGAAAAGAACTTGCATGCCATCTTTTGTCCTGCCCCCCCCCCCCCCCCCGTGGCAGCGGGGTCCTAGCGGAAACTAAGGGATATTAAGGCCTCCTTTTAATAGAGTACCGGACCAAAGCATTAACACATAGTGAATACATGAACTCCTCAAACTACGGTCATCACCGGGAGTGGTCCCGATTATTGTCACTTCGGGGTTGCCGGATCATAACACATAGTAGGTGACTATAGACTTGCAAGATAGGATCAAGAACTCTCATATATTGATGAAAACATAATAGGTTCAGATCTAAAATCATGGCACTCGGGCCCTAGTGACAAGCATTAAGCATAGCAAAGTCATAGCAACATCAATCTCAGAACATAGTGGATACTAGGGATCAAACCCTAACAAAACTAACTTGATTACAGGATAAATCTCATCCAACCCATCACCGTCTAGCAAGCCTATGATGGAATTACTCACGCACGGAGGTGAGCATCATGAAATTGGTGATGGAGGATGGTTGATGATGACGACGGCGACGGATTCCCCTCTCCGGAGCCCGAACGGACTCCAGATCAGCCCTCCCAAGAGGTTTTAGGGCTTGGCGGCGGCTCCGAATCGTAAAACACGATGAATCCTGCTCTCTATTTTTTTCTCCCCGAAAGCAAATATATAGAGTTGGAGTTGAGGTCGGAGGAGCTCCAGGGGGCCCACGAGGTAGGGGGCGCGCCCTGGGGGGCAGGCGCGCCCCCACCCTCGTGGCTAGGGTGTGGCCCCCCTGGTCTTCATCTTTTGCAAGGATTTTTATTATTTCCAAATAGACGTTCCATGAAGTTTTAGGTCATTCCGAGAACTTTTGTTTCTGCACATAAATAACACCATGGCAATTCTGCTGAAAACAGCGTCTGTCGGTGTCAAAACTGGCGGATCTCGGGTAGGGGGTCCCGAACTATGCGTCTAGGCGGATGGTAACAGGAGGCAGGGGACACGATGTTTACCCAGGTTCAGGCCCTCTTGATGGAGGTAATACCCTACGTCCTGCTTGATTATTCTTGATGATATGAGTAGTACAAGAGTTGATCTACCACGAGATCGAAGAGGCTAAACCCTAGAAGCTAGCCTATGGTATGATTGTATGTTGTCATACGGACTAAAACCCTCCGGTTTATATAGACACCGGAGGGGGCTAGGGTTACACAGAGTCGGCTACAAGGAAGGAGATCTACATATCCGTATTGCCAAGCTTGCCTTCCATGCCAAGGAGAGCCCCATCCGGACACGGGACGAAGTCTTCAATCTAGTATCTTCATAGTCCAACAGTCCGGCCAAAGGATATAATCTGGCTATCCAGATACCCCCTAATCCAGGACTCCCTCAGTAGCCCCTGAACTAGGCTTCAATGACGATGAGTCCGGCGCGCAGATTGTCTTCGGTATTGCAAGGTGGGTTCCTCCTCCGAATACTTCATAGAAGATTTTGAACACGAGGATCGTGTCCGGCTATGAAAAACAAGTTCCACATACCACCATAGAGAGAATAATATTTCCACAAATCTAATCTGCTGACATACCCCGTAGCGTGACATCACACCACAACTAGGTCTTTATTCGAATTGTTTTTCATAACCTATCTCGGCGTGTTTCGCGAGGCAGTTTCCTTGACACATCTTGTCGAAGCAGAGATCGTGTCCCCTTATTACGGGATTCCCATCAATACGGACGTGGGTAACCCAACCGCGCCATCAATTACGGCGCTTGGGGGATAAGCGAGTTTTACCAGGCTGGTGGGGGCGCATAGTTTTGTCCGCCCTTATAAAGGGATAGGGTTTCACCTTTTTCTACCCACACCTTCTTCCTCCTTGCTCATCCATTCTCGCGCACTCGAGCTCCAGCACCCAAGTCCACATCCTTCTCCTCAACTCTCTCCAAACATGTATGGAGCAGGAGGCAAGTGGATGGTCTCCTCCGTCACGGAGGGACACATCAAAAAACTACGTGGGGCCGGATACTTAGCCGCGGATATCGCGCACCGGCTGCCAGCCGCGGGGCAGATCATCCCTACCCTGAAACCTTGCAAAAGGGTGGTTTTCCTCCCCCACTTCGTCCGGGATTGGGGTTTCCCCTCCATCCATTCGTCTGCGGCCTTATGTTCTATTATGGGCTGGACTTTCATGATCTGGCCCCGAATTTCATCCTCAACATCTCGACGTTCATTGTCGTGTGCGAGGCTTTCCTCCGCATCCGGCCCCACTTTGGCCTGTGGCTGAAGACCTTCAATATCAAGCCAAAGGTAGTAGGCGGCCAACAAGCGGAATGGGGCGGAGCCATGGTGGGCAAAATGCCCAACGTTACATGGCTTGAGGGCTCCTTCGTGGAGACCATAAAGGGGTGGCAATCAGGGTGGTTCTACATCACCGAGCCACGCGACACCAACTGGGTGGTGGCCCCCGAGTTTCGATCTGGAATCCCCACATGGCTCACTTCCTGGAAGGAGAAGGGCCTGTCCTGGGGCTCATCGGTGGAGCTGGACGGACTCCAGAAGTGTATCCGGAACATGATAAGCAAGAAACTTAAGCCTGTCAATATAGTCCAGGTCATGCTCTTCCGCCGGATCCTCCCGTGTCAACAACGGGCTTTCAACTTATGGGAGTTCGACCCGGCCCAGCACCAGACTCTACGCGAGCTCTTTGACACGACGCATAAGGATGTCTAGAAGGTGCTGTTCAAGGGCATCGAGGTCCCCCCTTCTCTTACCGAGGACCGCGGGCTAAGCGCGAAGTGCCCTGCGAATCTGGTAAGTTCTGTACATCTGGTAGGGTATTTATTTCCCATAGCTTAACCATGTGCAGGGTCAGAGCTCCCATGCCTTTGACAGGACTGGGTGGAGACATCGGAGCAGATTAACTGTCCGGCCCCTCTGCCCGAAGACCCTGCAGACGCTCTCCTGACGGAGATGCGGACTCCGGCTCCTTATGAGGTGCCGGAGAAGACCAAGAAGAAGGCCATGGGAACCCGAAAGAGTTCCCGGCGCCAGGTGGTATCGGACACATCATCCGATAACTCCGAGACGCACTCTTCCCGTGAAAACGAGGAGGACGAAGATGAAGATTCTCCCCCTCCAGCCGGGGGAGGCAAGAAAAGGAAGGCCGACCCAACCGGGGAGGCCGAAGGGTCCAAGAAGGGAAGGACTCTCCTTCCGGGCTGTTCCACCATCGCCGCCGATGGCGAAGACGAGTGGCTACTCAGGGCCAAGCCCCTGGTGAAGTCGTAAGTATTCGGATACCAGAGTAACTCATAGCATACTTTTGTTGCACTGCTTCTCCTAACATCGAATATGATTATGCAGTCCGCCTCGAGCCCGTATCGACGTATCCTCGTCGGACGGTTCCTTGGACTCGTCGGATATGAATAGTGATACACTTCCAAACGCCTCCTCTCCTTGCCCTACGGACAATGTCGAGGTATTGTCTCAAGGGGCACCGAGCCGGGGGGAGATAGTCCCGGAGGTGCCTCAAGGCGACCTTCCGGACTCCAGGAGCAATGGGAGCAAGACTCCCAAGGGCTCCAAGTTCGGCCCTCAGCCGAACACCGCGCCGGAACCTCCACTGGTTCCAGACTCCGGCAGGCGGCCCCTTCCAAGGGGGGCAAGCCGCCCATGCCAGTGACCTCTGTCCATCCAGAGGCACCGGACAACCTGCTGGGAGCGCTTCGCGGTGCTTCCATCGACGAAGAGCACAACACTATTATGAGTGCGTTGATCAGAAGGTTCAGTCCGCCAAGAGCGGTGTGACGCCCGGATAATTAAGCTACAGTAACTTTCTACTAATGATGCCACGTCACCTCGATTACTGTTGCTAATCTCGCGTTAGTTCAAAACCGTTTCAAATTCAAAATTCAATTAAAGGCAAATAATAAAAGTTTTCAAACAATGAAACCAAAATGTTCAAGGTGGATCAGATAAATCATGTGTAAATACGATGGAGAAACCAAACCTTGATAAAATGTTTAAGGGCTCTAAACTAATTAAAACAGTAGTGAAAACAATTAAACAAATACCTATTGGATTTTATAAAATATTAAAATATTTTATTAGGGGTTAAGAATTGATGTGACAGCAGTTTGTTTATAAATACTACTTTAGATACTAGTGGTGATTTTTGTAAAAACTAAAGATTAAAAGAAACTAGAAATAAGACAGAAAAGAAAATAAATAAAAAGAAAAGGTCTAAACCAAAACAAAACAACAAAGAAAGAAAAGGAAGAAAGACCCCCCCCCCTGCTGGGCCAAGTGGCCCAGCTGGCCTCCACCGGCCCAGCCGGCCGGCCCACTCCCTCCCCTTAACCCCCGAAACCCTAGCCGTAACCACCCGTCGCCCCACTCGCTCCCCCCACTCCCCTCGACCCCCCCGTCTCTTCCCTCTCCCCCCGATCTGGATCGAGGGGCGCACGCCCAACTCCGTGCGAGCGCGCCGCGCCCCCAGACACCGCGAGCCTCTGCGCCCCCGCCTCCTACCACCGGCGCCCCGCCATCCTTCGCGCGTCCCGCCCCTACCACACGTCCATGTCGTCGGTGCCGTCCCTGACGCCGCCGGCACTCACCGTGGCCACCGTCCTTGCGTGCCGTCCTCTTCGTCGCCAGTGCCGCATCGCCGGACCTCCCCGACTCCTCCACGAGCCCGCTGCCATGCCCCTCCTGCTCCCCTGTGAGCCGCCGTCCTCCATTCCTCTCCTCTTCCCTATAGATCGAACGCGCCCGCGTCGTACCGATTCACCGCGACCTCACCACGCCCCTGTTGTGCTCCGGCCGTGCCTGGCTGAGCCCTGCACACGCCGCCCGCGTGTGTCCGCAGCCCCGCGCTATGGCCGTGCTCGCCCGCGCCTTGTCCGAACACGTCCACGCCACACCCGGCGACGCCCGCGGTCGCCCTGCTTCTCCTCCTGTGCCGCTGTCACCGGCGACCGCAGCTGCTGCGTCCCCGGCCGCACCCTCTGCTGCTCCTGACCGAGCACCCTCGGCAACGCTCCACTGCAGGCGCGCACCCGCCGCCCCACGTCTCCGTCCTGCCGGCCTCGACCATGGCCTCGCCGGAGCCGGGTTCGGCCACCGCGCCCCTGCCCTTCCCTGTGCGCGTTCGTGTACAGGAGGGAGGTGGCCTGAGCCACTTACAGGTGGGGCCCTCCCCCTGTAAATCAGATAAAAGGATAAGAGTAGAGAAAAATGAAAATGGAAAATAAAAGGAAATAGTAAAGTGAATTAATTAATTAGTAATATAATTACTTTAATTAATTAACCTTGCTTAATTTGACCTAATTAACTAGCTTAGGTGTTTAAGCCTATTTTAATTAAATTGTGACAATGACATGTGGGTCTCACATGCACTATTCACACCATTGACTTGGTCAACTGGGTCTCCTGGCCCCACAGGTCATAGGCTGTGGCTGGCTTCTGTTGTGTACACATAGCTTTTTACTACTTAAATTGAATTAAAATAATTTAGAAATGAATTAAAACTTTAGAAATTAATATAAAATAATCCGTAACTCGGATGAAAATACTTTGTACATGAAAGTTGCTCAGAACGACGAGACGAATTCGAATACGCAGCCCGTTTATCTGCCACGCATCCCTAGCATAGCGAACACGCAACTTTCCCCCTCCGGTTCATCTGTCCGAAAACGCGAAACACCGGGGATATTTACCCGGATATTTCCCCCTTTCACCGGTATCACCTCATACCGCTTTAGGGCACCTCTAGCACTGATACGTGTCATGTCATGCATTGTTATGCATATGTTTGCTCAAATATTTATTGTTTCTTCCCCCTCTTCTCTCGCTAGACACCGAGATCGACGCCACTGCTACCCAGTACGACTACGGAGTTGTCGACCCCTCTCTCTTGCCAGAGCAACCAGGCAAGCCCCCCCTTTGATCACCAGATATCGCCTACTCTTCTCTATACTGCTTGCATTAGAGTAGGGTAGCATGTTACTGCTTCCCGTTAATCCTATACTGATGCATAGCCTGTCCTTGCTACTACTGTTGTTACCTTTACCTGCAATCCTAATGCTTAGTATAGGATGCTAGTTTATCATCAGTGGCCCTACATCCTTGTCCGTCTGCCATGCTATACTATCGGGCCGTGATCACTCGGGAGTTGATCACGGGTATATACTATATACTTTATACATGATACATGTGGTGACTAAAGACGGGTCGGCTTGAGGAGCACCCGCGAGTGGATCTTTGAGGCGGAGCGACAGGGCAGGTTCCGACCACCTAGGAGAGAGGTGGGCCTGGCTCTGGTCGACGTTCGCGGATACTTAACACGCTTAACGAGATCTGGATATTTAATCTGAGTCTGGCCATTTGGTCTATACGCACTAACCATCTATGCGGGAGTAGTTATGGGTATCCCGGCGTCGTGGTATCAGCCGAAGCCTTCGTGACGTCAGCGACTGAGTGGCGCGCGCCGGATTGGACTGGAACGCCACTAGGCTAGGTATGCTTCCGGCCGCTTACGCAACGTGCAGGTGTGCTAAGGGCGATGGGCCCAGACCCCTGTGCGCTTAGGTTTAGACCGGCGTGCTGACCTCTCTGTTGTGCCTAGGTGGGGCTGCGACGTGTTGATCTTCCGAGGCCGGGCATGACCCAGGAAAGTGTGTCCGGCCAAATGGGATCGAGCGTGTTGGGGAATGTGGTGCACCCCTGCAGGGAAGTTAATCTATTCGAATAGCCGTGATCTTCGGTAACAGGACGACTTGGAGTTGTACCTTGACCTTATGACAACTAGAACCGGATACTTAATAAAACACACCCTTCCAAGTGCCAGATACAACCGGTGGTCGCTCTCTCACAGGGCGACGAGGGGAGGATCATCGGTTAGGATTATGCTATACGATGCTACTTGGAGGACTTCAGTCTACTCTCTTCTGCATGCTGCAAGATGGAGGTGTCCAGAAGCGTAGTCTTCGACAGGATTAGCTATCCCCCCCTCTTATTCTGGCTTTCTGCAGTTCAGTCCGCCGATATGGCCCTTTTCACATTTACCCATGCACATGTAGTGTAGCTTCTTGCTTGCGAGTACTTTGGATGAGTACTCACGGTTGCTTTCTCCCTCTTTTCCCCTATCCCTTCTACCTGGTTGTCGCAACCAGATGTTGGAGCCCAGGAGCCAGACGCCACCATCGACGACGACCAGGAGTAGTTTAGGAGGATCCCAGGCAGGAGGCCTGCGCCTCTTTCGATCTGTATCCCAGTTTGTGCTAGCCTTCTTAAGGCAAACTCGTTTAACTTATGTCTGTACTCAGATATTGTTGCTTCCGCTGACTCGTCTATGATCGAGCTCTTGTATTCGAGCCCTCGAGGCCCTGGCTTGTAATATGATGCTTGTATGACTTATTTTATTTGTAGAGTTGTGTTGTGATATCTTCTCGTGAGTCCCTGATCTTGATCATACACGTTTGCGTGTATGATTAGTGTACGATTAAATCGGGGGCGTCACAAGTTGGTATCAGAGCCGACTGCCTGTAGGAATCCCCTTTCCAACTCCTTGGCCGAAGTCGAGTCTAGACATTGCAAAACTTTTACTAACATGGTTGTGTTCCTTACGGGCCCACGTCGCCATCTGGGTGGTATTAGGATCTTTTACTCCTCGATCCTTACTCTGGGACTCTGAGCTCTCTTCTATTCGGGTTAAATGAATTTACTCAAAATCTAACTTAGGTTCTCGAAAATACTTTCTCCCGGAGAGCCCCTTCAGTCCAGATGATCGCCGGCTGCACTAGAAGATTTTGAAGATACTCTCCGATATTCTGTCGAGACCTTGTGCGTGTTGCTTTTGCAATTCTCTTCTATCGATAAACCTCTATGGATAACCACGTACACGTGCCATTCATATAATCATTCCTCATTGATCTTGTTATTACAAGATGCCCCAAAATTCTCTCTATTGTTCTGAGAATACTTTGTGCCTACTGCCTTGCATTCCTTGCCACATGAATACCACTATGGGTAATTTCTAGCACTCACCGGATATTTGCTCATCCCCAGTTGGTTCATGTATTTCACAAAAGTCTTCAAAATACTATTTGAACTTCCGAAAATCCTGAGTAGCCTATTACTCTTGAAGTTCTTACTTGATTGCATTATGGTTAATCCCATAAGTCTATAATTTTATTGGCATCCCTTGTCATTATCATTTTGAGTCCGTTGATTCAAAATGTTGTTAATGCTCGCCGGCCTCAACCAGATCCAATGATTCATCCTTCCGGCTCACACGTCATTTTAAACATGAGCTGGTTATCGACCAATCAAATTGTCGTCGATTGTACCCCTAAGTCTATTCGACTGAACCATTCTTAATGAGAGTGTTGGCTTTTGATCCCTTGATTTGGAAATGCTAATCTGATGCCCTTTCATTCCATCTTCCTCAGATAAAGTACCGATACTCGCATCAGCTCCATTGTAGACCATAGGACCCCTTGTTGGATTATTATCCGGCAGTGTCCTTCCTATTCAATAACCTTGTGAGCCTCTCCATGGGTATGTGATACCTTTGGTAAATTGTATCCTCTGTTTTGCTAACCATGCTCTACTTTTGAGCTTGTGATATTTACCCTTGAAACTTGTGGTATATGTTTCTAAGAAACCCCGATGGGTTGAACCTATACAACCTTCTCTAAAACCGTGTGAACTCGAAAGTTTTCACGAGTCATACACTTCTAGTATTTTGCCAGATGAAATTTCAACACTACAACTTCTTCGAAACTGAGAAGTGAATGAAAGGTTATGCATTGGAGAAGTGGGAGTCGACCTTGAACTTTGTGTTCATGCCCATGGACACGATGTAGATCTTATCGTTAAAGCTTCTCTTAGATTAAATTATTCCTTTGGTATAAGTTCATCTTATATCTGGGATCTGACCTTGTTCAATCGTGGTTCCGACCATGTTCTCCTTTAAATACCGTTTCGCGTGCAAGTTTAAGCGCTTGTCTTCTGTAGAGCAATACCCCAGTCCAACCTCTACTTTGATCTGTCGTCGAGTATTACCCCCTCTGGTATCTTGAGATTATCACGGAACTGCATAACTTCTTATGAGTTCTTCATCAAGTACTACATTCTCACTGATTACAGTTTTCATGGGCTCTGAGTTATTAAACACTCAAAGACACCGATAACTGAACCGAGTCTGCCCTACGGTTCAACAACTCTTGATAATCTTCTTTAAGTCCGAGTTTGAACTCGATCACGTAAATCCTAGCCTGCTCGGCTATATCATTATCGTGCCAATTTTAACTGTGCTACCTGGTCCTTAACCCCGAAGCACAACTTTCGATGATGAGCTAAGGTTACGCCGATCTCCCTCGTCATTCCATTCGCCTTGAACAACAAGCTTGATTTCAAGTTTGTGTCCTGCCCATGGTTCCAATAACCTTCTGCTTCATCATTCCTTTGACCTGATGTCATCGCTGATTGATTACATCTTCATGAAATCTCTCGACAAATGTGTCGTGATCATCATCGACCTTATGAGCTCTTCCAGGATATCAATTGAGTTCATGATGAGAAATACTATCCTTGCCCCCGCTGATTTGTGTTATCTTTGACCACTTTATTGCCTTCCGTTCAACACAAACTTGTTCGTGTTTTGTGTTATACCTTGAGTTCCCTGCTATCTAGCATTTGTTCTTCTGTACCTTGGAGTATTACCATCTTTTAATATCAAGGATGTTGTGAGGATTGCTCCTCCTCTTAAGAATTCTTGGTATAGTGATACTTCTCATCATCACCATTCTTTCTTGGTCCTCGCATTGATTCCAACCGGGGTACCAACAAGTGAACGGTGCTGTTTGGATTCTGCCTTTCTAGCAACCCTATTGCTTTGAAGTTAATGGTCGGCCGTTCGTTCTTAGACTATTGATTATTGAATCACCATTCTGACATTGGTCATGCAACCCAACCCATATTTTGGGCGCACCTTTCAACCAATGTTTAATTGTGTATGTTTTCCGTGAGCATACTCCCTTATATCATTTGATCTGACAAATGTTATCTCCTTGTTCACTTAATTGTGGAAATACATCTTTTGGAAATCTCGATGAATTGCCGTTGAGTTCACCAGACACCTCCTTGTCCTCTCCTTGGATTAATGATGAACTCTTGTTAACGGAAATCACTTCATAGTTCATTTCCCAAGAATCTTAGATTGTCATCTCGTCAATTGTGTTGCACCTTTTCTTCTCAGGCTTACTAAGTCGGAGGTATCCTGGCACTAATCAGATCTGAATCTAGGTTAGATATGATGGTTGGAACATATTTCCAAGAGTTACAACATTGGTCCTTATATGACCCGGTAAGATGATGTCATGCCTAGCACACCTGGCCGGAGGACCTATTGTTATAGTTTCCTTTTCAGCAAGGTTATCCATTCTTCCATGAGGAAATTGTAAGACTTATTCTACAAGTTATTCCTAATAGACCCTTTGTGTTTCCAAAGTCTGATATTCACCTGTTGACCATGTCCATGCTATCTTGAAGCATGTCTGTGGTACTTCGATTTTTCAATAAAAACATTTGAAGCATAATGCTAAATGTTACCTGCTCAATTATCCAAACACCGTTGCATGGGTAATGTCATGAAATTTCTTTCCCCTTTCCTAAAGAGTTTTTATTATATCCTGCCAAGGATATCATGCTATTCTTGTCCTTGGGGAGGATATACCCCTGATATATGTGTTTAAACACATTTTCCTTTCCATTATTTGGTTTAACCTTTCTTGTGATCTATATGATCTAAGCAGTAATATTCTCCTGCTTATGTATATGCCTTGGTGAACAATTCTGTCAGCAAGACCCTGTTACTGTTGTTGATGACATTTCGGTAGCCACCGATGGACGGGAACCTTGCCTATTGGCCCGCCTCGTTCAACGAGCAGGAAAATGGTTCTCTTTGTCCCTCGCCCTTGGTACCAATGATGCTACCAACATAACTGACCGGTTATTCACTGACATACCTTGCTATCATGGCCGTGCAAGATGTCAATGCCCTTCCTACTTTAACCACGTGGTGGGCTCATAACCCATAGTTCCACAGGATCGAAACCTGACTCTCCTATACACCCCCCTGTTTTTAAGGTTGTTCCTCGCACCTGGCCTCGTAAGTAATTCACGAGCCACCTTCCGTGTGATCCTCAATCCTGGTATTAAACACAATACTTGTTTCCGTTGCTTTGAACCCCTTTCACACTCTGTTTCAGGCAACGAACGATTGCCTACCCGCTTGAAACTTCTCATGGTACCTCCTTACTTTACTCTCGATATTTTCTTAAGTATTAGTTCGAGAGTTACTTTCACCACCTTCCTCGATGTTATCGACCAGATAGTCGACCTTGCAGAGGTCTGTTCTCCCTGTATGCCCCCCCTTTATTCTTTCATAAGTACGATGGAGTTCCGAAAGTAAGGACGCCGACATCATCATGATGACCTGGAGCAGAGAAATGAATACATCAATGTATTGGTCCGGCCTCTTCGAGAAGAGCAACCCAGGATGAGAAGACTCGCTAGATTTGTTACCAAACCTTTCCCCCTTTCACTACCTCTTAAATCTCGGGACGAGATTTCCTGTAGTGGAGGAGAATTGTGACGCCCGGATAATTAAGCTACAGTAACTTTCTACTAATGATGCCACGTCACCTCGATTACTGTTGCTAATCTCGCGTTAGTTCAAAACCGTTTCAAATTCAAAATTCAATTAAAGGCAAATAATAAAAGTTTTCAAACAATGAAACCAAAATGTTCAAGGTGGGTCAGATAAATCATGTGTAAATACGATGGAGAAACCAAACCTTGATAAAATGTTTAAGGGCTCTAAACTAATTAAAACAGTAGTGAAAACAATTAAACAAATACCTATTGGATTTTATAAAATATTAAAATATTTTATTAGGGGTTAAGAATTGATGTGACAGCAGTTTGTTTATAAATACTACTTTAGATACTAGTGGTGATTTTTGTAAAAACTAAAGATTAAAAGAAACTAGAAATAAGACATAAAAGAAAATAAATAAAAAGAAAAGGTCTAAACCAAAACAAAACAACAAAGAAAGAAAACGAAGAAAGACCCCCCCCCCCCTGCTGGGCCAAGTGGCCAAGCTGGCCTCCGCCGGCCCAGCCGGCCGGCCCACTCCCTCCCCTTAACCCCCGAAACCCTAGCCGTAACCACCCGTCGCCCCACTTGCTCCCCCCCACTCCCCTCGACCCCCCCCGTCTCTTCCCTCTCCCCCCGATCTGGACCCAACTCCGTGCGAGCGCGCCGCGCCCCCAGACACCGCGAGCCTCTGCGCCCCCGCCTCCTACCACCGGCGCCCCGCCATCCTTCGCGCGTCCCGCCCCTACCACACGTCCATGTCGTCGGTGCCGTCCCTGACGCCGCCGGCACTCACCGTGGCCACCGTCCTTGCGTGCCGTCCTCTTCGTCGCCAGTGCCGCATCACCGGACCTCCCCGACTCCTCCACGAGCCCGCTGCCATGCCCCTCCTGCTCCCCTGTGAGCCGCCGTCCTCCATTCCTCTCCTCTTCCCTATAGATCGAACGCGCCCGCGTCGTACCGATTCACCGCGACCTCACCACGCCCCTGTTGTGCTCCGGCCGTGCCTGGCTGAGCCCTGCACACGCCGCCCGCGTGTGTCCGCAGCCCTGCGCTATGGCCGTGCTCGCCCGCGCCTTGTCCGAACACGTCCACGCCACACCCGGCGACGCCCGCGGTCGCCCTGCTTCTCCTCCTGTGCCGCTGTCACCGGCGACCGCAGCTGCTGCGTCCCCGGCCGCACCCTCTGCTGCTCCTGACCGAGCACCCTCGGCAACGCTCCACTGCAGGCGCGCACCCGCCGCCCCACGTCTCCGTCCTGCCGGCCTCGACCATGGCCTCGCCGGAGCCGGGTTCGGCCACCGCGCCCCTGCCCTTCCCTGTGCGCGTTCGTGCACAGGAGGGAGGTGGCCTGAGCCACTTACAGGTGGGGCCCTCCCCCTGTAAATCAGATAAAAGGATAAGAGTAGAGAAAAATGAAAATGGAAAATAAAAGGAAATAGTAAAGTGAATTAATTAATTAGTAATATAATTACTTTAATTAATTAACCTTGCTTAATTTGACCTAATTAACTAGCTTAGGTGTTTAAGCCTATTTTAATTAAATTGTGACAATGACATGTGGGTTTCACATGCACTATTCACACCATTGACCAGTCAACCATTGACTTGGTCAACTGGGTCTCCTGGCCCCACAGGTCATAGGCTGTGGCTGGCTTCTGTTGTGTACACATAGCTTTTTACTACTTAAATTGAATTAAAATAATTTAGAAAATGAATTAAAACTTTAGAAATTAATATAAAATAATCCGTAACTCGGATGAAAATACTTTGTAAATGAAAGTTGCTCAGAACGACGAGACGAATTCGAATACGCAGCCCGTTTATCCGCCACGCATCCCTAGCATAGCGAACACACAACTTTCCCCCTCCGGTTCATCTGTCCGAAAACGCGAAACACCGGGGATATTTACCCGGATATTTCCCCCCTTCACCGGTATCACCTCATACCGCTTTAGGGCACCTCTAGCACCGATACGTGTCATGTCATGCATTGTTATGCATCTGTTTGCTCAAATATTTATTGTTTCTTCCCCCTCTTCTCTCGCTAGACACCGAGACCGACGCCACTGCTACCCAGTACGACTACGGAGTTGTCGACCCCTCTCTCTTGCCAGAGCAACCAGGCAAGCCCCCCCTTTGATCACCAGATATCGCCTACTCTTCTCTATACTGCTTGCATTAGAGTAGGGTAGCATGTTACTGCTTCCCGTTAATCCTATACTGATGCATAGCCTGTCCTTGCTACTACTGTTGTTACCTTTACCTGCAATCCTAATGCTTAGTATAGGATGCTAGTTTATCATCAGTGGCCCTACATCCTTGTCCGTCTGCCATGCTATACTATCGGGCCGTGATCACTCGGGAGTTGATCACGGGTATATACTATATACTTTATACATGATACATGTGGTGACTAAAGACGGGTCGGCTTGAGGAGCACCCGCGAGTGGATCTTTGAGGCGGAGCGACAGGGCAGGTTCCGACCACCTAGGAGAAAGGTGGGCCTGGCTCTGGTCGACGTTCGCGGATACTTAACACGCTTAACGAGATCTGGATATTTAATCTGAGTCTGGCCATTTGGTCTATACGCACTAACCATCTACGCGGGAGTAGTTATGGGTATCCCGGCGTCGTGGTATCAGCCGAAGCCTTCGTGACGTCAGCGACTGAGTGGCGCGCGCCGGATTGGACTGGAACGCCACTAGGCTAGGTATGCTTCCGGCCGCGTACGCAACGTGCAGGTGTGCTAAGGGCGATGGGCCCAGACCCCTGTGCGCTTAGGTTTAGACCGGCGTGCTGACCTCTCTGTTGTGCCTAGGTGGGGCTGCGACGTGTTGATCTTCCGAGGCCGGGCATGACCCAGGAAAGTGTGTCCGGCCAAATGGGATCGAGCGTGTTGGGGAATGTGGTGCACCCCTGCAGGGAAGTTAATCTATTCGAATAGCCGTGATCTTCGGTAACAGGACGACTTGGAGTTGTACCTTGACCTTATGACAACTAGAACCGGATACTTAATAAAACACACCCTTCCAAGTGCCAGATACAACCGGTGATCGCTCTCTCACAGGGCGACGAGGGGAGGATCATCGGTTAGGATTATGCTATACGATGCTACTTGGAGGACTTCAGTCTACTCTCTTCTGCATGCTGCAAGATGGAGGTGTCCAGAAGCGTAGTCTTCGACAGGATTAGCTATCCCCCCCTCTTATTCTGGCTTTCTGCAGTTCAGTCCACCGATATGGCCCTTTTCACATTTACCCATGCATATGTAGTGTAGCTTCTTGCTTGCGAGTACTTTGGATGAGTACTCACGGTTGTTTTCTCCCTCTTTTCCCCTATCCCTTCTACCTGGTTGTCGCAACCAGATGTTGGAGCCCAGGAGCCAGACGCCACCATCGACGACGACCAGGAGTAGTTTAGGAGGATCCCAGGCAGGAGGCATGTGCCTCTTTCGATCTGTATCCCAGTTTGTGCTAGCCTTCTTAAGGCAAACTTGTTTAACTTATGTCTGTACTCAGATATTGTTGCTTCCGCTGACTCGTCTATGATCGAGCTCTTGTATTCGAGCCCTCGAGGCCCCTGGCTTGTAATATGATGCTTGTATGACTTATTTTATTTGTAGAGTTGTGTTGTGATATCTTCCCGTGAGTCCCTGATCTTGATCGTACACGTTTGCGTGTATGATTAGTGTACGATTAAATCGGGGGCGTCACAAGCGGACTGACTGAAGCCTGTGCCAGCCTTCTAACAGGCTTTGAGGTAAGTATTTAAAATATAGGAAAATATTACCGCATAGACAGTAGCCCCTGATGCTCTGTTTGGTGTTCACAAAGAAAAGCCGAATAGAGGATCGAATAATATCTGCAGGAGTCTAATACAAGTATGTCTATATGCGTATACAGGCTTTGCTGCTGACCTCTGCCGCACTGACTGTGGAGGTCGCCGCACTGAAGCAGAACCTCGAGCGGTCCGAGACAGAGCTCGTCCTTGCCAAGAGGCAGCTCGAGGAGAACAAAGGTAAGTAATGCCTTGTCTATATGTGTATATATATATGTATATATATATAAAGATGCAGTTGCAAAATGATAGGATCATCATGGATGTGCCAGGGGCCACGACCAAAGTGGCGGCCCTGAAGCAAGCCCTCTCCGAGGCTAAAAACAAAGCGGCCAACGAGCGCACTGAGCGGGAGAAATAAGAGTCACGGGTGGGCGAGGTGCTGCAAGAGCTCCAGGCTCTCGTGAAAAAGCACGAGACTTTGGAGCTTGACTCGAAGACGCGAGAGTCCGAGCTTGCCGTGGCCCTCGAGAGCACAAAGCATGCCAAGGCTGAAGCCCAAATGGCCCTCCAGGAAATTGAGGCGATGAGGAAGATAGTGGCGGGTAAGGCATTCATTATGCAAAGCAAGCATGTGAAAGTAAATTACTTATTACTTACCCGAGTCCGGAGCTCTCCAGGAGCATTCGCAGATTTTCCCCGCAACGTGTCGGATGCCGCAAAGTACTATCAGGCCAAGGAGGGAAGCTCGATGGAGAAGTTGTTTTGGTCTCAGTATACTGGGACCGAACACCCGGTGCCTGTGAGCGACCAGCTGAAACAACTGGTCGAGCTGCACAAGGTGGCCGAACAGGCCATGAGGGGCCTTATAGCCCGGATGTGACCTGGCGAATCCCTTCCCAATAGCTACTTCGGCCTGGTGAGGTGGCTTGTGGATGCCTGCCCACGGCTGGAAGTCATAAAGCGGTTCGTCTGCATCGAAGGTGCACGCCGGGCTTTTGCCCGTGTGAAGGTGCACTGGGCCAAGATGGACGCCGAGAAGCTGGTGAAGGAGGGGCCGCCGTAGGGCAAGGAGCATCGCCACCCTGAGATGTATTATGAGGGTGTCCTGAAGGGTGCCCGTCTTGTGGCGGACGAGTGTGTGAAGGATGTAATTTTTGAATGAACTTGCTCGTGTGATCCTGTATTAGGAAAACTTGTTCATATGCGCTATGCAACACTTGTTTGAATTTAAAATATTACCTTCTGTGCGGCTGTTTATCAAATCTGAGAGATGGCCAGTCGTTGGCTTCTGCCCCCATGCCACGAGTGCTGGGGTGTTCGGGATAAATCTGAGCACTCTTTTTCCCATTGTTGGGTCCTTCGAGGGAGGTGCTCAGCGCAACGAACAAGGCAATCGAACTATAATGCTTTATCACTCTCACTTAGCCATAGAAGTCTACAATTTTAAATTTCGGCAAAGCCCCTAGCATTCGGAAGGCCGAATTCGGGGCGCCATACATGCCTAAGCCGGACAAAGCCGACTCCTCGCCCTAAGCGGCATAAGTCTTTAGGGACTCGAGACCTCTCGAACAGCGACCAGCTCTCACCTTATCATGACAGTCAGTTTTAGCTTTCTCTACTAAGGTGCTTGCCCAGATGAACCGGGGCACAATCGCAGTAGTTCTCCTAGTGCTACCTTAGCCGATATAGCGGAACGTAAGGTACCAAAACATGGGAGCCGGGCAAACCCAACTATTGACCCAAGACATGATTCGGAGCTGATGCATATAATGCTATAAGTTCGGGGTGCCGCACTGTCGGAAGTGTTCGGACTTTTCACGCCGTATTATGGGGTATGCTTAAGCCCCTGGCGTATTGGCCGTACCAGAGTGTACGGGTGCTGAAAGTCATGAATGAACATATGTATATAAAAGAATAGAGAATGCGGTAATAGTCTAGTGCTATGCATTGTTTATTCAAAAAAGTGCATCGAAGCAGAATGATACAAGTAGTGCGATAAGCAAAAAGTAGGACTATTTGACATGTCCCCTCCATGGGCAAGCTGAGGAATGGTATTTAAAGCAGGTATTTTACTCGTTATCAGAGACCACCTGGGAGTTCCATGGTACGATGTATCTTTCTGCCTCCTTGGTTGTTGTATCGTGTGTCCGGAAATCGTACTACCGGACGGGGTTTCCAGAGAGTAAAGTCCTGAAAGAGATAAAAATAACAAAGCGGGAAGCCCCTAGTGCGGTTGAGCCGCGTTTTGGGGCGTGCCGTAGTCGTGCCCCCCGCCTATGCCCATGGTATTTTCAATGCGTAATTATGTACGCGTGGCTTGGATTTCGCCGTTTGGATGGGACTAGGGTGGGGGCCGCATTGGTATGCGAGCTCGGAACGTGCCAGGCGGTCTTGTTGCAGATTAGTCCAGGCGCGCTTGATGGTGTCCGGGTGTTTAATCACCGAAATGGCAGATTGCCTGAAGAGGCTGCTTTGTGCTTCTGCTGTGAGGGCCGCAGTGTGCTCCTCCGTGCGGAGAGAGCGCTCTGTGTTTCCATTGACTGTGATGACCCCCGAGGTCCTGGCATCTTGAGCTTGAGGTATGCATAATGCGGTACCGCATTGAATCTCGCAAATGCGGTTCGCCCGAGCAGTGCGTGATAGCCACTGCGGAACGAGACTATATCGAAGATTAACTCCTCGCTTCGGAAGTTATCCGAGGATCCGAAGACCACTTCCAGTGTGACTGAGCCTGTGCAATGGGCCTCTACACCTGGTATGACGCCTTTGAAGGTCGTTTTTGTGGGTTTGATCCTTGAGGGGTCTATACCCATTTTGCGCACTGTGTCCTAATAAAGCAGGTTCAGGCTGCTGCCGCCGTCCATAAGGACTCGAGTGAGGTGAAATCCGTCGATGTTTGGGTCTAGGACCAGTGCGGTGAATCCGCCATGACAGATACTAGTGGGGTGGTCCCTGCGATCGATGGTGATTAGACAAGAGGACCATGGGTTGAACTTTAGGGCGACTGGCTCCAACGCATATATGTCCCTTAGCGCATGCTTCCGCTCCCTCTTGGGGATGTGGGTTGCGTATATCATGTTCACCGTCCGGACTTGTGGGGGGAACCTCTTCTGTCCTCCGGTGTTCGGTGACCGGGGCTCCTCCTCGTCATCGCTATGTAACCCCTTATCTTTGTTTTCGGCATTTAACTTGTCGGCCTGCTTGAACACCCAACATTCCCTGTTGGTGTGGTTGGCTGGCTTGTCGGGGGTGCCATGTATTTGGCACGAGCGATCGAGTATACGGTCCAAACTGGACGGACCCGGAGTGCTTCTTTTGAATGCCTTTTTCCGCTGACCGGGTTTAGAGCCTCTGAATCTGGCATTGACTGCCGTATCCTTGACATTGTCGTTGTTGATGCGGCGCTTGTGTTTGTTGCGACGTGACCTGGCATTGCTATCCTTGGTACCTGAAGTACCATGGTTCTTTGATATGTTATTGCTTCGAGCCAGCCAGCTGTCCTCTCCCGCGCAAAAGCTGGTCATGAGTGTCATGAGGGCTACCATAGATTTCGGCTTTTCCTCGCCAAGGTGCCGAGCGAGCCACTCGTCGCGGATGTTGTGCTCTAAAGCTGCTAGGGCCTCTGCATCCGGACAGTCGACGATTTGATTTTTCTTTGTCAGGAACCGAGTCCAGAATTGCCTGGCCGATTCTTCTGGCTCCTGAATTATGTGGCTCAAGTCATCGACATCTGGTGGTCACACATAAGTGCCCTGGAAGTTGTCGAGGAATGTGGCTTCCAGATCTTCCCAATAGCCAATGGATTCTGCTGGCAGGCTGTTGAGCCAATGCCGAGCTGGTCCTTTGAGTTTGAGTGGGAGGTATTTGATGGCGTGTAGATCATCACCGTGGGCCATGTGGATGTGCAGGAGGAAGTCCTCGATCCATACCGCAGGATCTGTTGTGCTGTCGTATGATTCGATATTTACGGGTTTGAAACCCTCTGGGATTTGGTGATCCATTACTTCATCTGTGAAGCATAGGGGGTGTGCGGCGCCTCTGTACTGGGCTATATCACGACGCAGCTCAAATGAGTCTTGTCTGCTGTTTTCGGCCCGGCCGGATTTACTTTTGCTGTATCCGGCGTGATGGTTATCGTCTCGCGTAGTGGCGCACCCTCGTGATCCGTAGATCGATCTTGCGTGTTTTGCTTTCTCCTCAATACGTCTCGCAGGTCTAGCGCGTTTCCCCGTGCCTTGACAGTTTTATTTGAGTGGCGTCGGTGTGTGGGCTGAGCTTTTGGCTGAAATGCCTCTCTGTCGCGGCCACGAGGTGGCCGATCAGCCGCGTCATACGCTGGAGATGTAGGTTTTAATGCTTCCTCCTCCAGTCGGGGTAGCAACCTGCGCTTTGGGTAACTCTTGGAGGGGCGTTTGAGTTCATATTCCTTGGCCGCAAGGACTTCAGTCCATCTGTCAGCTAGCAAATCTTGATCGGCTTGAAGCTGCTGTTGCTTTTTCTTAAGGCTATTTGCCGTGGCTATAAGCCGGCGCTTGAAGCGCTCTTGCTCGACGGGATCCTCCGGCACGACAAATTCGTCATCGTTGAGGCTTGCCTCGTCATCAGAGGGAGGCGTGTAATTATCAGTCTCCGCCTCTCCATCTGCCGCTCTCTCGGGAGGGCTGGCTTCTCTATCCTCCTGCTCTAAATCTTGCTGGAGGGGATTGTCGTCATCTTCGGCACTGTCCGGAGTGCTATTATCTCCTGCGCCAGTATGACCGCTTTTGCTTTGGCGAGATTTAGAGCGGCGCCGCTGACGTCGGCGCTTGGGTTGCTTCTTGGAGGGGTCATCCTCCGCTGTCTCGTCGCCATTGCCTTCTTTGGGTGTGTCCACCATATATATATATATATATATATATATATATATATATATATATATATATATCATATGACGAGGTGGCTGTCCAGTGCCCTGTGGGCAGCGGTTCTTGTTCGTCTCCTGCATCGTCGTCCATACCGTCGATGTCTTTGGAGTCAAAGTCGAGCATGTCGGTCAAATTGTCGACAGTGGCTACTAAGTGGGTGGTGGGTGGGCGGCGAATTTCTTCGTCATCCGCATCCCAATCCTGCCGGACATAGTTCGGCCAGGACTCTCCTGACAAGGAGAGAGACCTTAATGAGTTCAGTATGTCGCCGAAGGGCGAGTGCTGAAAGATATCCACGGAGGTAAACTCCATGATCGGCGCCCAGTCAGATTCGATAAGCACGGGCGCAGGCGGTTCGGAGTCCGTGGCCAGGGAAGAATCCGACTGTTTGGCGTCACGGCTCTCGTGAAGGGTAAGGTCGATACTCAGCTCGACCGCCACTGAGAATGCAGCCTCTGTGGCGGGGTCTATCCACCCGTCCATGGATGGCACAATTGGCTCCAAATTGAGGGCCGGAGCGGTTGCCGGTGCGGTCTCCCGAACACTATCCGATGGTAGAGCTAAATCATGCTCATCGTGACCGTGTGGCGCACTCGGCAGGGGCTCGAATCCGTCGAAGATCAAGTCTCCATGGATGTCGGCCGTGTAGTTTAAGCTTCCAAACCTGACCTGGTGGTCAAGGGCGTAACTCTCGATCTGCTCCAGATGGCCAAGCGAGTTGGCCCGTAGTGCGAAGCCGCCGAATACAAAGATCTTTCCGGGGAGAAAAGTCTCACCCTGGACGCTATCGATGATCGAAGGAGCCATCAAGCCTAACGATGACGACACAGAGGAACTCTCAATGAAAGCACCAATGTCGGTGTCAAAACCGGCAGATCTCGGGTAGGGGGTCCCGAACTGTGCGTCTAGGCGGATGGTAACAGGAGGCAGGGGACACGATGTTTACCCAGGTTCGGGCCCTCTTGATGGAGGTAATACCCTACGTCCTGCTTGATTATTCTTGATGATATGAGTACTACAAGAGTTGATCTACCACGAGATCGAAGAGGCTAAACCCTAGAAGCTAGCCTATGGTATGATTTTATGTTGTCCTACGGACTAAAACCCTCCGGTTTATATAGACACCAGAGGGGGCTAGGGTTACACAGAGTCGGTTACAAGGAAGGATATCTACATATCTGTATTGCCAAGCTTGCCTTCCACGCCAAGGAGAGTACCATCGAGACACGGGACGAAGTCTTCAATCTGGTATCTTCATAGTCCAACAGTCCGGCCAAAGGATATAATCCGGCTGTCCGGATACCCCCTAATCCAGGACTCCCTCAGCGTCATTCCGGGTTAGTTCCATTCAAATCATGCAAGTTAGAGTCCAAAACAAGGGCAAAAGTGTTTGGAAAAGTAGATACAACGGAGACGTATCAGGGGACGGGCGATGGTCTTTTCCTACCAATCTATCCCCCTAGGAGCATGCGCGTAATGCTTGGTTTTTGATGACTTGTAGATTTTTGCAATAAGTATGTGAGTTCTTTATGACTAATGTTGAGTCCATGGATTATATGCACTCTCACCTTTCCATCATTGCTAGCCTCTTCGGTACCGTGCATTGCCCTTTCTCACCTTGAGAGTTGGTGCAAACTTCGCCGATGCATCCAAACCCCGTGATATGATACACTCTGTCACACATAAACCTCCTTATATCTTCCTCAAAACAGCCACCATACCTACCTATTATGGCATTTCATTAGCCATTCCGAGATATACTGCCATGCAACTTTCCACCGTTCCGTTCATCATGACACACATCATCATTGTCATATTGCCTTGCATGATCATGTAGTTGACATCGTATTTGTGGCAAGGCCACCATGCATAATTTATCATACATTTCACTCTTGATTCATTGCCCATCCCGGTACACCGCCGGAGGCATTCATATAGAGTCATACTCTGTTCTAGTATCGAGTTGTAATCTTTGAGTTGTAAAAAAATAGAAGTGTGATGATCATCATTAATAGAGCATTGTCCAAAAAAGGGAAAGGCCAAAAAAAGAAAGGCCAAATAAAAAAAGAAAGGACAAATAAAGAAATAAAAAAATAAAAGGGACAATGCTACTATCCTTTTTTCCACACTTGTGCTTCAAAGTAGCACCATGATCTTCATGATAGAGAGACTCTTGTTTTGTCACTTTCATATACTAGTGGGAATTTTTCATTATAGAACTTGGCTTGTATATTCCAACAATGGGCTTCCTCAAATGCCCTAGGTCTTCGTGAGCAAGCAAGTTGGATACACACCCACTTAGTTTCTTTTGTTGAGCTTTCATACATTTATTGCTCTAGTGCACCCGTTACATGGCAATCCCTACTCCTTGCATTGACATCAATTGATGGGCATCCCCCTAGCCCATTGATTGGCTGCGTCGATGTGAGACTTTCTCCTTTTTTTGTCTTCTCCACATAACCCCCATCATCATATTCTATTCCACCCATAGTGCTATATCCATGTCTCACGGTCATGTATTGCATGAAAGTTGAAAAAAGTTTGAGATTACCAAAGTGTGAAACAATTGCTTGGCTTGTCATCGGGGTTGTGCATGATGAGAGCATTCTTGTGTGACGAAAATGGAGCATGACCAAACTATATGATTTTGTAGGGATGAACATTCTTTTGCCATGATATTTTGAGGAGACATAATTGCTTAGTTAGTATGCTTGAAGTATTATTATTTTATGTCAATATAAAACTTTTGTCTTGAATCTTATGGATCTGAATATTCTTGCCACAATAAAGAAAATTACATTGATAAATATGTTAGGTTGCATTCCACATCAAAAATTCTGTTTTTATCATTTACCTACTCGAGGACGAGCAGGAATTAAGCTTGGGGATGCTTGATATGTCTCCAACGTATCTATAATTTTTGAGTGTTCCATGCTATTATATTATCAACCTTGGATGTTTTATATGCATTTATATACTATTTTATATGATTTTTGGGACTAACCTATTAACTTAGAGCCCGGTGCTAGTTTCAGTTTTTTTCCTTGTTTTTGAGTTTTACACAAAAGGAATACCAAACGGAGTCCAATTGACGTGCCAATTTTTGACAATTTTTTATGGACCAAAAGAAGACCCCGAAGTAAAAGAGTTGGGCCAGAAGAGTCCCGGGGCATCCACGAGGGTGGGGGGCGCGCCAACCCCCCCAGGCACATGGGCCTGCCTCGTGGATGACTCGGGAACCTTCTTGACATGAGACCGACGCCACAAATCCTATAAATACAGAAACCTCCAGAAAATAACCTAGATCGGGAATTCCGCCTCCAGAAGCCTCCGTAGCCACCAAAAACCAATCTAGACCCGTTGTCGGTGTCAAGACCGGCGGATCTCGGGTAGGGGGTCCCGAACTATGCGTCTAGGCCTGATGGTAACAGGAGGCAGGGAACACGATGTTTTACCCAGGTTCGGGCCCTCTCGATGGAGGTAAAACCCTACGTCCTACTTGATTAATATTGATGATATGGGTAGTACAAGAGTAGATCTACCACGAGATCGAGGAGGCTAAACCCTAGAAGCTAGCCTATGGTATGATTGTTGTATGATGATGATGTCCTACGGACTAGAACCCTCCGGTTTAGATAGACACCGGATAGGGTTAGGGTTACATAGAGTCGGTTACAATGGTAGGAGGTCTCGAATATCCGCATCGCCTAGCTTGCCTTCCACGCTAAGGAAAGTCCCATCTGGACACGGGACGAAGTCTTCAATCTTGTATCTTCATAATCAAGGAGTCCGGCTAAAGGTATAGTCCGGCTATCCGAACACCCCCTAATCCAGGACTCCCTCAGTAGCCCCCGAACCAGGCTTCAATGACGATGAGTCTGGCGCGCAGATTGTCTTCGGCATTGCAAGGCGGGTTCTCCTCCAAATTCCGTGTACCTGTTGAATAAAGTCCGGTTTCTTGTAAATGTTGTGCTCCTTGGCTTCTACGCCCAATAATGGCCGTCTTCCACGTGTCAAACGAATGCGAAAAGCCGGGGCGTTTTTACATCCACACCCCTAGCCATATAAATGAGCCGCCTATTTAACTGGATGGGAATTCAGGTTCAGACCACATCTTCTCCTCTCCGCGAGTCATCAGCAGAGCGCTTCCAGCAAAGGTCCATTCCAGCATGTCCAGCCGTCGCAGCTCCTCCCCTCGCCCCTCCGGTCCCAAACCCGGGGACTGGGAGAGTTGCACCATCCCGCACAGCGAGTTAGTGTCGCTTTAGGCCAAGGGATTTCTTCCCCCGGCATACATGGTCCCAGTCCGAGCCGGTCTCGCCACCTACAATGGCGGAAAACAAGCGGAGAGCACCCCCAATCCTTCTAAAGGAGAGCGGGTGTGCCTCGTCCCCTATCTAATAAGGGGATTGGGATTTCCAATTCATCCATTTCTCCGCGGGCTTCTGAAGTTTTACGGCCTCCAGCTGCACAATCTCACGCCCGCCTCCGTATTACACATCGCGGGTTTCGTTGCCCTTTGCGAGCTATTTTTAGGCGTTGAGGCTCATTTCGCGCTGTGGAAGAGGTTATTCTGCCTGGTGCCCCATTGTCAAGAGGGGTCTTTCTATCAAGTGGGCGGAGCCGAAGTATGGCGCATTGCCGGGACCGGATACCTATCCGAAACCCCGAAGAAGGCGTCCGAGGACTAGCCTTAGGAATGGTTTTACATAGATGACGTCCCGCTACCGGACCCTATCTGGGTCGGTCTCCCCGAGTTCAACAATGCCCCATTGAAGAAATGCTTGAGCTGGCGCCCACGGAGCTCTCAGAGAGAAAGCGACAGGGACGTCCTTTACCTGATGGGCCGGATAAGACTGTTGGCTCATTCCGGACTAACCATGACTGGAGTCATGGCCGCATGCATTATGCGGGGGGTGCAGCCGCTTCAATATAGAGGCCACCCCATGTGGGATTTCAACGGGGAGGATGACGCCACCCGTTACGGTCGTAAGGGGCCGGCCTCAGCCGCCGCCTTAGTAAAGATCTTATCCTCTTTGTACAAGGGAGAAAAGGAGGAATTCCTCCGCGTCAATCCGCAGGCCGGATTCAGTATGTACGATCCTCCAAGTTGGGTAAGTGAACAATTGCGCTTGCCCGTTCGTTTTATACTCCCACGGTTAGATAGGTAGTCTAATGATTTCAATGCAGGAACTGCGACAGGAGGTAAAGGATATAAACAACCATCCTCCACAGCCCGAGGACCCAGAACGGTCCCTCAATCCGGACTCCGAAGAGGATTCGAACATATCGGTGGAGCTTATTGACGGGGTGTTCTATCAGCTAAGTAAGGACGATACCTTGGTGGCCATTACGGCGGATTACCCAGGGTTAATCCTGGCCTCCCAGGTGACGGAAACTGGAGTCCCATTCCCTTAAAAGAGATTCCACTCTCACGTATTCCGGTGTTTTTGATGACAACCGTGTTTTGCAGGGGAGATTTCCAAGGCAGGAGGCCGAACCTGCGGCGGCTAGCCAACAAGGGGCCGCAGGGCCCCATGGGGCAAAAAGGAATGTAGTCCGGACTGAGATGCCAGCGCAAAGGTATAGCGCACCCTCTGTTTCCCTGGAGTTATTCTGTCAGGGCATATTAACGTTCGTGCTATCTTCAGAACGAAGAGACCTCGCCGGACTACATCCGGAGAGGTTGCCAATCGCGCCTCCACCAGCCAGGCTCCAACGTCAGGCCAGGAAGCGGAGGCGAGCAGAAGGCGCGCACCGGCCGCTCCACCGACAGAGGATGAGGACAGGCTGTCTGCCACAAATTCTGAAGTGGAGAGTGCCATGAACCACAGGCGTCGCCGGACAGTTCTACGCGACGCTTGTTTCTCCCAAGAGGCTTTAGATGCCTTTAATTCGGGAGATGCGTACCTCCGTGCCGCTCAAAATGGTTTAGCCAGAGCCACGGAGCAGTATGTAAAAGACATACGGGTAAGAAAATTTTGGTGAAATATATATATGCCAGTAGCCCCCGAGACTTGAAGCAGTTTAGAGAAACTGATTTAAGGATCATTTAATATACAGGTTCTTACAGAGAATAATACCGTACTGTCCCAGGAGCTGGAAAAGTGCAAGGCACAACTAGAGGCTGCACTAGCCGCAGCAGGGGAGCCCAAAGAGACCCCCTCAGGTAAGATACACTTTGAAAGATTAGTATCGTGCGGTGTGGGTGCAACTCTGACAGATCATATTGTAGATGGCGCCGGACTAGATCCGGACAAACAACAACTCTTACGCCGGTTAAAGGCCGGTGAGAGTATGTTGACAAGGGTGAGGCTGGAGAAGAATGATCTTCAGGATGCCAACACCAAGCTGGACGTCGAACTTAAAGATGTTCGTGGCCAGCTGTCGGACTCCACGAAGGAGAATCAGTGGCTTCGATGCGGCATATTTATAAGTGCTTGAACGAACTTTGAAAAACGAGTTCGGCGAGGAAGTCGACTAACAGAGTAATGTCTGTAGGTATGCTCACAGGTCGTCCTGCAGAGGAGATGCCCGGTTCTACAGGTGACCTTCTTCCCGAACTCTTGCAACTGCACGAGCGAATTCGGCAGGCGATGCGAGGTATTGCCCAAGCCTTATGGCCTGCCCACTCCGTGCCCGAGGGCCTTGGAGAGCTTGCGGAGAAGCTGAAGGGAGCTCGGCGGCGCTTCCGGTTGTGGAAGATAACGGCCTGCCGACAAGGCGCTAGGGAGGCCTGGGCCATGGTGAAGACCCGTTTTACGAAGTCTGACCCAAACCACATGGCCGAGGTCGGACCAGTGGGGCCGAACGGGAAGGAGATCCCTGCAAGCTTAGTGTACGGCCAAGTAGAGTTGGCCGCGAAGTATTCCCAGCAGGACTGTAAATTAGACAGCCTGTTAGATGGTATAGAAGAGGAATACAGTCAGAATGACTGTGTAATTTTGAATTGACATGTGTAATGCCTTCTAGCCGGATTGTAGATCGTTTGTCGTTGCCGACCTTTTCGCTTCAACCTCGGGACCTGACGGTCCGGAGTGTGTCCGAATACCCTAGTGGTTATATAAGAATCGGGGTATGCGTGGAGACCAGGCGTAGGGGTCATCAGTGCTTTATCAGACAAGTGCCCAACTAGTTATGTTATATTACATGGTTAGTAAGAAACATCTTCCAGAGAGAATAGTTCTGTTAGGGGTTCCTTTCGCTGGGAGGCATGCCCTAATGTGCATGTCCGGACTGCGTGAAGAGACGCAGAAAAAGCATCTGGGGGCGCATAAAATGAGTAAAAAAGATCATCTTTTATTTCACCGACCGAATATTCCCTTAAGAACACTAGCTTTCGGCTTCACCCAGTCTGAGGTACACGTCCGGCTGACCCGGCAGTAACAATCGCAGAGGTGCTCCCTTTACCGCCTAGCCAAACAATCGGGAACGTAGGGGTAAGCACAGGAGCCAGGCAACCCAGCTTGGCCAAAACTTAAGTCATATCGATGCATATAGTGGTGAAGAAAAAGGTACATGCGGAAGTTTGACGCATGTGTTGGGCATGAAGCCCGTATAAATAAGCTTCTGTTAAAGAAGCCCCCAGGTTTAATGAGCGCGAGTGGCGCGTCACTATATGAGCCTTTAAGGGCTATAAAAGAAAAAATGGGAAGGAGAGAAATGTAAGACAGAAAAATTCAACAAGGAATGGACATAGGAAGGAGACGAACATAGAGTCCGGCGCTAGGCATAGAATCTTGGGAGACGGGCGGCGTTCCACGGGTTCGGCTCGAGTCGGTTGTTCGACGCATCTCGCAGGCGGTACGCCCCACCGGTCAGGACTTGGTCGATTATGAATGGACCTTCCCTCTTGGGCTTAAGTTTGTCCTTTTTCTTATCCGGCAGGCGTAGAACTAGTTCGCCAACATTGTAATTTTTGGCCCGTACTTCTCTGCTTTGATATCTTCGGGCCTACTGTTGATAAAATGCGGAACGGGCTTTTGCCACGTCACGCTCCTCCTCCAAGGCGTCCAAGTTGTCCTGCCGATCGAGCTCGGCTTCTCTTTCTTCGTACATGCGCACTCTAGGTGAGTCATGAATTATGTCGCAGGGCAGAACTGCTTCTGCGCTGTACACCATAAAAAATGGTGTGTATCCGGTGGTGCGATTTGGCGTGGTCCGCAGCCCCCATAGCACGGAGTCGAGCTCCTCTACCCAGTGCGTGTTAGATTCCTTTAGGGACCACACTAGTGTGGGTTTAATGCCGCTCATGATAAGACCATTTGCACATTCGACCTGGCCGTTGGTTTGTGGGTGATAGACGGAAGCATAATCGAGCTTGATGCCCATGTTTTTGCACCAGAGTTTTACCTCGTCGGTGGTAAAGTTTGTACCGTTATCGGTTATGATGCTGTGAGGGACGCCATAACGGTGTACAACCCCGGATATGAAGTCTATCACCGGTCCGGATTCGGCCGTTTTAACAGGCTTGGCTTCTATCCATTTGGTGAATTTATCCACCATGACCAGTAAGTATTTTTTCTTATGGGTTCCACCTTTAAGGGGTCCGACCATGTCAAGCCCCCATACCGCAAAAGGCCAGGTGATGGGTATAGCTTGGAGTGCGGTGGGTGGCATATGGCTTTGGTTGGCAAAAAGTTGGCAACCAGCGCATCGTTGGACTAGGTCCTGAGCGTCTGCCCGGGCCATCGGCCAATAAAAGTCTGTACGGAAAGCCTTGCTAACAAGGGACCGAGCAACGACGTGGTGACAACCGAGTCCGGTGTGAATTTCAGCCAGAAGGTTCCGCCCTTCCTCTTCGGAGATGCACCTTTGAAGGACTCCGGTAGTGCTTTTCTTATAAATCTCTCCCTCATGGACTCTGTAGGCTTTAGCTCGCCACACTATGCAGCGGGCCTCGTTTTGGTCCTCCGGGAGTTCCTGCCTAGTAAGGTAGGCTAGGAATGGTTCTGTCCACGGGGCGATAACCACCATTATTACGTGGGCTGAAGGTGTAATTTCGTTGGCAGAGCCTCCAATTGTGTTAGATTGTTCGGCGTCGAGTGGTGCGGCTGGGTTCGGGCTGTTGTCTGCGGGTTCCCCCTCCCATGCTACGGATGGCTTGAACAATCTTTCCAAAAAGATGTTGGGGGGGACTGCATCGCGTTTTGCTCCGATGCGTGCTAGGACGTCCGCCGCTTGATTGTTTTCTCGGGCTATATGGTGAAACTCCAGCCCTTCGAACCGAGCTGACATTTTTAGGACAGCATTGCGGTAAGCTGCCATTTTTGGGTCCTTAGCATCGAAGTCTCCATTTATTTGGGATATCGTGAGGTTTGAATCCCCGCGTACCTCTAGGCACTGGATACCGATGGATACTGCTATCCGGAGGCCATGTAGGAGGGCCTCATATTCGGCTTGCATTGTTGGAATCCGTGTACATGATCTGGAGCACATATTGGACTGTGTCTCCTATGGGGGACGTCAGGACGACGCCGGCCCCCAGTCCAGCCAACATTTTGGAGCCGTCGAAATGCATAATCCAGTTTGAATATGTGTCGTACTCTTTAGGGAGCTCGGCCTCCGTCCATTCTGCGACAAAGTCGGCCAAAACTTGCGATTTAATAGCTCGCCGTGGCTTATAGGTTATATCGAACGGGAGAAGCTCGATGGCCCATTTTGCAATCCGGCCCGTTGCGTCGCGGTTGTTGATGATATCGTTGAGTGGTACTTCCGAGGCTACTGTTATGGAACACTCTTGAAAGTAGTGTCGTAGCTTCCGGGATGCCATGAATACCGCGTATGCAATCTTTTGATAATGCGGGTACCGTGATTTGCATGGAGTGAGGACAGTGGAAACGTAGTAGACCGGCCTTTGAAGGGGGAATTTGTGTCCGTTCGTTTCCCGCTCGACAACGAGCACTGCGCTGACAACTTGATGTGTTGCTGCAATGTACAATAACATTGGTTCGCCGGTGTTCGGCGCGGCCAGGATTGGTTTTGTTGCCAATATGGCTTTTATTTCATCAAGTCCGGCCGTGGCGGCATCCGTCCACTTGAAGTGTTCGATGCGCCGAAGGAGGCGATAGAGGGGTAGTGCCTTTTCTCCCAAACGGGAGATGAAGCGGCTTAAAGCCGCCACGCATCCGGTTAATTTTTGTATTTGTTTAAGGTCCTTTGGGACATCCAATTGTGACAAAGCTCGGATCTTGGCTGGATTTGCTTCAATTCCTCTACCGGATACAATGAAGCCCAAGAGCTTTCCGGCTGGAACACCGAAGACGCATTTTTTCGGGTTGAGCTTGATGTCATATTTTCGGAGGTTATCGAATGTAAGCCTCAAGTCGTCTACTAGAGATTTGACATGTCTTGATTTGATGACCACATCATCCACGTACGCCTCCACTGTTTTGCCGATCTGGTTTGCCAGACATGTCTGGATCATGCGCTGATATGTTGCGCCGGTGTTTTTCAGCCCGAAGGGCATTGTGTTGAAGCAGAATGGGTCGTATGGTGTGATGAATGCTGTTGCAGCTTGGTCTGATTCTGCCATTTTGATTTGATGGTAACCGGAGTATGCGTCGAGGAAACACAACGAATCGTGTCCTGCGGTGGCATCGATAATTTGATCGATATGGGGGAGGGGGAAGGGATCCTTTGGGCAAGCCTTGTTAAGGTCTTTAAAATCGACACACAGGCGCCAGGATTTGTCCTTCTTTGGTACCATCACCAGGTTTGCTAGCCAGTCCGGATGTTTTATGTCTCTGATGAATCCGGCCTCCAATAGCTTGGCTAGCTCCTCCCCCATAGCCTGTCTCTTGGGTTCGGAAAAACGCCGAAGGGCTTGTTTGACATAAATCCTTTTTGGATATTTAAGCTGTGTTCGGCCAGCCCGTGTGGGATCCCTGGCATGTCTGAAGGGTGCCAGGCGAAGATGTCCCAGTTCTCTCGTAGGAATTCTCGCAGTGCGGCGTCTACATTAGGGTTCAGTCATGCCCCGATGGAAGCTGTTTTATTGGGGTCCGTTGGATGGACCTGGAATTTGACTATTTCGTCAGCTGGCTTGAAGGATGTGGACTTGGATCTCTTGTCGAGTATCACGTCGTCCCTATTAACCGTGGAGCGCAGCACAGTCAGTTCCTCGGCCGCCAAGGCTTCGGATAGCGCCTCAAGGGCTAATGCGGCTATCTTGTTTTCGGCGCGGAGTGCTATGTCCGGATCACTAGCTAGAGTGATAATTCCGTTCGGCCCGGGCATCTTAAGCTTCATGTACCCGTAATGGGGTATTGCTTGGAAGATTGTGAATGCTTCCCGCCCTAGTAAAGCGTGATATCCGCTCTTAAACGGGGCCACCTGAAACGTGACTTCTTCGGACCTGTAGTTATCCGGCGTGCCGAACACCACATCTAGTGTGATTTTTCCTGTGCAGCACGCTTCCCGACTGGGGATTATTCCTCTAAAGGATGTGCTGCTTCGCTCGACGCGGTTCCAGTCTATTTCCATTTTTTGAAGGGTTTCCTCATAAATGAGGTTTAGTCCGCTGCCTCCATCCATGAGCACCTTGGTGAGGCGAACGCCGTCCACTATGGGGCTGAGGACCAATGCGGCTGGTGCTCGGGCTGTTCGAAATCTAGGTTCATCACTTGCGTTGAAGGTAATGGCAGTGTCGCTCCATGGATTTATTGTTGCAACTTGATAGACTTCGGCGAGGCTGCGGAGTGTTCTTTTTCGCACATTGTTTGATTCGAAAGTCTCGAAGACCATGAGAATGGTACTGGTGTCCTTGGGCTGGCTTTCTGCGGCTCCGGAATTAGGAGGTCCTCGCCGATTTTGGCCACCTGCCGGAGTATCCAACATGCTCTAAGGCTGTGAGTTGGTGTGGCGTCCTCTGTACTGTGAATTCCACAGGGTCCATCAAGCCACTTTTCCAGTACAGTTCCATGCCCTGTAGAGGGTTTTGGCTTTTTGGTGTTTATCCCGGGTGTCCTATGATGATGCACCCTCTTAGTTCGGACGGGATTACTACTCAAGGCCGGATTATCCCAAAATTTTATTTCGGTTTTCCAGGCGCTTTCCATCGCACAGTATTTTTGTACTATGGACGCCAAGTCAGCGAAGCGTGTAATATCACGACGACTTACGGCGTTGAGGATTCCCTTGTCCGTGCAATTACTGCAAAAAATTGAGATTGCGTCTCCCTCGCGGCAATCCTTTATCCTGTTCATAACTAGGAGGAATCTGGCCCAGTAATGATGTACTGTTTCCTCGGGCCTCTGCCTGATTTGGGAGAGATCGCTTATGATCAGGTGGGCGGGTGTCGTTGAATCTGAAACCTCACCCAATCTAGGATTCGGAGGCCGAAGAGTTTCCGAACTCTCGAGTTCGGATTCTTGGGTGTTGTCCAATGAATCTGGCCCGTTGCCAGATCCTAAGCTCAGGTCTTGAGTTACATACTCCCCTCCGCGGGTATCCAGCTTGGAGGGGTCGGGAATTCGGACGTAGCTAGTCCTTAGAATAGATGAAGGGTCGCCGCACTGCGCCTCTACCACGGCAACGTGGTGGGTGACTTGGGGAGAGTTAATTTCTCTTAGATCGGGTTTAAGCCCAACCTGGTTGTAATCCGTAGCGACCCCCAGGGAGGCGATGCAATCCAAGAGCTCGTTTACGGAAGAGAGCTCCATTGGATCTAGCTGCTCGACGAACTCCGAGCTGACGTGTAGGTTGCTTTTGATGACCCGAGAGGTCACCCTCGGCGCAACAGCCGAACAGGCGGTCATGAGGAAACCCCTAACCAGAGAGTTTGGCCGACAGCCAAGGCTCCCTTAGCAACGGCGCCGTCTTTAAAGACGGGAGGAGGCATCCTTCCTGATTGCGACGGCACAGAGGAACTCTCAATGAAAGCACCAATGTCGGTGTCAAGACCGGCAGATCTCGGGTAGGGGGTCCCGAACTGTGCGTCTAGGCCGGATGGTAACAGGAGGCAGGGAACACGATGTTTTACCCAGGTTCGGGCCCTCTCGATGGAGGTAAAACCCTACGTCCAGCTTGATTAATATTGATGATATGGGTAGTACAAGAGTAGATCTACCACGAGATCGAGGAGGCTAAACCCTAGAAGCTAGCCTATGGTATGATTGTTGTATGATGATGATGTCCTACGGACTAGAACCCTCCGGTTTATATAGACACTGGATAGGGTTAGGGTTACATAGAGTCGGTTACAATGGTAGGAGGTCTCAAATATCCGCATCGCCTAGCTTGCCTTCCACGCCAAGGAAAGTCCCATCCGGACACGGGACGAAGTCTTCAATCTTGTATCTTCATAATCTAGGAGTCCGGCTGAAGGTATAGTCCGGCTATCCGAACACCCCCTAATCTAGGACTCCCTCACCCGTTCTGGCACCCTGCCAGAGGGGGGAATCCCTCTCCGGTGGCCATCTTCATCATCCTAGCCCTCTCCATGACGAGGAGGGAGTAGTCCACCCTCGGGGCTGAGGGTATGTGACAATAGCTATGTGTTTGATCTCTCTCTCTCGTATTCTTGAGTTGGCACGATCGTGATGTATCGCGAGCTTTGCTATTATAGTTGGATCTTATGATGTTTCTCCCCTCTACTCTCTTGTGATGGATTGAGTTTTCCCTTTGGAGTTATCTTATCGGCTTGGGTCTTTAAGGATTTGAGAACACTTGATGTTTGTCTTGCATGTGCTTATCTGTGGTGATAATGGGATATCACATGATCCACTTGATGTATGTTTTGGTGATCAACTTGCGAGTTCCGTGACCTCGTGAACTTATGCATAGGGATTGGCACACGTTTTCGACTCTCCGGTAGAAACTTTGGGGCACTCTTTGAAGTTCTTTGTGTTGGTTGAATAGATGAATCTGAGATTGTGTGATACGTCTCCAACGTATCTATAATTTTTGATTGCTCCATGCTATATTATCTACTGTTTTGGACATTATTGGGCTTTATTATCCACTTTTATATTATTTTTGGGACTAACCTATTAACCGGAGGCCCAACCCAGAATTGCTGTTTTTTGCCTATTTTAGGGTTTCGAAGAAAAGGAATATCAAACGGAGTCCAAACGGAATGAAACCTTCGGGAACGTGATTTTCTCGCCGAACATGATCCAGGAGACTTGGACCCTACGTCAAGAAACAAAGGAGGAGGCCACAAGGTAGGGGGCACGCCTACCCCCCAGGCGCGCCCTCCACCCTCGTGGGCCCCCTTTGCTCCACCGATGTACTCCTTCCTCCTATATATACCTACGTACCCCCAAATGATCAAAGACGGATCCAAAACCCTAATTCCACTGCCGTAACTTTCTGTATCCACGAGATCCCATCTTGGGGCCTGTTCCGGAGCTCCGCCGGAGGGGACATCCATCACGGAGGGCTTCTACATCAACACATAGCCTCTCCGATGAAGTGTGAGTAGTTTACCTCCGACCTTCGGGTCCATAGTTATTAGCTATATGGCTTCTTCTCTCTTTTTGGATCTCAATACAATGTTCTCCCCCTCTCTTGTGGAGATCTATTCGATGTAATCTTCTTTTTGCGGTGTGTTCGTTGAGACCGGTGAATTGTGGGTTTATGATCAAGATTATCTATGAACAATATTTGAATCTTCTATGAATTCTTTTATGTATGATTGGTTATCTTTGCAAGTCTCTTCGAATTATCAATTTGGTTTGGCCTACTAGATTGATCTTTCTTGCAATGGTAGAAGTGCTTAGCTTTGGGTTCAATCTTGCGGTGTCCTTTCCCAGTGACAGTAGGGGCAGCAAGGCATGTATCGTATTGTTTCCATCGAGGATAACAAGATGGTTTTTTTATCATATTGCATGAATTTATCCCTCTACATCATGTCATCTTGCTTAAGGCGTTACTCTATTTTCATGAACTTAATACTCTAGATGCATGCTGGATAGCGGTCGATGAGTGGAGTAATAGTAGTAGATGCAGGCAGGAGTCGGTCTACTTGTCTCGGACGTGATGCCTATATACATGATCATACCTAGATATTCTCATAACTATGCTCAATTCTGTCAATTGCTCAACAGTAATTTTGTTGAGCTTTCATACATTTATAGAAGTGCATCCGTTGCATGGCAATCCCTACTCCTTGCATTGACATCAATTGATGGGCATCTCCCTAGCCCATTGATTGGCTGCGTCGATGTGAGACTTTCTCATTTTTTGTCTTCTCCACATAACCCCCATCATCATATTCTATTCCACCCATAGTGCTATATCCATGGCTCACGCTCATGTATTGCGTGAAAGTTGAAAAAAGTTTGAGATTACTAAAGTGTGAAACAATTGCTTGGCTTGTCATCGGGTTGTGCATGATGAGAGCATTCTTGTGTGACGAAAATGGAGCATGACCAAACTATATGATTTTGTAGGGATGAACATTCTTTTGCCTTGATATTTTGTGGAGACATAATTGCTTAGTTAGTATGCTTGAAGTATTATTATTTTATGTCAATATTAAACTTTTGTATTGAATCTTATGGACCTGAATATTCTTGCCACAATAAAGAAAATTACATTGATAAATATGTTAGGTAGCATTCCACATCAAAAATTCTGTTTTTATCATTTACCTACTCGAGGACGAGCAGGAATTAAGCTTGAGGATGCTTGATACGTCTCCAATGTATCTATAATTTTTGATTGTTCCATGCTATTATATTATCAACCTTGGATGTTTTATATGCATTTATATGCTATTTTATATGATTTTTGGGACTAACCTATTAACCTAGAGCCCAGTGCCAGTTTCTGTTTTTCCTTGTTTTTGAGTTTTACAGAAAAGGAATACCAAAGGGAGTCCAATTGACGTGCCAATTTTTGATGATTTTTATGGACCAAAAGAAGACCCCGAAGTAAAAGAGTTGGGCCGGAAGAGTCCCGGGGCGTCCACGAGGGTGGGGGTGCGCCCACCCCCCCAGGCGCGCGGGCCTGCCTCGTGGATGACTCGGGAACCTTCTTGACGTGAGACTGATGCGAAAAATCCTATAAATACAGAAACTTCCAGAAAATAACCTAGATCGGGAGTTCCGCCTCCAGAAGCCTCCGTAGCCACCGAAAACCAATCTAGACCCGTTCCGGCACCCTGCCGGAGGGGGGAATCCCTCTCCGGTGGCCATCTTCATCATCCTAGCGCTCTCCATGACGATGAGGGAGTAGTCCACCCTTGGGGCTGAGGGTATGTGCCAATAGCTATGTGTTTGATCTCTCTCTCTCTCGTGTTCTTGAGTTGGCACGATCTTGATGTATCGCGGGCTTTGCTATTATAGTTGGATCTTATGATGTTTCTCCCCCTCTACTATCTTGTGATGGATTGAGTTTTCCCTTTGGAGTTATCTTATCGGATTGAGTCTTTAAGGATTTGAGAACACTTGATGTATGTCTTGCATGTGCTTATCTGTGGTGACAATGGGATATCACGTGATCCACTTGATGGATGTTTTGGTGATCAACTTGCGAGTTCCGTGACCTCGTGAACTTATGCATAGGGGTTGGCACACGTTTTCGTCTCTCCAGTAGAAACTTTGGGGCACTCTTTGAAGTTCTTTGTGTTGGTTGAATAGATGAATCTGAGATTGTGTGATACGTCTCCAACGTATCTATAATTTTTGATTGCTCCATGCTAATATATCTACTGTTTTGGACATTATTGAGCTTTATTATCCACTTTTATATTATTTTTGGGACTAACCTATTAATCGGAGGCCCAGCCCAGAATTGCTGTTTTTTTGCCTATTTTAGGGTTTCAAAGAAAAGGAATATCAAACGGAGTCCAAACGGAATGAAACCTTCGGCAACGTGATATTCTCGCCGAACATGATCCAGGAGACTTGGACCCTACGTCAAGAAACAAAGGAGGAGGCCACGAGGTAGGGGGCGCGCCTACCCCCCAAGCGCGCCCTCCACCCTCGTGGGCCCCCTGTTGCTCCACCGACGTACTCCTTGCTCCTATATATACCTACGTACCCCAAACGATCAGAGACGGAGCCAAAACCCTAATTCCACCACCGTAACTTTCTGTATCCACGAGATCCCATCTTGGGGCCTGTTCCGGAGCTCCGCCGGAGGGGGCATCCATCACGGAGGGCTTCTACATCAACACCATAGCCTCTCCGATGAAGTGTGAGTAGTTTACCTCAGACCTTTGGGTCCATAGTTATTAGCTAGATGACTTCTTCTCTCTTTTTGGATCTCAATACAATGTTCTCCCCCTCTCTTGTGGAGATCTATTCGATGTAATCTTCTTTTTGAGGTGTGGGTTTATGACCAAGATTATCTATGAACAATATTTGAATCTTCTCTGAATTTTTTTATGTATGATTGGTTATCTTTACAAGTCTCTTCGAATTATCAGTTTGTTTTGGACTACTAGATTGATCTTTCTTGCAATGGGAGAAGTGCTTAGCTTTGGGTTCAATCTTGCGGTGTCCTTTCCCAGTGACAGTAGGGGCAGCAAGGCACGTATTGTATTGTTGCCATCGAGGATAACAAGATGGTTTTTTATCATATTGCATGAATTTATCCCTCTACATCATGTCATCTTGCTTAAGGCGTTACTCTGTTTTCATGAACTTAATACTATAGATGCATGCTAGATAGCGGTCAATGAGTGGAGTAATAGTAGTAGATGCATGCAGGAGTCGGTCTACTTGTCTCGGACGTGATGCCTATATACATGATCATACCTAGATATTCTCATAACTATGCTCAATTCTGTCAATTGCTCAACAGTAATTCGTTCACCCACCGTAAAATACTTATGCTCTTGAGAGAAGCCACTAGTATAACCTATGGCCCCCGGGTCTATCTTCAGCATATTAATCTTCCAATACTTAGTTATTTACTTTGCTTTTTTACTTTTCTTTTATTTTACTTTGCATCTTTATCATAAAAATGCCAAAAATATTATCTTATCATATCTATCAGATCTCACTCTCGTAAGTGACCGTGAAGGGATTGACAACCCCTTATCGCGTTGGTTGCGAGGATTTATTTGTTTTGTGCAGGTACTAGGGACGCGCGCGCAACCTCCTACTGGATTGATACCTTGGTTCTCAAAAACTGAGGGAAATGCTTACGCTACTTTGCTGCATCATCCTTTCCTCTTCGGGGAAATCCAACGCAGTGCTCAAGAGGTAGTATTGTGTGATGCATATCGTATAATCATACCCACGGATACTTGAGGTGACATTGGAGTATCTAGGTGACATTAGGGTTTTCTTGATTTGTGTTTTAAGGTGTTATTATATTATGAACTCTATGATAGATCGATCAGAAAGGATAACTTTGAGGTGGGTGGCCAGGGCTCGTGTACATGGAGAGGCAGCGGAGGGCAGCAACGGCGTCCTATTCATCGGCAACCAACCAGCTGGGTCGGAATGGAGAAATTGCATCATGTTCATCGGGAGGCAACGGAATGCGTCCTGTTCATCGGAAGCCAACCGCTTGGATAAAACAGCCGATACGAGGCCTGGCGTATCGCAGAACGGAGGAAACGGCCTTCTGTTCGACTGCCTACGGTCGAAACGGGATCCTATTCATCGGGAGGGGACTGGCGTACCGCAAAATGGAGGAAATAGACTTCTCTTCAACCTCCTACGGTCGAAATGGGGTCCTGTTGATCGGGAGGGGTATGGCGTACCACAAAACGGAGGAAACCGACTTCTCTTCAACCTCCTATGGTCGAAACGGGGTCCTATTCATCGAGAGGGGTGTGGAATACCGCAAAACGGGACTCCAAGAACTACTGTTCATCCACCGTCTACTGCAGCGCTCCAGCCTCCATGGGCTACTGTTCATCCAGCGTCGACCTCCTCCAGCCTCCACCTGCTACTATTTATCCATGACGTCTCCCTCTTGCCTCCAGGGGCTCATGTTCATCCAGCCTCCACCGGCTACTGTTCAACCAGCCCTCCACGGGGACCTGTTCATCCAGCTTCCGTCGGCTACTGTTCAACCAGCCCTCCATGTGGTCCTGTTCATCCACCCCAAACGGCTCGATCGGGGTCCTGTTCATCCAGCGGCAACGACCTCTCCTACCATGTGCTCCTGTTCATCCAATCCCCATCGGGAACTATTCAACCAACCCCAACAACGTTCACTGTTCATCAAGAGGCGACAGGTTCGATCGGCTTCAGTTAGCAGCAGTAGCAAAGGAATCGCTCAGGTTCAGTTAACATCCAAGGGATCGATCACTCAGGTTCAGTAACGTAGCTAGTGCAATCACTCGGGTTCAGTAAGCGAACGCCTCGCTCGGGTTCAGTTAGATCCCAACGCCTCGCACACATGCGCATACGTGTACGAGAGAAACGTGCAAACCTCCGTGCATCGCTCGGCCCCGACCACCCACCATAACTAGGAACTCCCCGATATTTTCCTCGCCCTCGCTTCTATCACGGTTTTTTTCTGTCATGGACGGCCCAAAGAATGTCATGCAGCTGCGTCTCCGGCCCGCTCAGGATGAAAAGCCCATTTTCTGTCATGATTTTTTGTCATAGAAGTAGGAGCCCACCACATCTATGATGATACCGGGTTTTGTCACAATTATCATCATAGAAGTGTCATAAGCATGATAGAAAAAATTTGTTCGGTCCAAAATGTCACATGTGTGTCTTTTTTTGTAGTGTACGTTTGTTCCCGAGGACATGGGAGAAGTCTTGTTATAAGTAATCATGTGAATTTGGTATTCGTTCGATATTTTGATGAGATGTATGTTGTCTTTCCTCTAGTGGTGTTATGTGAACGTCGACTACATGACACTTCACACCGTGATTTGGGTCTAGGGGAAGGCATTGGGAAGTTATAAGTAAATGATGGGTTTCTAGAGTGACAGAAGCTTAAACCCTAGTTTATGTGTTGCTTCGTAAGGGGCTGATTTGGATCCATGTGTTTCGTGCTATGGTTAGTTTATCTTAATTCTTCTTTCATAGTTGTAGATGCTTACGAGAGTGGTTAATCATAAGTGGGAGGCTTGTCCAAGTAAGGACAGCTCCCAAGCACCGGTCGACCCACATATCAAATTATCAAAGTAACGAACGCGAATCACATGAGCATGATGAAAACTAACTTGACAATAATTCCCATGTGTCCTCGGGAGCGCTTTGCTTTATATAAGAGTTCGTCCAGGCTTGACCTTTGCTACAAAAAGAATTGGGCCACCTTGCTGCACCTTTGTTACACTTTTACTTGTTACCCGTTACGAATTATCTTATCACAAAACTATCTGTTACCGATAATTTCAGTGCTTGTAGAGAACACCTTGTTGAAAACCTCTTGTCATTTCCTTCTGCTCGTCGTCGGGTTCGACACTCTTATTGAAAGGACTACGATAGATCCCCTGTACTTGTGGGTCATCAAGACTCTTTTCTAGCGCTATTGCAGGGAGTGAAGTGCCTTTGGTGAGTGGAATTCGGTAAGGAAATATTTATATTACGTGCTGAAATTTACTATCACTTGTTACTATGGAACATCATCCTTTGAGGGATTTGTTCGGGGTATCTTCACCCCGACTGGAAGAGCAAAGAGTTTCCCCTCAACCTAGTCAACCTACTAAAAATATTTATTATGAAATTCCTTCGGGCATGATAGAGAAACTGCTAGCTAATCCTTATGCAGGAGATGGAACACTACATCCTGATATGCATCTAATCTATGTGGATGAAGTTTGTGGATTAGTTAAGCTTGCAGGTTTGCCCGAGGATAAAGTCAAGAAGGTCTTCCCTTTATCTTCGAAGGAGAAGGCATTGACGTGGTATAGGCTATGCGATGATATTGGGACTTGGAATTACAACCGATTGAAATTGGAATTTCATCAGAAGTTTTATCCTATGCATCTGGTTCATTGTGAACGGAATTATATGTCTAATTTTTTGCCTCTTGAAGGAGTGTATCACTCAAGCTTGGGGGCGGCTTAACTCAATGTTATATTCATACCCCAATCATGAGCTCTCAAGAGAAATTATTATTCAGAATTTTTATGCTCGGCTTTCTTGTAATGATCAATCCATGCCCGATACTTCTTGTACTAGTTCTTTTATGAAGAAGACTATTGAATTCAAATGGGATTTATTGGAAAAAACTCAATGCAAGTCTGAAGATTGGGAGCTTGACGAAGGTAAGGAGTCAGGTATAAACCTTAAGTTTTATTGTGTTAAATTTTTTATGGACACTAATGCTTTTCGTTGAATTTAGCACTAAATGTGGACTTGACTCTGAGATAGTAGCTTCTTTCTGTGAATCATTTGCTACTCATGTTGATCTCCCCAAGGAGAAGTGGTTTAAATATCATCCTCCCATTGAAGTAAAAGTTGTAGAACCTATTAAAGCTGAAGAGGAAACCATTACTTATAATGTTGATCCTATTATTTCTACTGCTTATATTGAGAAACCACCTTTCCATGTTAGGATAAAGGAACATGCTAAAGCTTCCGCTATGGTTCATAAGAGTTATACTAGAACACCTACACCCCCTGAAAAAAATTAAAGTTAAATCTAGTATTGATATGGTTAAATATCTCTTGGTCGATAATATTGATGGGCATGTTATTTATTTCTATGATGAAGCTGCTAGAATTGCTAGACCCGATGATGAAGATAAACATAGACCTGGTGTTGGCATGTCTGTTGTTTCTGTTAAAATAGGAGATCATTGTTACCATGGCTTGTGTGATTTGGGTGCTAGTGTGAGTGCAATTCCCTTTACTTTATATCAACAAATTATGAGTGATATTGCACCTGCTAAAATAGAAGAAATTGATGTCATTATTAAGCTTGCCAATAGAGATACCATCTCACCAATTGGGATTGTTAGAGATGTTGAAGTCTTGTGTGGGAAAAGAAGATACCCTACTGATTTTCTAGTTCTTGGTTCCTCATAAGATGATTTTTGTCCCGTTATATTTGGTAGATCTTTCTTGAACACTGTCAATGCTAAGATAGATTGTGAGAAAAAACGGTTAGTGTTAGGTTCGGGGATGTGTCTCATGAGTTTAATTTCTCCAAATTTCGTAGACAACGCCCCATGATAATGAAATGCCTAATAGAGATGAAAATGTTGGTCTTGCTTCTATTGTTGTGCCTCCTACTGATCCTTACAAACAATATTTGCTAGACCATCAAAATGATATGTTCATGGATTAAAGAAATGAAATAGATGAAATATTCTTTAAATAGATGCCTGTTTTGAAACACAATTTGCATGTTGAGACTCTTGGAGATCCTCTACCACCAATGAGTGATCCCGTGTTCGATCTTAAACAATTGCCTGGTACTTTGAAATATGCTTATATTGATGAAAAGAAGATATATCCTGTTATTATTAGTGCTAACCTTTCAGAGCATGAAGAAAAGAGATTGTTGAAAACTCTGAAGAAGTACCATGCCGCTATTGCATATCCTCTGGATGATCTTATGAGCATTAGTCCCACTCTATGTCAGCATAAAATTAATATGGAACCTGATGCTAAACTAGTTGTTTCTCACCAACGATGGTTAAATCCCAAGATGAAAGAAGTGGTAAGAAATCAAATATTAAAGCTTCTGGAAGCAAGTATAATTTATCCTGTTGTTGATAGTTGTTGACGCTCAAAAGTGGCACAGTCATAGAGCATAGCTTTAAGTTATATCAAGACTAATTCAAACTTATGATTGGAGGTCACCTCCAGATGGCTCTCTTTAAGAAGATCGAGATGGATATGAACATGGTCTGAAACAGAGCTCCGATGCAATAGTTATGACAAGTTCAGAGATGCTCATGTTGACACCAAATTAAAGAATGGCATGAAACTCCATTAAGATGGCCTCCCATGGAAAACGTTTCAACATGAAAGTTGTGCGTCTCGTCGAAACGGTTGATTATCATATAACAATCGTCCCAATCCAAGTTTGTATGCAAAAGTTAGAGCCGTCGGAATGCAGTCCTCCCAGGAGGCAAAATATGGCGCGCCCCACCAGATACATGGGTGATGGGTAGCGCCACCAATCAGCTGTTTTGCATGAGAGAATTGGCCCTCAATATGGCTTTGAATAGAAAAATGTTCAACATGAAATTTGTTCGTCTCATCGAAATGGTCAAATTTGCTTTTGTGCTCATCTTCATCCGAGATTGTTTTGTGGCCTGTGGGACCTAAAAACCGAACTGATGTTCCAGACTTACCTAAATCTGAGTTCGGTTAATTTTGGAAAGATTTGGACGTGATTTGGAGTCCTTTTATTGTACGGGAAGTCCACCTGCCTCTTATATACCTAAGGGGTGAAGGCCGATTGAACAACACACAATTGATCAAATCATCTACCACTTTTTATCTTTTATCTTTTCTTCTTAACCCTAGTTCTTCTTCTTTCTCGTTCTTCATTCGTTCTTCTTCATTGCAGGGCGGCGAACCTCGAGGCCCTAGGGGCGAACAAGTCGACTTAGGGCAGCCCATAGCCGCTGCACACCCTGACGGGGTCCCTCCCGGTCGTGTGGGGTTTCGGGTCCTCAAAAGCGCCCGCGGATTGCTTGCGTACCGCACTTCCGGACGGGTCTCCTTCGACGTGAGTTGCGGTGCATCACCCTCAGTGTTGGAGGTACACGGTGACATGTTCGTGTGTGAACACACTTTTTGGCGACTCCGATGGGGACGAAGTTTTGAATGGTCTCCGGCCGGTTCTTGCTACGAAGAGATCGTCATCAAGTTGCTACAATCTACAAAGGTAATATGAATACCCAATTCCCTTTTGTAGATGCAAATAATGCATATGTTGTTGCTAGATCGCCTAATGAGCATAATATATCAGCTAGCCCTAGTTTTATCAATCATGCATCTAATTATGCGCATGGGCCGATGCAAAATAATTTCCATGCTTCAAATTCTTATGATTTTAGCAATGAACAACATATGTATCCTAACTCTCATGCATTGGCAACCCCACAAATCCATATGCCGATGAACAACATGATGGGTTTGGTTAATCAATTTGAAACACCTCATGTTAAAATTTCCAATAGCATACAAGAAAGTGTTTCATCCTTTTATTCATCAGCAACTAATTTGCAATATGTGAATCAAACCTTGCCGATGGATGGGGGAATTGGCCATGCTACTACTAGCTATTCAGCCAGTTACTCTCAATCATCATATGCTACACCTCATGTTAGTAATTTTTCAGCATCGTACGCAACTACATATGTTCATAATTTGACCCCGCACCTTCATGGTCATAGCTGAATAAGTGAAAATTTTGCAGGAACGCATGTGCCGTCATCTAATACTGTAGCATATAATGCATGCTCTACACAATTCGAGAATTTTGGCAACACTCACAAATCATTGCTGAAAGAATCTGAAAGTATTGCGGAGCAATCCCTTCTAGAAGCGGTTGTGGTTTCATTAAAAAAGAGCTTGGCACAAAACAAGAGGATTAGTGCTCTTTGCCTTGAAAAATATGAAAAGGGGTTGTTTCCTGATTATGCTGTAACAAGGCTAGAGTTTTGCAAGAAGATGAAACTTCATCAATTGATAGAATTGGCGAAAGAATGTATGGTTATACAGCAGTTCATACACCTCCACCTTGTACCGCAACATATTATACACCCCCTCCACAATTGCAAAATTTCAGCAAAACTAACAATTCGTTGCCGAAAAATCCTAAAAGCATTGGGGGGGCAAACTGATCTAGAGCGCGCTAAAATTGAGAGGGGAGTTAAAGCTTTGCGCGATAGGGTGCAAGCACTTCTCCAAGAGAGAATTAATAGGGAATTGACTCAAAGAAAACAAGCCATGCCAATTTGTAGAATAAATAAAAAGAAAGATGATTCAGAACATGAAAGTGCTTCATTCGAAAAAGCCGAATCAAGTAGTATATATTCTGAGTCCATCAAATCCAAAGAGGCAAGCATGATTGAAAAGGGGTATGGAAAGCATAGCAAAACTACCATGCTTGATTTTTCTGAAGTCAATGGAACCTACTTCCTGCCCTATGAGTTCCGTGCCATAAAAATTAACAAGCCTCAAGGGCAAGAACAAGTAGTCGAACAAAGTTTGGCTGACAAGGATCTTCAAAGTAATGATGCACGGAATCAAGAAAAAGATGATGACAAGGTGTTGGGGAGCCATTCAAAGATGGAGGGAGATATTGTTCAAGTCACACCGCCATCATGCTCTCCCAACATATTTGAAGAGGTATGCCTAGCAAGTAATTTACCTATTTCCAGATTTGGTCGCAACCTCATAGTTGATGCATCTATTAGAAAAATTTTCATAAGTAATTTTGAAAGACCAATGAAGAGGTGTAATTTACTTGTTAGCAATAAAACTGTTCTAGAGAATATCGGTCAACCCATTGCGCCATTTATAAAGATCGATAGTGAAAAATTATTACAATCAAAGCTTTCCCCGTTGTTTGCTTGTTACATACTTGGCTTACTCTTGGTCTCAATTGAGGCATGCATGTTCTAACTATTTTTGTTTCAGAAACTTAAAGCCAAGGTTAGATTATTTTCAGAAAATCGATGCTAGTATAATATCTTACCCAAAGAAATCGGAGATAGAGTGCAAAACACATTGCATAGCCGAATGGGGAGATTCCAAATCTGAACCATTCGTTTGCTTACCTCCAAAGTCGTTCTCACACCTAGACTGGCTAAAAAAATAAGAAGTATACCTTCATTCAAGCATGTGTGATCAAATATTTGGTTTGTTGCTGAAAAATAATTACATTAGAATTCTTGACCACTATACCAAGCCATCTGTCCAAGGACGAATGTATTGTAAGTTGCATGATCCGTCCAAGCATAATTTTGAGGATTGCAACATGTTTCTTCAAATTGTTAAATCGGCCATTGATAAAGGACGATTGAAATTTGTTGAAACACCAAGAGATGACTAGTCTATTCCGATTGGTCCTGATGGAAAATGTTTTTTGCATCGGTTGCTTCAAGCTGATCCATTTAAACATGAGAAGGTAAAAACTATAGGTGACGGGATCAAGCTTTCAAGTAAAGAAGTTATTGAAGAGCATAATGAACATAAACTTGAGGGCAATAATTCCATCGAAGGTACAATGAAGATGCCAAGGACTGGAGGGCAGCAAGCAAATCCAATAATCTATGGAAGCAAACCAAAAGAATGCAAAGGCCGAGGTAAGCACAAAGGTAAAAGGCCAAAAGTCACTTTCGTGCAACTATTGGAAAAATATAAGAAGATAAGTGAAGAGAACAATGCTTATCGGCCAAGTAATTCAAGAGCGTCAAGACCACCTCCTAGGCGCAAACCCGAGGATCGGTATTGGAAAAATGAGAATTCTAATGCAGTATATTCATATCCATATTTTGTGCCGCCAATGCCAATGCCATGGATACCTTCCTATGATCATGTAAATCCATATCCATCATGGGACATGTATGATACAAGGGCGCATTCTTCATCTTATTTTAGACCATCTCACAAACATTATGCAGCTCCAAAAAAGATCAACATTTGAACAATCACATGTCAAAGACTGTTTCAATCATAAGGAATCGGTTCGGAGCTCAACGAACAAGAAAGTGGTGGTCAAGCAAGTTTAACATGTTAAAAAAGATGGTCGTAAGAGTGCTACTTCATATTTGATCTCAAATGAAAAAGAGCCAATTAAAGTGTTGACATTGGCTACTAAAGGAAATGAGGCAAGTCAATCAAGCGCCAAATCTAAAGAGAAGAAGTTCAGAGTGCACAAGGTAAAACAAGAATTGTCATTGCTTCAAACAAAATCACAGCCGGGGCGCTCACTCGACTTATCATATTGTTAAAAGAAGAAATTATAAAAACTTAGTGCACAAGAGTTGAAAAGGAAGAACATGGCATGGGTTCCCACAAGGAGCAGTCAAAATAAAACTGATGTGCAACCTTCTATTGCAACAAGTTTTACAAAAGTGAAGAAAGAGAAGGAAGGAAGCAAAAAACAATTAAGCCAAAGGTTTGCATCACCCTATCAAAATCTTCGGTTAGCACATCATCCATTTTCTTCAACCATGCCATTGATGCCTTTGCCATGGAATTCATCCCTAGGTATGATCAATTACCCTCCAGGGATTTATTTTGATCCATGGATGCAACATAATTTTCTATATCATGAGAGGGTATTACCAAATCACTATACATTTGGTTAGTTACATATTTGTTGCTAATAATAAGGGGCCGAAATATTTTATTGCTATTTCATTTGTTTATTTCGGCTATTCATGCATGCTTTGGTGGGTGAATTCTACATGGACCTCATGGTAATGGCCGATATTTATCTATCGCCCTAAGAATATATCTAACAATGGACGGTGTAGTATTCTAACATCGTCCTTAGTTTGAGTAGATATTGAGTAATTGCTTGCATAGAAATTTGTCAAATTGATGACATTGAAGATATTATGCATAGACAAATTCACCAAAATTGCAAAGTGGACTTTTATTTTGATTGGGTGTGCTTTGGCTTATTTGTTTTTAGAATTTACGTAAGGCCAAATCATGGTTGATTTTATTATTGAGCAACATATTGACAACATGCATAATACTGATTTTAGCTTTATCTCTCTAGTACCATGGTGATTATATATTGATGGTTAAATTTGTAGCAATGGCCTAGGTGTTGGTGTTGTTTATTTTTTTTCTTATGGTGCTATTCTGTGAAGCCTCATACCGCTTAAAATATTTATGCACAAATGATCAAAGCCGAATATGCATTGTTATTTGGATTGGAGCTTTTCCTTGCTATAGGTGATGTACATAGTAAGGCTTTTGGTGATTCGTTATTACTATAGTGCAACAAATATCCAAGGGTTATCAATGTTTTGATAAATCACTTTTAGTTTATCTCGAGGTATGTCTAGACATAAAATTTGCCTTGGGTTGTTTTAATATTTGTCATATATCTAGACATGACAATTGGAGAGAGTTGCCATAGCAAGCATCCAGCTACCATGTTGGTCATGGTGTATTGCACATCTATCAATAGCCGATGCTTATTCTTGCCAACATAGGTAAGGCCGAATTGGAGCTCACCACCTCGGCCACTTATGAAACTTTTATGCAGGTGAAGCAAGGATTAGAGGAAGTTCATTCTTAATTGTCTGCAAAATCCTAGCGAAAGGGTGAAAAATATGGTTCAGAGGATGGCTTTGAGATGTCTATGGAACCTTATCATCGGATTGTTATAGAAGTTGAGAAGGTTTCACCCAAGTGTGCATCAAGAGGTTTAAACAAACAATGGCCGATATAAACTTATCGTCCTAAAAGCATATAAATGTCCGATGGAGTGTCAACATCGTCCTTAGAACCAGCACAAAGAAGTTATTTTTTTGGCACACTAACTTTGCCGAAAAACATAGGGGCATGTGTTGATGCTCAAAAGTGGCACAATCATAGAGTGTAGCTTTAAGTTATATCAAGACTAATTCAAACTTATGATTGGAGGTCACCTCCAGATGGGTCTCTTTAAGAAGATCGAGATGGAATAGCTTTATGCCAAAATTTTGCTTTTATTTATTTTATTTTTATCATACTACGGTATTAAGGAGTATAATTTTTATTATTTAGTTCGTATAAATAACCACATAATTTAATTGCTATATTTAAGAAGTGATCTTTGTTATCAATTGTAATGCATATCACTAATCATTTTCTTTATGGTAAATATAAATTAAGTGATGTATCATAAGTCATCTTAAAATTACTTTTGTGGCGATTACACAAATTATATAGTACACATACATATTTGTGTCCCGGCCGCTGCTCCCGCGTAGGGACCTATGTAACGGTCCAGGAAAATTTGGAACTAGGTTGAAATAAATAAATAGTTTTATACCAAAATTGTTTTTATTTTTTATTTTTATCATATAACTGGTGTATAATTTTTATTATTTAGTTGATATAATTAACCACATAATTTAATTGGTACGGTTAAGCAGTGATCTTTGTTAAAAATTGTAATGCATATCACTAATCATTTTGTTTAGTTAAATATAAATTAAGTGATGTAGCATAAGTTATCTTAAAATTATTTTTGTGGCGATTACATAAATCATAGATATTTGTCTGTATGTGTATATATTCATGTATGTTTAATGCATATATTCATGTTATAAGTATAAAGAATAATGTCCAACTAATATCTTGATAGTAATTTCTGGTGTATTATCAGGTGTGCATATTTATAGCACCTTGTAGAATATAAATTGTACCATTTGCAAATATGTTGCAAGTTGGATTCGGTCATAAGTTCAACATATATATGACATTGAAATAGCACCGATCACCAGATGCATGTGTAATGTCTAGGGTAGTTATCCCCGTCGCATGCATGGGCATGGGGAGATAAGCCGTGTGAGCGAATGGCCAGTCAGCTGATCGGCATTGTTTTCATACTTGGTTCTGATGATGCAGAGGCAATCCCTGACATTCCCCTATGCAATGGCGGCAACGAAGATTTCTTAGCTTGAGCTCATGGAAAAACATGGTGTGTAGTCTATTAAAACGACATACAATGCTCTTGTGACTCACAACAAAGGAGGGATGAATACTTGGACCTCAAGGAGTGAGGAACGGACGTGGACATCCCATAGGAAACTACAAGTTGTGCTGAAAGTTTGGGTCTTTTGGCGGTGGGTGATTCATGGGATCTTACTAGATGAATGAGGTGCGAGTTCTGGGTCTAGGTGTAGATTTTCAAGGGGCACATGGTGTTGGGTGGGGCCATGTGTATTTCTGTCGGTGACACAGGATCGTCGCTAGCGATGTGCTCATCCCGCGGCTCTCCAGGATCGGCCTGAAGGTGCAGATCTACAACGCCAACATGTCCAACATCAGCAGGGTCTGGTGCTTGAAACACGGTAGCGTCGGCGACATTAACCATGCCCTCTAGGTTCTTTGTGTGTAGATCGTCTGAAGTATGAATGAAGTTAGGTCTGAATGGAAGTTTGGCCATCTCTTTTGCTGCTAAACTTGTCTATATTTTTCCCAGGGATCAGCACCCTGGAATCTAGTAGAGGCATGCATGGGATGCCCTGCTGTTTTAAACTTAAGCATAGTAGTATATTATGATTGCCTGTTCTTATGTGTTGTTCTTATTTTTTTTCTTGTGTGATATGATTTGTTGCTCTTGTGTGTTGTGTGCTATGAAGTACTGCAAAAGGGGTGGTAAGGCCACCAAATTTGAAAGGGGTGAGCAGAACAACTACGTGCACGCAACCAAACAACTGTGCCTAGTATCTGCTCACCCATGAAGCACAAAGGCAACCAAACAACAGATCACCATCTGGGCCTTGATGCAATGCAGGCAACCAATCAACATGCAAATGTTTTTTTGGCATTGTTTGAACCGGTCCTAGATGGGTCAAGTATGCAAAGTGCTGAAAAACGATGCATGTAACCAAACGCGTCCATAGTTGAGATCGTAAGTATGTGCTTGTTGTTTCGTCACGGTTCCTAGGGACACTTTTGTTAGTCTTTATCGATTACATGGGTGTTAGCACACATTTTTTTTGTTTATTTTGGCGTTCTTTACTTGTCGGAGACATTTCTTCCGCTAGGGCATAATTCTTTTATCTGCTGCCAATATTGTGGATGATAGCTTGATCTTTGTCCTCTGGTCATTTTTAGTTGAGGTGTCATTTTGTAGTATTTATTGAAAGTGTGGTGGTGTGTGATTTAATTGGAACAGGTGTGTGCGTGTGCGCGCGCGCGCTCATGTTGAGGAGAGCAGCAGAGGCACCAACCTATCATGAAAGGGAGGCGCTGAGCTGCTCAGCTGATCTGGAACGCTGGCGACTGGAGGTGGCAAGTGGTAGTAGTCGTGGAGTGGAGTGCTGCACACTCTCAGCAAACTGGACTTCAATTCCAGTGGAATTAAAGCAGCAGCTACTTCCAAGAGGCAGCAACATACTATCCCCTAGGCCCCACAACTAGCTATGAATTTTTTTTCTCTCCTTTGATGAAATTGTAAGAAAAACAATGGGAATTATGATGAAGTTGTTAATTAATCAGAGATTACATAGTCAGTCATCGACATGGGGCCAGATCCATTTGTCGAGCTATCGCCTAGGCACCTCATATCAACCGCTTCTCTTCTGTTTTTATATTTCTTTGTAAGCTGTTGCTCGTGTACTCCTCGCCGATTGATGGCTTTGTTAATGCAAAGACCGCCTCACCCTGATCCTATACTCTAAATGAAAGCAACATGCACACTATCTATCCATTCATCATTGTTTCAATGTTTTCTTCGGCATTTACTTTTTCAACTTTTTTCCTTTTCTGGTCTGTTTTTATATATTTGTACGTCCCCTTTTTTCTATCTTTTTTTTATTTTCAAGTTTCTGTGCTGTATATTTTTTAAATGCAAACAGGTTTTAGTTATACAATTTTCGAAAATACCCAAAAAATTTATAAAGTTACAAGCGTATTTTTCTAAATTTATGAATAGTCACTAAAATTACAAAAACAAATTCGAAAAAATACATGAACACTTAAAAAATGCGTGATCACTTCTCAAAAAAAATGAACGTTTAGATAAAAATCGTGAACACTTAAAAAAGAATACTGGCGCTACAGGAAAAGCTTCTATGTGACTATCGTCGCGTCAAGTAGTAAATAAAATGCATACAACGTCGTTCTTCCGTGGGCCTGCCCATATTGGAGGTTCATGCAGGCTCCTTACAAATACGGTTTTCTTCCATAGCCTTTTTTGCTTAGTTTCTTTCATTTAAGTTTTCCCTAAAATCTGGCTGCTAGATTTTTACAGATTCCAAATGCTAGATTTTTACAGATTCCAAATGTATCAATTGAGAATTTTACAAAATGCTCACACAATTAACAAATTATTGTGATTTTTAATGTTCATGAGCTTGCTAATGAATTATTAATTTTATTTTGTGAAAAAGTATTTACTAATATGAAGAATTATTCATAACTTTTAGAAAACATTCACGAATTTCAAAACAAAATGTCGTTTACAATTTTGCAGAAGCGTACTCAATGGCCCGCTTTGACTGGGTCAGTTGTGGAAATGTCTATGTGACGATCGTTGCGTAGTCGAGCAAATGCACAAAATGTTCTTGCATGGGCTGGCTCCCTCCAAATGTTCTGCAGGCTCCCTCCAAATTCTGTTTTCTTTCACAACGTTTTTTTGCGTATTTTTTTTCTTGTTTTCCCTGCAGACCGACTGCTAGATTTTTTTATAGATTTATAAGAAATATCTATTCCGCATTCAAAAAGTAGTTCACACAAGTTTAGTAGAATTTGTCATTTTTGAAATGTTCACAAATTTAAAAATATATTCTCAAGTTTTGGTAAATACGTTCATTAATATATAAATACTCAAAAATTTGTAAAATGATCAGGGATTTAAAAAATTGTTGTATATCAAAATGCGTTCATGAATTTGACATACTGTTCTTAATGGGCCACACTAACTGGGCCGCTATAGGGAAAGCACCTATGTGACGACCGTTGCTTCTAGTTGAGCAAATGCACATAAATTTGTTGCAGTCTGCTTCCAAATTTTCACAACATTTTTGCTTACTATTTTTGTTTCGTTCACGTACATTTATTTCACAGCATGTTTTCTTGAAAATGCCATGTACATTTTTAATAGTCTGAAGAAGTTTTTTTAATTCTCAATTTTTTTACATGCCACGAAACACATTTTTTGGAACCTGTGGACATGTTTTAAACGCCAGCACCATTTTTGTGAATGTTATCACATTTTTTGGAACATACATAGACAGGTCCTAGCACTGCGTCAACATTTTCTGAAGGTGCTATGAACTTTAAAAAATATATAGTATGCTATTTCTCGTTTCAGAAATATAAATAAAAGAAATAGTAAATGAAAAAAGATGAATGACAAGACGAACGTGTAACACTGAAACAAACAAAAATTACCTTTTTTTAACAAAACAAAAATTATCTTAGTCGACCCACTGAGTAGATAAGGGCCTCATGTACATGGGCTTCGACTTCTCTTCCTCGGTCTCCTAGGCTTGGGTGTCGCCCGAGCCCAGTTCGATACAGCAACCACAGACACAAGTTAGTTCCACCTCGCGAAGCTTTCGTATAACCAAATCTCACTGAAATAACTGCAAATGATTTCCGCAGCAATGCGCGGGAAATCATTTCTAGTTCACCAAAACTGGAAACTCCAACTGCGTAGTTTTGTTCTAACGTGTATGCGTTACGCATGGATATAAGTTGTGCGTGCGTGATTTTTTTAGAGGAATTATGACAGCGAGGGAAGCTGCCCACTGACTTTTATATTAGTGATTAGGGGGTCAGGGAGTCATGAATGTTACATCAGATGGGGGAGGGGAGTCAGAGAGATTGTGCGTGCGTGATTGGTTGAGTTCCTCGCGGTTAAAGGGGAAGGTGGGGCTCATGCCCTGCAAAATATTTTTCTTCTACGACCCAACAATAAAGGCACTAATTCCTCAAAAAGTAAAAGACTCTTGCAAAATAAGCTGGTTAATTCTTTTGCAATTCTCGAACTAAATTGTATTAGGACATGGAAAATAGAAGTACTTTTTCTTGGGTACAGGAACATATTACTCGATAGATTTCTGTATCGATCATGATAAAGAAATAGGAATTCACCACCGCTCTTACTGCCGAGCTATCCATGTAAGAAGGGTAGCGCCATTGCCACCGAGCTGCAATCGGTCTCAATGACTAGGAGAATGTTAGAGCACTACTTCTAGAAAATCCATGCTTTGACATTGCATGGTATAATCCGAAGCAGACACGACCATTCTCCCATCATGATCTCAAACAACAACACCCCATGTCCCACTTTTGTCAGATCTTGTCTTCCTTCATGCATGATCCTTGCCATCCCAGAGATGCATTACAAATAAATGCCATGCCCCGATAATCTGTCATGGGATAGTATTTAGCTTTTAGTGCCCTCGCACATAGACTCTCAAGGCACTCTATGAGGCATGAAAATTGCCTTACGAGGGGGTTTGGTTAAGCACTTTTAGGTCCTTGAGTCTCATACCTCCCTTGGGCCTTGTGTTGTGTTAGTTTCCCCCAACTTGACCAATGCGTGCATCGTCGGTAAGTTTCGTCTCTCCACCAAAAATCTCTTGTCAAGTGAGCAGCTCCTTTCACATGCTTGGCGAGAATTTGAACACTCTCATTGCATATGTGGGAATAGTATGTGTCACTAATTTAAAGAGAGTCATCGGTCTTTTCCCTTGTCCTTGATTGGTTGAAATTTACCATTTATCACACCTCCTTTTGGGACTAGCAGACAACATATTTCTCATTGAAACTAACTGTCACGGTGTTTAGAGAGATGTCACTTCTTGGCCCTCCTATGGTGAGCACTTATTTTCAAAAAGTAGTGAGAATTTTGATGGACTAAGCAGTTGACCAGTAGTACTATTGTAATTGTTCGGTACTTGCTTCACAATATTGGTTTGATGTGGGCTAGCTTTAAAAACCAGTAATCTATTGTCTGCAAGCATGAGATGAGAAATTCACGGGCTTTGGCGACAAATTTCCAGCTCCTGCAGTTCACCTGATTCAACTCCTCTCTACCAATGATGAGAGTCCATCTGCAACAAAAAGAAAGAGGTACGGAGAGAGGGGGTCTCCCTGTCCCAAACCACGCGTTGGCAAAAAAACTCTCGAACTAATTTCCATTGTAGCGGACAAAGTATTTGACAGACTTAACACATTTGATGATCCATTGCATCCATTTATCCGTAAACCCAACTTTTCTATATCCCTTCCGGATACGCCCAATCAACTCGGTCATAACACTTTATGGGTATATAATTTTCCTTTTGCATCTGAACTCTTCTAGATAGTATCAATGCATTCAAAAGCTATGAGGGTGTCATTGTAATTACTCTCCCTAGTATGAAAGGCGCTTTGAGTGGGGGAGATTTAGTCATTAAGGTGAAGTCACATTTTGTTAACTAAACACTTTGAAGCGAACTAACCTATGGTTGGATGGTTAGGAGCACAGTGATATGTCTAGCCCATCAGGGTTCAAGTCACGGTACTCGCATTTATTTCAGGATTTCCGGCGATGCACGTTCAGTGGGAGGAGACCCTTTGGTGAGTTCGTCAATCTTAAGATGATATGCCGGCTCAGTCTCTCGGAGATGCTTATAAGGGTAGAGTTTGTGTGTGTGTGTGTGTGTTTATAGGGATGATTATATGCGCGTATATATGAGCGCCTGCATATGTACTGTGTTTTAAAAAACTAAACATATTGACACAATTTTATACACTATGTTACATAAGCTGATGGGTCTTTAGTCATTTAGGGTGTACAGATTTCTCTCTCTTCCGGATTAGCATATTGATAGTTTCATTAATGCCCTACAACAATGACAACATTAGCAAATTATTCTTTAATTGTTGTGATCACATAGCTCTTTAGAATACCTCAATATCTTGAGTAAAAATCTTGTTGGGGATCCATCTGCTACAGGTGCACTCCCGGGGTATGATTTCTACAATTCACTGCATCACTTCCTCCGTCAATAGTGATGCACTACAACTCTCCCTGCATCACATATCACTCATAAGTTGTGTTATTAATGGCTGGAATCAAGGATGATGTCAGGTTGCACTCCCCAGTATGATTTCTATAATTCGCGGAAGAAACATGTAGACATCTCCCAACTTAGAAAGGGGTTTAGGGCATCTCCAACGCTGACCCCTAAAACAGACACTGTATTTATCTGTGAGGCAGCTATCCAACCATGCCCGCATACATTTCAAAGCGGACAAACCGGACGATATTCATGCAAATAAGACGGAATTCACTTAAGTTTGAACATAATTTACATAAAACAAAAGATATTTCGTCCGTCTTAAAACCTGAAACAAAAACCCTACACTAGCTCGTAGCGGACAGTGACCTCGGATGCATGGCTAGCCTGGCTGTCCGCACATCCGTCATCGTCGTCTTTGGAGTCGGAGTAGTCCTTTTCCAGCAGCGGAAGGGCATGGGCGCGTTAGCCCTGCCTAGCCATCACCTGGCGCTCGCGGAGGAGCCGCTCTGCTTCCTTCTGCACCATGCGGAGGGCCGCCGCAGTCAATGCCGACCCCGACTTCGGTGCCCTTCCGCTGCTGGTTGGACAAGGAAGACAACACAATGGGTTATGTTTCTTTATATCCGAATAGAAGTTATATTGTCATGGATCCTCCAACATGTTGATCTTGCTTCTCATGCTAGCCAAACCTTTTGCACCAAGTAGAGATACTACTTGTGCCTCCAAATCCCTCAACCCAGTTTTGCCATTAGAGTCCACCATACCTACCTATGGATTAATTGAGTAAGATTCTTCAAGTAAGTTGTTATCGGTGCAAGCAATAAAAATTGCTCTCTAAATATGTATAATCTTTTAGTGTGAGGAAAATAAGCTTTATGCGAACTTGTGATATAGAAGAAATAAAAGCGACGAACTGCATAATAAAGTTCTTTATCACAAGCGGCAATATAAAGTGACGTTTTTTCGCATTAAGATTTTGTGCATCCAACCATAAAAGCGCATGACAACCTCTGCTTCCCTCTGCGAAGGGCCTATCTTTTATTTACCTCCTACCCTTATACAAGAGTCATGGTGATCATCGCCTATTCTTCTTACACTTTTTTCTTTTTGGCAAGCACTATATGTTGGGGAAGATCCAGATATATATATCCACTCGGCTGTAGATATTCATAAACTATTATTGTTGACGTTACCCTTGAGGTATTAGGAGGCAAAGTTATAAGCCACTATCTTTCTCTGTGTCCGATTGAAACTTTGATCTCGTAAGTATCGCGTGAGTGTTAGCAATTATGAAACACTAAAAGATGGTTGAGTATGTGAAACTTGCTATATGAAAGCTCTTACATTGACTCTTTCCGATGTTATGATAAATTGCAATTGCTTCAATGACCAAGATCATAGTTTGTTGGTTTTCAATGAAGTTTCTGATTCATACTTTACCTTGTGAACAGATTGTTACTTTAGCATAAGAAATTATATGACAATCTATGTTGTTGTTCTAAAGATGATCATGATGCCCTCATGTACGTATTTTATTTTATCGACACCTCTATCTCTAAACATGTGTACATATTTATCGATTTCGGTTTTCGCTTGAGGACAAGCAAGGTCTAATCTTGGGGGAGTTGATACGTCCATTTTGCATCATGCTTTTATATTGATATTTATTGCATTATGGGATATTATTACACATTATGGTATAATACTTATGCCTTTTCTCTCGTATTTTACAAGGTTTACACAAAGAGGGGGAATGCCGGTAGCTGGAATTCTGGACTGGAAAAGAGCAAATCTGATCTGCACAACTCCAAAACTCCTGAAAATTTATGGAGAATTATTTTGGAAAATATAAATAATATTGGGCGAAGAAATACTATAGATGGGGACCCACCAGGTGGCCACAAGCCTGAGGGCGCGCCCTACCCCCTGGGCGCGTCCTACCCCCTTAGGCGCACCGCTAGGGCTTGTGGGCCCCCTGGTAGGTCTCCGGTGCCCATCTTCTGCTATACGGTGGCTTTTAACCTGGAAAAAAAATCAGAAGGAAGCTTTTGAGACGAAGCGCCGCCGTCTCGAGGCGGAACCTGGGCAGAAGCAATCTAGGGCTCCGGCGGAGCTGTTCTACCAAAGAAACTTCCCTCCTGGAGGGGGAAATCGAAGCCATCGTCATCACCAACGATCCTCTCATCGGGAGGGGGTCAATGTCCATCAGCATCTTCACCAGCACCATCTCCTCTTAAACCCTAGTTCATCTGTTGTATCTGATATTTGTCTCAAAACCTCAGATTGGTACTTGTGGGTTGCTAGTAGTGTTGATTACTCCTTGTAGTTGATGCTAGTTGGTTTATTCAGTGGAAGATCATATGTTCAGATCTTTCATGATATTCAATACCTCTCTGATCTTGGACAAGAGTATGCTTTATGAGTAGTTACGTTTGTTCCCGAGGACTTGGGAGAAGTCTTGTTATAAGTAATCATGTGAATTTGGTATTCATTTGATATTTTGGTGAGATATATGTTGTCTTTCCTCTAGTGGTGTTATGTGAACGTCGACTACATGACACTTCACATGATTTGGGCCTAGGGGAAGGCATTGGGAAGTAATAAGTAGACGATGGGTTGCTAGAGTGACAGAAGCTTAATATTTGCCGATGAAACAGGCGCGAAAACAAAATTTTCCATTTCCGTTTTGAATATGAGAACTTCTGTTTTGCAGCCCAACAAACACATAATTAGGCCCTACATGCGATGAGTAGAATGGCCTAGATGGCCCAACTTCCACAGTACTACTACTACATCGAGAGTGGCAGCACATGAGCAGAATCCCAAATCCCTAAGCAAGCATGCTGCTATCGCTGACATATCCTATTATATAGCCATGATATATCATAATATTTAGTAGCGACCTTATTGATTGAATAACTATGTTGGTTTCTTTTTTTTGTCTATGGTTCAAGGGGTATTTTGTTCCAGTGAACACTCCGCTTCCATCTCCATGTCTGTGCCATATTCACTCCATTTACATTTCTGGTAGTATTCGTTTTTGTATTTTTCTATGAGGTTTCTGGATTCAATTCCGCTTCTCCCAAAAAATATGAAAACAAATGTGGCAACAACCAGGTTCGCCCCGTTTCCGCTCCGTTTTCGACCCTAGATTCAAAATTCAAATATTTGCGAAAAAATGGCCATCCCATCAACATTTTTAGGCACCCATCCTTTTTCTTTTGAATTGAGGCATCCATCCGGGTTAAATATAAGGTCTATTGATAAGGCGCTTGTAGCGCTAGTGCGTATCTGAAAGCACAAGTGCTCCCTGGGTGATTTTTGTAATTAATCTCAACATATCTCTTGTTGGACTAATGCTTTCATCTAGTATGCTTCAGACAGGTTCAACAATGGAGTGGCATGGACTAGAGGATGTGGAAACCCTTCAAGATGCTAAGGACAAAGGATTGGCTCAAGCTCAAAGCACAAGACTCTACATTTTACTTTTAGTGATCCAAGATCACATTGAGTCCATAGGAAAGCCAATACTATTAAGAGGGTATGAGGTGTTGCTTAATGGCTTGCTTGCTCAAAGTGCTTAGTGATATTATCCAAAGCCCTCAACTACTTTCTCACATCCACATATGTCCCAAACCAAAAGTCAAACTTGGCTCCACCAAAACTTTCTGTCCGGCGCCACCGAGTTTTCTTGACATAGCCACTGCCAAAAACCCTAATCAATTCGGTCTCACCGATGGGATCTCGGTCTCACCGAGATGGGCTTGCAAACTCTCTGTTGCCTATTGCATTAATTTCGGTGTCACCGAAATATGAAATCGGTCCCATCGAGTTTGCTTGGCCAACTTTCTGTTTCGCTTATTACCCAAATCGGTCCCACCGAGTTTGTGTAATCAGTCAAACCGAGATGAGGCTTTACCCTAACCCTAGCGCATCGGTCCCACCGAGTTGATCATATCGGTCCCACCGAAATGCCTAACGGTCACATTATGAACTAAATCGGTCTGACCGAGTTCTCTGATTCGGTCCCACTGAGTTTGGTGATTTGTGTGTAACGGTTAGATTTTGTGTGGAGGCTATATATACCCCTCCACCCACTCTTTGTTCGTGAAGAGAGCCATCAGAACATGCCTACACTTCCAACATACATTTTCTGATAGAGAACCACCTACACTTGTGTTGAGATCAAGATAATCCATTCCAACCACATAAATCTTGGTCTCTAGCATTCCCCAAGTTGCTTTCCACTCAAATCATCCTTCCACCAAATCCAAATCCTGTGAGAGAGAGTTGAGTGTTGGGGAGACTATCATTTGAAGCACAAGAGCAAGGAGTTCATCATCAACACACCGTTTATTACCTCTTGGAGAGTGGTGTTTCCTAGATTGGCTAGGTGTCACTTGGGAGCCTCCGTCAAGATTGTGGAGTTGAACCAAGGAGTTTGTACGGGCAAGGAGATCGCCTACCTCATGAAGATCTACCCGAGTGAGGCAAGTCCTTCGTGGGCGATGGCCATGGTGGGATAGACAAGGTTGCTTCTTCATGGATCCTTCGTGGGTGGAGCCCTCTGTGGACTCGCGCAACCGTTACCTTTCATGGGTTGAAGTCTCCATCAACGTGGATGTACGATAGCACCACCTATCGGAACCATGGAAAAAAATCTCTGAGTCTCCAATTGCGTTTGCACACTCCAATCCCATCCCTTGACATTCTTGCAACTTGCATGATTTACTTTCCGCTGCTCATATACTCTTATCATGCTTGCTTGATATGTATTGTGAATGTTTGAACTTGTGCTAAAACTCCACTTCAACTCAAAGAAATTAAAAACTGCAAATTTTATTACTAAGAGTCTATTCACCCCCCTCTAGACACCTCTTCTCGATCCTTTCAATTGGTATCAGAGCTTTGGTCTCCATTGCTTTGGTTTAATCACCATTGGAGGAAGATGGATGAGTCTATGTTGGGGAGTCTTAGACGTAGAGTGCCTATTCTTGATGGAGAGTTCTTTCGTGAGTGGAAAAATGAGATGCTTGAGATTTTCAATGAATATCATTTGAACAAGCACATTACTAGTCCTTGCATTCCCCCTAGTGATCCTTTGCATCCCACTCCCGATGAGGATCTTGACATGATTTGCAATCTTAGAACTATCGATCTTATCATTAGAGGATTGCCCAAAAACTTGATTGGATGTTTGCCTACTCTTGATTGTGCCTACACTCTATGGAGATTTCTTGAGGAAAGATTTCCAAACTATTCCTTGCAAAACTTAGATGAAATCCTCCATAAGTCTATTGCCTTGAGTAAGATGAATTCCAGTGATCCTAAGTTTGGTGATTGTCTATTTGAGCTTACCAATCTCATGTGTGCCAAAGGAGATGTTGGAATCATTAGAAATATCATCTCCGAAGCTATTAGAATTCATAAAGATGACCATTGTGATGATCATTTATCTAATGAATTACCCTCTCTAGGAATTGATCAAACACAAGACGATGTTGAACATGGATACTATGATGAGGATGATGATAGTGACTATGATCTTGATGATGCGATGAGACACTTTGGTCTTATGGCTAATCTTCGTGGCTACATGGCTAGAGGAAAGGAATGGGTCCTTGATAGTGGATGTACTGATCATATGACCGGAGACAAGGATATGTTTTGTGAGCTTGCTGAAAATGACGGCCCTCGAAAGTATGTCACTTTTGGTGATAACTCAAAGGGTAAGGTGGTTGGCCTAGGTAAGGTGGCCATCTCACATGATAGCTCCATACAAAATGACACGCTCGTTGAATCTCTTGGTGTCGGTGTACTAGAGTAGGGGTACCCTAGTATCCCGAACTTGTGCACGGGCAGTCGCAGCATCCCGCGGCAAGGCTTGCCGGGTGACCGCCAAGATCCTCCGTGGTTCCTTTGGAGCCATTCAAGAACAAAGTGTCCAAGTCAAGAAGACAAGACCTCGGCAAGAGGAGCTTGCCGGGAAGGCCACTCAAGGCATTTCAAGGAACTTGCCGCGGCGCACCACGCGTTCCGGCAAGACCCGGTGAGCGACGAGCTCCCGGACGCGACAAGACAACGACCACGGCAAGGCGCTTGCCGCGGCAAGCCACCTCTCCGCGCCCGCGCTCCAGCACATCCACCAGCGTGTCGCTCTGGGGCCCTTCCAGGCGTACGTGGCGGAAGGCTATGCAGCTAGGGACGTGCGGTGGCAAGCGGCGCTGACAACATCGCCATCGTGGCGAACGGTGGCGTCCCTGGCGGTCCCTTTTCGCACTGTTTAGGCGACACAGACGGGCATTTAAGACCCTTGTCCCCTGCCGTCAGGGTTAGGTATGATACACTGTAGCAGGTAGCTATGCCTACCACAGCACCTTTCCATTTTTGCCCTTTACCTCCGTTGCCACCTGTCGGTAGCCCCTTGAGCATATAAAAGGAGGCCCGTGTGCAACGTAGAGGGGGGTTAGCCAGTTCGAACACTCACGCTCGGTCTTGCTAGCCGCTGGTGTGTACTGTAGCACTCCGCGCTCCCGAGCTAGAAATCAATACAAAACCACAAAGCAGGAGTAGGGTTTTACGCATCCGTGCGGCCCGAACCTGGGTAAATCGCTCACGTGCTTCGCCTCGATTTGCTCTTTGCACGATCTCCGCCCCCGCCGAACCAAAAGGGACCCGGCCCGCCGGTCCCATAGGTGCCCGTGGATCAGCACCCCGGCATCTTTGGCGCGCCAGGTAGGGGGCGTCGAAGTTGTGTGAACCAGATCCGGCGTTCTCGCGAGCTAGATCTTCATCATCTTCATCAACATGCCGCCGAAGAAGAAAGTTTCGGAGGCAGCTACTCCGTCCGCGCCGAGCCAGCCACCGCCGGAGCAAACGGTTGGTGGGGCAGGCACCGGCGGAAGGACACGCATCGACGAGGGAACTCACGGTGCTGCCAGGTCCCAGGACAAGGCTGCGCTGCCCATCGGCGGCGTAGCCGGCTCCCACAATGACCGGGCGCACTCCAAGACCTCGGCGTCCGTGCATGCACCGCGCCCATCTCAGGAGGCGCGGGACCGGCAGCGTCATGGTACTCACGGTACCATGCGTTCGCTAGATCAAGATCGAGCTGGTGGATCTCGGAGCGCTCAAGACCACCACGCACGTCAACCGGCTGGCGCGAGCGAGACACGGTCGCCTGGACAGGATACTGCTCCTTCTAACATAGTTAGAAGTCCGAGCATATCCCGCTCCTCGCACCGTTCGCCACCGCCACCCGCCACTGCAGCAGAAGCTTTGGCGCGAGCTCAGCTGCTCCTAGATTACCCTCCAGCGGCGGACAAGATCGACGATTGGAGGGCCACCATCCAGAGTCTCATCGGCTTCGCCAACGGCGACACTCCACGGCAGCCGAGCACGTCTCAGCCGCGGCAAGCCAGCCAGGCACGAGCCAGAGACGACAAGACTGGTGGGGGTGCAACTACTGTGCACTCTCCACCCCGAAGGCCAAGATCACCGACTCGCCGGGTCCACCTCGACAGCGACTCCACTGCGTCGTCAGATCCGCGAGCTCGTCGCGATCAGCGCCAAGTTCTTCAAGAACGACAACAAGAAGACGCTCGTACTCGCATCGAGCGCCGGAGAGAAGCGCGGCGTCAATCAGACCAGCGCGCTGGGCCCTCTGTTGACATGCATGCGCCAGGGGAACCAGGCGACTTGCCGTACGCGGTAGGTTGCCCTGCGTTCACTCGTGAGCTGCGGCAAGTCCAGTGGCCCAGTACGAAGAATTTCAAACCAGATGTACCAGAGAAGTACGACGGCAAGTCGCATCCGTCGGAGTTCCTCAGCATCTACACCATCACGGTGCAGGCTGCTGGGGGGCGGGACGACAAGATCCTTGCCAACTACTTCCCGTTGGTGCTCAAGCCCAACGTCAGGTCCTGGCTCATGCACTTGCCGGACAACTCCATATCCTCCTGGGCTGATCTATGCCATCAGATTGTCGGCGCCTTTACAGGCGGCCACAAACCTCATGGCCAAGAGAGTGATCTTCATCTGCTCGTCCAGAAGGAAGGAGAGCCCCTGCGCAAGTATATTCAGAGGTTCAGCCGTGTACAGTACAACATCCCAGACGTCCACCCCGCCGCGGTCATCAGCGCGTTTCATCAGAACGTGCGTAACCGCAGGATGCGGGAGGAGATGGCGATGTGCAGGATCAGAGACGTCAGTGAGCTATATGCCCTGGCCGACAAGTGTGCACGCATGAGGAAGGGAGGAGACTCCCCGGAGAGAAGATGGGAGCAGAAGGATCTGACAGTGAGGATATTGCCCCGGCAAAGAAAAACCGGCGGCGGAACAGGAAGAAGAAAGGCAAAGAGGTGCTAGTCGTTGAGCAGCCCGGCAACGAAGGTGGCGCCAAGAAGGCCAAAGTTGGTAGCTCCGGCAAGGAGATTGCCGCGTGCGCCAACTGCCAAGCTGTGGCAGCCGCCGACAAGCAGGACGGCTCCGACAAGCAATACTGCAAGATTCACCGCACCAAGGGCCATGACCTCCAGAGCTGCAAAAAGGTCGAGCAGCTTGTCCAGCAGCAAAAGGCTGAGTACGAGCGGCGAGAAAAGGAGAGGGCCCAAGGTGGCGCTACAGAATCTGGCAAGAAGCGCGCCAGCCGAGGAGGACGCCGCGGTAAGGCCAAGCAGCGGCAAGGAGATAGACCTCCCCGCGGCCGCGACAATGATGAAGACGACGACGACAACGAAGACATGGATGATGTTGAGACCAGTGAGCAGGAGTTTCAGAAAGCCACAGAGGTCTTGTGCGTTGACGATGGTGCTTCTCTGCATACCTCGCATCGCCAACTCAAACAGTGGGTGCGGGAAGTTAATGCAGCAGAACCACCTATCGAATCACGCAAGCTTCTGAAGTGGTCCAGCACGCCTATCATCTTCGACATTGAGGATCACCCTGATCGCACAACTGCGGTCGGGTGTTTGCCGATGTTGGTATCACCAACTATCCACAACCTCAAAGTCACCAAGATGCTAGTTGACGGCGGGGCCGGCTTAAACCTGATCTCCTCCGCTGTACTCCAAAAACTCCAAATCCCTGATAGCGAGCTCGAAGAGACCGGCACATTCCAAGGAATCAATCCGGGAAGGAGCAAGCCGAAGGGGAAGGTCACGCTACCGGTAACATTTGGCAGCGAGCTAAACTTCAGGACTGAGAAGGTCACATTCGACGTTGCCGATATTCCATTGCCTTACAATGGGATACTTGGCCGTCCAGCACTCGCCAAGTTCATGGCAGCCTCTCACTACGCATATAACATGCTGAAGATGCCAGGCCCGATAAGCATCATTTCTGTCCCCGGCGACAAGAAGGATGCTCTTATCTGTGCCGACAAGATCTACCGGGAAGCAGCAGCCACGGCAGATCACAATCCACTTGCCGCTGAAGCTCCCGGGGGGAAAAAGACCAAGTCCGGCAAGAGTTCTGATGCCCACTCCGGCAAGCGCACCTCTTCAGAGTGCTGCGCTGCCGTCGAGGACGCACCATCGAGCTCCACCGGCAAGTGCAAGAAGATGATGGCAGCTCCGCCAGAGACGAAGAAGGTATCCGCCAAGGAGGACGGCACTGGTGGTACCTTCACCATCAGTGCCACGCTCGACCCTAAATAGGAAAGCGCGCTCGTTGCTTTCCTGCGGGCGAATGTTGACGTGTTTGCATGGCAGCCGTCTGACATCCCCGGTGTTCCCAGGAAAGTGATTGAGCACCACCTTGCCGTTTGTCCCCATGTGCGGCCCGTCAAGCAGAAAGTCAGGAAGCAGGCAGTGGAGCGCCAAGAATTCATTGCAGAAGAGATCAAGAAACTGGAAGCAGCAGGCCTTGTCAGAGGAGTGCTCCATCCCACGTGGTTGGCCAATCCTGTAGCCGTGCGCAAGGCAAACGGGAAATGGAGACTTTGTATCGATTTTACCGATGTTAACAAAGCTTGTCCCAAAGACCCATTTCCTTTGCCGCGCATTGACCAGATTGTTGACTCCACAGCCGGATGTGATTTGCTTTCATTTCTTGACGCATACTCAGGATATCATCAGATCTTCATGGCAGAAGAGGATGAGGAGAAGACCGCATTTATTACTCCATGTGGCACGTACTGTTTCGTACGGATGCCTTTCAGATTAAAAAATGCTGGTTCGACATTTGCAAGAGTAGTCCATGTTGCTCTTGAGCCACAAATACACAGAAATGTGGAAGCCTACATGGATGATATAGTGGTCAAGAGCAAGGACAGAACAACCCTGATTCAAGATTTAGACGAGACCTTTGCAAATCTGCACAAGATCAGCCTCAAGCTCAACCCAGAGAAGTGTATGTTTGGAGTTCCCTCCGGCAAGCTTCTTGGGTTCTTCGTGTCTCAGCGGGGAATTGAAGCCAATCCCGACAAGATCAAGGCCATTGAGCAGATTGAAGCACCAAAGCGCATCAAGGATGTACAGAAACTTGCCGGTTGCGTGGCTGCTCTCAGCAGGTTTATCTCTCGGTCTGCTGAGCGCGCCCTGCCGTTTTTCAAATTATTGAAAAAGGCAGGTCCAATGAAATGGACTCCGGAAGCGGAGGCCGCGCTGGAAGACCTGAAGAGATACCTGTCCTCCCCTCCAATACTTGTCGCACCTAAGCCACAAGAGAAGTTGCTGCTGTACATAGCGGCAACCAATCAAGTGGTTAGTGCTGCGTTAGTAGCAGAGAGGGAGGCAGATGATGAGCCAGCAACCGCGGCAAGCGCATCCAGCGACAAGCAGGGAGCTTCCCCGACAAGCTCTGGTCCCGACAAAGATGGATCTGCGCAGATACACGACGAGATACACAAGAAGATGGTGCAGCGCCCAGTTTACTTTGTCAGTTCCCTTCTGCAGGGGGCTAGGTCAAGGTACTCTGGTGTGCAGAAATTGCTTTTTGGCCTTCTCATGGCCTCGAGAAAGCTGCGCCATTACTTCCAAGCACATGAGATCACAGTTGTCACTCGCTTTCCGCTGAAGAGGATACTGCAGAATCCAGAAGCGACAGGCAGGATTGTTGAGTGGGCACTGGAACTGTCAAGCTTTGGCCTCAAGTTTGAAAGCACTTCAACTATCCAGAGCAGAGCATTGGCAGAATTCATAGCAGAATGGACGCCAACACCTGATGAAGAAATTCCAGAAACGAGCATCCCCGACAAGGAAGCAAGCAAAGAGTGGCTGATGTACTTTGATGGTGCCTTTTTGCTGCAAGGCGCCGGCGCTGGCGTGCTGCTTGTCGCACCCACCGGTGAGCACCTCAAGTACGTAGTCCAGATGCACTTCCCTAAGGAGCAAGCAATGAACAATACTGCAGAATATGAGGGCTTGCTTGCCGGTCTCCGGATCGCGGCAGACCTTGGGATCAAGAAGCTCATGGTCAGGGGTGACTCACAGCTTGTCGTCCGCCAAGTAAACAAGAGTTATCAGAGTCCGTTGATGGAAGCTTACGTCGACGAAGTGAGAAAGCTAGAAGAACACTTTGACGGCCTACAAATGGAGCATGTTCCAAGAGCTCAGAACGCCATTGCAGATGGCCTGTCAAAGTGTGCCACACTTAAGTTACCTGTGGAACCAGGGATCTTTGTGCTCAAGCTGACTCAGCCGTCCGTAACGCCATCAACTGGACAGAGCAAGAAGAGGAAGTTGGTTTCTGGTGACTATTTGCCGGCAGAGCTTCCCGAAGCCGCCGCCAAGAAGGTCCCCAAGATCAACGCCAAGAGTGCTGAGGAGCAGTCTGCTCCGGCAGACCCTAGGGTTTGTTCCGTTGAAGCAGAAGCTCCCGACAAGTTTTGCTCCGGCAAGCTTGTCGGGGAACGTCAAGCTCCGACGGAGCCGCAGGTACTTGCCGTGGAAGCGGATGTTCCCGTAGCAGCAGATTTGCCTTTAGTCCTTGTTGTCGAGCCACAAGCTCCAGCATGGGCACAGCAGATTGTCCATTTCCTTCAAACAGGAGGACTTCCTGAAGAGCAAGAAGAAGCGGAGAGAGTAGCCCGGCAGTCAAGTATGTACCAGTTTGTCGACAAGACACTGTACAGAAGAAGACTCAACGGTGTGAAATTGAAGTGTATACCCCGGGAAGATGGACAAAAGCTGTTGGCAGAAATACATGGAGGCATATGTGGTCACCACATTGGCGCAAGAGCACTTGTCGGTAAAGCTTTCCGGCAAGGTTTCTTCTGGCCAACAGCCATCCAGGATGCAACTGCACAAGTAACCAAGTGTGAAGCGTGTCAGTTTCATTCCAAGCAGATACACCAACCAGCTCAAGCTCTCCAGACGATCCCTTTATCGTGGCCATTTTTGGTCTGGGGGCTCGACATCCTCGGCCCCTTTCCCCGAGCTGTCGGGGGCTTTGAGTACTTGTACGTTGCAATCGACAAGTTCACAAAGTGGCCGGAAGTGGAACCAGTGAGGAAGGTGACAGCACAGTCAGCAGTCAAGTTCTTCAGGTCGATTGTTTGCCGCTTCGGGATCCCTAACAGGATAATCACCGACAACGGCACACAATTTACGAGCCGCACCTTCACACAGTACGTCCAAGATCTTGGCGCCAAGGTCTGCTTCGCCTCTGTTGCTCACCTGAGAAGCAACGGTCAAGCGGAGAGGGCAAATGCTGAAGTGCTGCGCGGGCTCAAGACCAGAACTTTCGACAGGCTGCACAAGTGCGGAAGAAACTGGATCGAGGAGCTGCCGGTGGTTCTTTGGTCGATCAGAACGGCGCCAAATCGAGCCACTGGACAGACACCTTTTGCTCTAGTCTATGGAGTAGAGGCTGTTATCCCCACGGAACTCGTATACGGGTCACCTCGAGTGCTCGCTTATGATGAGCTTGAGCAAGAGCAGCTGCGACAAGATGACGCGCTACTCCTTGAGGAAGACCGTCTTCAGGCTGCTGTACGAGCTGCTCGCTACCAGCAAGCTTTGCGCCGCTACCATAGCCGCAAAGTTAACGCCAGAGGACTCGAGGAAGGCGACCTTGTTCTTCGGCACGTTCAGTCCGCCAAGAATTCCAACAAGTTGACGCCGAAGTGGGAAGGCCCTTACCGGGTGAAACGAGTCACTAGGCCTGGCGCTGTCCGCCTTGAGACCGAAGATGGCATTCCGGTGAGCAACTCCTGGAACATTGAGCATCTTCGTAAGTTTTACCCGTAAGGCGCGGTTGTCGGAACCTGTTCCGACAACCACCTTTTGTACAAGTCTTGCCACTGTTGCATGTAACCCTTTGTACAAAGCCGGGCGCAGATCCCGTGCATAAGTAAAGCTCATGTGCTCCGCACATTTTGTCAATTTTATGCTTTCTATTTTCTGGCATATATGATCTGACACTTTGTGCAGCACCTACTCCACGGTAAGCAATAACGAGCCGTAAAGCTCCATATCTGTATTGTCTCTTCTTCCTTTTGAAAGCAAGGTTCCCCTCGCCCACAAGTTTGCCGGGGGGAAGGAGAAGACGGTGGATGGTATGGGCCAGGCGTCGTTCAAGAAAGTTTCGCCTTGCCGGGAAGCAAACAACAGAAAAACTAAGTTGCCAAAGTTTGAGCAATCAAATTTTTTAAATTTTAAGTTATCTCCCTTGAACGACCACACTTTGTATGGGAAACCTGTGCGCGGAGGAACCAACTCATAGCTAGTTGCGCCCCTACTTTGTTTCGAGTTCACTCAGCAACTTAAGTGAGCTGCAACTAGTTGCGACAAGGTTTCTTGCCGGTAGCGGCACCACCAGCAGGCTGCTGACGTTCCGCACTCAGCGCTCGCGGCTCAGGTGCCTGCACCGGCAAGTTCCCTAAAAGCATAGGGCAAAAACATACAAGGGGAGGAATCAAGTAAAGGGAGTAACGTTGCAATCATTTCCCACAATCAAGTTACATTACAAAGATAGCTTGTCGCAGCTCTAACAGATTGTTTTCATGACATGATGGGCAGCGACAAGAAAAGAAGAAATGAGCGGCCTAATCTATGCGATCGCCTTCGACACGCTTGATCCCGCTCACCTTGTCCACAATGGGTGCGACAAGGGCCTTGAGCTCCTCCAGATCAGCTTCTGGCGGCAAGGACCTGAGGATGTTGGTGAGGCGGAGGCCCGGATTGCGGAAGGCCACCTTCATCAACACTTTCTCGAGGGCTCCTGCGCAGATCTCGCGCGACTCGTCAGCTAGTTGCTTGGGGATCCTCTCTCGGAGTCGCTGAAGGGCCGTCGCCACGCCCTTGAAGAATAGGACGAGCTTGGCGCTGGGCTGGAGGTTGTCGTCGGAGGGATACCCAAGATCTTCCATCCCCAGCTGCGCCAGCTCCTTGTCGATATCTGTGGCGGCGTTCACCAGACTCTCCGTCCAGTGCGTCACAGTCTCCCTGAAGGTGTTCTGGGCGGTGGCAGCGCTCTCCAGCAGCGCCTTGTCGGCCTTGATTTCCTCCTTCAAGGCCGCCTCCCGCTTCTTGGCGCTGTCCAGAGTCTTGGTCAAAGTGGTTAGCTTCAACTCAAGATCCACGTTGGAGGCATTGGCGACGCTGAGCTCCTTGCCCTTCTTGGAGAGATCGGCCTCCAGCCGCACCACCTTCGTCTTCAACTCCTCCTTGGCGGCCTCGGCGGCGGCGGCAGCGTCCTCCGCTTGCTTGAGGGCTCCGCCAAGCTTCTCCTCGCGCGAGGCAAGCTCCTCCTCGTGGGCGTCGAGATTGACCTTCCGCTGCGCCAGCTCGCCCTCTTCCGCGGCTAGCTTCACAGCGGCAAGTCGCTGGCGCTCTTCGGCTTCAGCCTTCTCGAGGAGAAAGACCTTCCGCGCTTCAGCGAGCTGCTCCCGCTCCTCCGCCAGGGATCGGAGGGCTTCCCGGTGGAAACCCCCGAGCTCTTCCGCGCGCTTTTCAATGTCTGCTCCCGCCTTCGCGACAAGCACCTCGCGGGACTCCAGCTTGGCTTGTCGCGCGCGGTAGAGCGACATCAACCTGCGCAGCAGCCGCTCTTCTTCGGGCTCGTTGCTGCTGCTGCTTGGCGCGTCGACCAGCTTCAGCCCCGCGGAGGCGAGCACTTCTCCATCGAAGACCTCCCCCTCGACCGGCGCTCTGGAGCTTGATGCCCAGGGAAGATTGATGAAGACGTCATCGCCGGCCTTCAAATAAACGCCCGGCTGGGGCTCCTTGGAACTTGGCGCTGCGGCTTCGGCGGATGGGTCGGCGGTCGGCGTAGCGCCTGGCGCTCCTGCGGCCTCTGGGCCGTCAGTACGATCGCCAGATTCCTCGCCAGTTGCTGCGGCGTCAGCCTTGGCGGCCTCTGCGCCGGTGGCGTCTCCAGCACCGGCTGCTTCGTCGGCGGCGACCTCTGTCTCCATCTGCTCCGCGGCGGATGGATCTGACGGCCGGAAAAGGGGAGAAGAATCAAACAGAATCCAGCGGAAACCCATAAAGATCAAGAAAAGAAGGATCCAAGAGAAGTTTTGAAGCAAGGGGAGTACCTGCACCAAGCTCTGCGGTCGTGGTCTCCGTCGTCGGGGGGCCGCTGGCGCTGTCCCTCGCCGGAGAACCCTCCCTTGCCGGAGACTTCTCCCTCACCGGGAAGCCTTCCCTTGCTGGAGAATTCTCCCTTATCAGGGGATTCTCCCTTGGCTCCTGGTGGGGCTGCTCGGCTCCTACACAAGTCAACAAGCAGATATCAGCAAAGACAAGTACCCATGCGCGCCTCGCCGCGGAAAATAATTCACACACTTGCGCTGGGGGCTGCCATGGAGGAAAGTCGCCGGCTCCGGCAAGGTTGTCTCGGGCGCGCCACCTGTTGTCGCAGTGGGCTCGTCCTCGATGATGATCACCGGGGCCTTAGCTCTCTTTGCCGCTCTCTGAGCCAGAGTCCTAAAGAGGAACAGATTCAGGGAAAAGCAAGTGAGAAACACGACTAACAGCAAGAGTTGAAGAAATGCAAGTACAACAAGAGAAGCTTACTCTTCTTCTTCTTCCTCGTCGGAGCTTAACGCGGAGAAGTCGAAGCCTGGCGCGCGCCCGGCGCGAGGAGGCGGAGGAGAAGCTTCCCTTGGCCGCTTGGCGGGAGCAGTGGCGGCGGTCTGAGACGACCCCGCTCCGGCTGTCGGCGCGGCGTGAGTAGCGGCAGGGACTGAAGCGGTGGCCTGGCTAGACTCTGCTCCAGTTGACGTCGTAGCATGAGGCGCTCCCGCGGCAACGGTGTTTGCCGTGGTCGAGCGTGTCACGCGGCGTGGCGACTGTTGGCCCGCTTGCTGCTCCGCCACATCACCAACCTTGCGGAGACGCCTTCTTGGCGGGGACGGAGGCTCTGCTTCTGGTGGGCTGTCTGAAGACGAGGTGGAAGCAGAGTCGATTTGCAACGAGCCGCTCGTGTCCTTGGCGGGCTCGCTCGGCTCGGTGTCTTGCCCGGCAAGCCCCTTCTTGCCGGCAGGCTCCCCTCGCTCCGCACGGCTTGCCGCTTCTGCTGCATCGGCCTCCTCCACAGTGAACCCGAACTCGCCCGCGGCTGCGGCTGCCGCTGCCTCCTCCATCCTAGTGGCGATGAGCGCCATCTCCGCATCCATGGTGTCGCGGGTGAGGCCGTCCTTCTCGTCGAGGCGGATTGGCACTTCCACCAAGTCGTCGAAGAATTGCTGCACGACCTCGTCTGCAGGCTCCTGCCAAGTTGGCACAATCCCGTGCGAGTCGCACTCCGGCATCATTGCACGGATGCGGTCGAGCGCGGAATTGTTGCACAAAGCCATGACTCCCCCCGGCAACCTGAACACCTCGGGATGCTGAGGGTCATATTTGAACAGCTCCTGCAGCATCGCGTTGAGCTCCAGGACTGTGAAGTTGTAATTGAGGCCTGGCCGCAGCCTCATGATGTCTGCCGCGTTCTTGATCTCCCAAGTGGGCCTCCCCCGTTCCTGCAGGGGGGCGATGCGGCGGCGAAGGAAGTCTGCGCCAACAGCGCCAACAGTAAGCCCGGCAAGCCTCAGGCGCAGGATCCTGGTGACGGCAATCTTCAGCCTGGCGTCCTCCGGAGCCATGTCACTCCAATCGCTGCCGCGTGCTACTGGGGTTCGGCGTCGGATGGTAAATGGCTGCGGGCTCTCCTCGTCAATCCAGCACCAATCAGCTCTCCACTCCTCCCACTTGCCGCGGAATTCTCCCTCCAGATAGGTCTCTTTTTTGCCGGCCCTTGAGATCCAGGCAATCCCGCCGGATAGAGGCTCTCCTCTCTCTACTCGGGGTATGAAAAAGTGGCGGAAGAGGGCTACGTTGGGAAGGACTCCGACAAAGTTTTCGCAGAGGTGTGCGAAAACTGCCATTGTCAGGACGGCGTTGGGGGTGAAGTCAAGGAGATGGAATCCATAGGTGTTCATGATGTCGCAGAAAAAATCAGAGAAGGGCGGGCAGAGCTCGCAATAGAAGAACAATGCGAAGAAGGGGTACCCATTCGGAGCCTTCTTCCAAGCGGCGGCGGGGAGAACCTTTGTGCGCGGATGCGCGCGCATCTCCGCCGACCAGAACAGATAGTAGTTCTCCCTCAGCTCCTTCACGCCGAGCTTGGGGGGGAAGACGGACCGCTCCTTCCGCAGCGCCGCGAGCCGCTGCGCCTCGGTCGTCTTCACGGTCTTCCCCTTGTCGGCTTTTGGAGCCATGGCGGAAATAGTGGAGGAGGTCGACGGCGTTGGTGGTGCTAGTGGCGATGGGGGGCGGAGCGCTGCTCTCTCTCTCAGCTTTGGGGAGGCAAGGGAGCGGCGGAGATTTCTGAGATTGGGAATGGCAATGGGCGAGTGGGCCAACTGCCCCTGTTTCCCCTGCTTATAAAGGGGGGAGGGGGCGGACGTTCCGCATTTTTGAATAAAGAAACCCCCACGACCTCTCCCACGACGCCGCATTCAACGCGTGCCGTTCGGGGAGGGCGCGGTGGATACGGAGTGAGATACAGCGTAACCTAGGCCGCGCGTGCCCGTGCCCTGTTTTGGGCCTGGCCCAACAGCGCTCGGCACCGTGTATGGCCCAGGCCCGGGGGCTCCTGTCGGTGTACTAGAGTAGGGGTACCCTAGTATCCCAAACTTGTGCACGGGCAGTCGCAGCATCCCGCGGCAAGGCTTGCCGGGTGACCGCCAAGATCCTCCGTGGTTCCTTTGGAGCCATTCAAGAACAAAGTGTCCAAGTCAAGAAGACAAGACCCCGGCAAGAGGAGCTTGCCGGGAAGGCCACTCAAGGCATTTCAAGGAACTTGCCGCGGCGCACCACGCGTTCCGGCAAGACCCGGTGAGCGACGAGCTCCCGGACGCGACAAGACAACGACCGCGGCAAGGCGCTTGCCACGGCAAGCCACCTCTCCGCGCCCGCGCTCCAGCACATCCACCAGCGTGTCGCTCTGGGGCCCTTCCAGGCGTACGTGGCGGAAGGCTGTGCAGCTAGGGACGTGCGGTGGCAAGCGGCGCTGACAACATCGCCATCGTGGCGAACGGTGGCGTCCCTGGCGGTCCCTTTTCGCACTGTTTAGGCGACACAGATGGGCATTTAAGACCCTTGTCCCCTGCCGTCAGGGTTAGGTATGATACACTGTAGCAGGTAGCTGTGCCTACCACAGCACCTTTCAATTTTTGCCCTTTACCTCCGTTGCCACCTGTCGGTAGCCCCTTGAGCATATAAAAGGAGGCCCGTGTGCAACGTAGAGGGGGGTTAGCCAGTTCGAACACTCACGCTCGGTCTAGCTAGCCGCTGGTGTGTACTATAGCACTCCGTGCTCCCGAGCTAGAAATCAATACAAAACCACAAAGCAGGAGTAGGGTTTTACGCATCCGTGCGGCCCGAACCTGGGTAAATCGCTCGCGTGCTTCGCCTCAATTTGCTCTTTGCACGATCTCCGCCCCCGCCGAACCGAAAGGGACCCGGCCCGCCGGTCCCATAGGTGCCCGTGGATCAGCACCCCGGCACTTGGGTACAATTTACTTTCAGTATCTAGACTTGCTGATTTCGGTTTCAATGTCCTATTTACTGAAGTAGATTGCCAAGTGTTTCGAAGAGACAATCATAAAATGGTTTTTACCGGTATACGTAGAGGTGATCTTTACATTGTTGATTTCATTAAAAAGGCTCAACCTAGAACTTGTTTAATTGCTAAATCTTCTAAAGGCTGGTTGTGGCATAGAAGGCTAGGTCATGTGGGCATGCGAAATCTTGATAAGCTTATTAAAGGTGATCATATCCTTGGAGTAAAAGATGTTATATTTGACAAGGATAGACTTTGTAGTGCTTGTCAAGCAGGGAAACAAGTTGGAGGAAGTCACCCCATGAAGAACATCATGACCACGAGAAGACCACTCGAGCTACTTCACATGGATCTCTTTGGTCCCAATGCCTACAAGAGTCTCGGTGGTAACTCATTTGGTCTAGTCATAGTCGATGATTTTTCAAGATTTACGTGGGTGTTCTTTCTTGATGATAAATCGCAGGTCCAAAAGATCTTCAAAAACTTCGCTAGGAAGGCCCAAAATCAATTTGAAGTGAAGATCAAGAAGGTTCGGAGCGACAACGGAACGGAGTTCAAAAACGCAAATGTGGACACCTTTCTTGACGAAGAAGGGATATCACATGAGTTCTCGGCTACATACACGCCTCAACAAAATGGAGTTGTTGAGAGGAAGAACCGGACTCTTATTGAGATGGCAAGAACGATGCTTGATGAGTACAACACTCCAAAACGCTTTTGGGCGAAAGCGGATGAGACATCTTGTCATGCAACAAATCTCTTGTATCTTCACAAGCTACTCGGCAAGACGGCATACGAGCTCCTCACCGATAACAAACCCCAAGTTGGATACTTTCGAGTATTCGGCTCAAAGTGCTACATTCTTGATAAGAATCGTCATTCTAAAGTTGCTCCTAAATCTCATGAAGATTTCCTACCTAGTTATGGCTCAAACTCTCACACTTACCGTGTCTACAACAAGTTCACCCGAAAGGTTGAAGAGATGATAGATGTGAAGTTTGATGAATCTAACAGCTCGCAAGTAGAGCAATTGCCAATTGATGTAGGAGACAAAGACCCTTCGGAAGCAATCCAAGACTTGTCTATTGGCAAGATCCGTCCAACGGAGGTGAAGGAGAGTACCTCGTCCGTCCAAGTGGAAGCTTCCACCTCACGACAAGGTGAACCAAGAGCTGACATGGAAGCATCCACGAGTGGGACACATCAAGATGAAGAAAACAAGGAAGTACACCAAGATGAACCTCATCAACCTCCTTCTCCACCACGACAAGAGAACGACAACGTCAGCAATGAAGAAGGCCAAGAAGAAGAACAAGATGAAGAAGATGTTCCACCCCGATCAAAGCAAAAGCTCCCATGAGTTTGAGCAAGAGTCGCCAAAGACCATCCCGTCGAGCAAATCTACAATGATATCCAAACCGGGAGAATCACTCGCTCTAAAACTCGTTAGGCTATTTTTTATGAACATTATTCATTCATCTCTAGCATTGAACCTATGAAGGTTGAAGAAGCATTGGAAGATCCGGATTGGATAAATGCCATGCATGAAGAGCTACACAACTTTGAGAGAAACCAAGTGTGGACGTTGGTCGAGAAGCCCGACAACAACCACAACATCATTGGTACCAAATGGGTGTTTCCCAACAAGCAAGATGAAGATGGACAAGTAGTTCGCAACAAAGCACGTCTCATCGCCCGAGGCTACACTCAAGTCGAAGGTATGGACTATGGTGAGACATATGCCCCCGTTGCTAGACTTGAGTCCATTCACATCTTACTTGCTTATGCTAATCACCATGATATCACCTTGTACCAAATGGACATTAAAAGTGCTTTTCTAAATGGTGAAATTGAGGAGGAAGTTTATGTTAAGCAACCTCCCGGCTTTGTCAATCCTAAGAAACCTAATCATGTTTAAAAACTTCACAAAGCTCTTTATGGTCTTAAACAAGCTCCTAGAGCATGGTATAAATGCTTGACCAAGTTCCTTATTGAAAAAGGCTTTGAAATTGGAAAGATAGATTCTAGTCTTTTTACTAAAAGGGTTAATGGCGAACTATTTGTGTGCCAAATTTATGTTGATTATATTATATTTGGTTCGACTAACCCTCATTTTAGTGAGAAGTTTGTAAAGCTAATGTTAGAGAAGTTTGAGATGTCTATGATGAGTGAACTCAAATTCTTTCTTGGTTTGAAAATCAAGCAAACTAAGGAAGGTACTTTTGTCTCTCAAACAAAGTACACCAAGGACTTATTCAAGAAGTTCAATATGCAAGAATGCAAAGGTATGAATACACACATGCCTACTAGTGGACATCTTGATTTGACCAAAGATGGTGAACCGGTTGATCGAAAAGCTTACCGCTCTATGATTGGTTCATTGTTATATCTATGTGCCTCTCTTCCCGATATTATGCTAAGTGTGTGCATGTGTGCACGATATCAAGCGTCTCCTAAAGAATGTCATCTTAAGGATGTGAAAAGGATAGTGAGATACTTAATACATACACCAAATTTTGGCATTTGGTATCCTAAGAGGTCTTCTTTCGATCTTGTCGGCTACTCCGATTCGGACTATGCCGGTGACAAGGTTGATAGAAAGTCCACTTCGGGTACTTGTCAATTTCTTGGTAGATCTCTTGTGTCTTGGTCCTCCAAGAAAAAAAACTCGGCATCCTTATCCACCGCCGAAGCGGAATACATTGCCGCTGGTTCATGTTGTGCTCAATTACTTTGGATGACCCAAACTCTTAAGGATTATGGGATATATGTGAAACATGTTCCATTGCTTTGTGACAATGAAAGTGCTATTAAGATTGCTTATAATCCTGTGCAACATTCTCGAACTAAGCATATTGAAGTTCGTCATCATTTCATTCGAGATCATGTTGCTAAAGGGGACATTGATCTTAAGCATGTTCGCACCAATAAGCAATTGGCGGATATATTCACCAAACCGCTTGATGAGAAAGTATTTTGCCATTTGAGAGGTGAATTGAACATCATTGATGCTTCAAACTTGGAGTAGGAACTCCATTTGGATACATGCAAGGCATGAGCCTTTGACTAATCCTTGATATTTCTTTCATGATTATATGTCTTGGATATACTTGCACCCTTGCATGCTATCTAACCCTTGTAGGTACTTGGATGAATCTAAATCTATGAGATTGCAACTCACTCACATCTTGAGCAATCTCTACATCACCAAGTCTCTACACAATGGTGGTTGAAAACAAGGAAGCACGAAACCCTTCAAACATATCCTTTGACAAATTCTATATTAAGTTTTATGATTGTCATTTTGGATACACAAGTGCTCTTCCTTGCAAAACTAACCCATGTAGGTAGATGAACTCAAATTCCAAGTGGTGCTCCCAACTCTTGATAAGCTACATCAACCTTGAGCAACTCACACAAGTTCAACTACATGATCAAGATCAACTCCACCACCCAAGGTATGTTATTCCATCTTAGAGAAGCTTTACTCCAAGTCATGGGTCAAAGCAACTCAACAAGATGTGAATACATCAAGATGCTTAAACGAAAAATGGTAACCCCATTTTGAGCTTAAATGATGAGTATGACCTATGATCAAGTGCCCTCACTTGACTCCTAAGTCAATATACTCTAACATAGGTGACTTTGGTGCCAACCAATTCTAGATGAAGTTCTCTTATGTTTCTCCATGCTCTTCCATTTGTCTCATGCATATTTTGTTTCCCCTTTCAAAAAAAACTTCATCTAGATTTCTTTTCTTTTTATTTGTGTTCTGCATTCCCTGCATCCAATTTATTGCAAATCTTTCAGTTAATTCCTTGCAAATCTTTGTGAGATCTTACTTGCCTAGTGAGCTGAGGTGACAAGTGTTTTCTCTGTGATGAACTCGGTCACACCGACCTGTTACTTTCGGTCCAACCGAATCCTTTTGGTGCAACTGAAGCACACAACTCGGTGTCACTGATTTCACTGCAGAAAAGACAACTTGCCACTTGATTCCTGCATTCTTTTCGCTCCAGGTCCACTCAATGATTCTTGTCCTCTACCAACATCACATTCAACATGCTGCTTTGCTTTGTGACTCAAGGACCAAACCCATTTGTAACAAAAATCCAGAAGAGCCCTTCATGGAAATTGATGTCAAAGGGGGAGAGAATACTCAGGGGGAGAGAGTTCTTTAACAAGGAGAAAGAGGTATCATAGCCCCAGATGCTTGGTGTTCAAGAGGAGAGAAATCAAATGTCTTTAAGAGGGGAAAGACTTGTTCATATTTGGTTGTTTGCATTTGCTCTAATTTTCTGTTCCCTATCTTCTCCCAGTATCCCATGCAAGATTTAGGGGGAGCAAGACATCTAAGGGAAGGAAATCTTTGAATTTATTGCATATCTTTACCTTTGGGGACATGTCTATATCCAATAGAGTACTCAATACTCACTCTCTACATGTCATCCCAGTCTTGGTACTCTTGTGGTTTCTTTTGTTTGCTCTGGCTATTAGATGTATCTGTGTTATCTAACCTTGTTTACTCAGGTTCATTCCTTCCTAAGCCAACTCAAGACCACAAGTGCCGTGGGTTTGTCACGGCAGATGTCCTCATGAAAGGACTTAGTCATGGAGCCATCGCAACGGGTTAGCTTAAAGGGGTTAAACCGGACAAGGGGACATGGGAGTTTATACTAGTTTGGCCCCTTCGATGAAGGTAAAAGCCTACATCTAGTTGTGATTGGTATTGCTAGGGTTTCGAAGGCCAGGGAGAGAATCCGCTTTGTCTGGCTCTCGAGTTGTTGTTGTCTGTCCCAAAACCGCGGCCGGGTCGTCCCTTTATATACATAGGTTGATGCCCGCCGGGCTACAGAGTCCCGAAGCTGGTTTATAAACGTATCCGGTTCAGCCTCTCTCTTTCTATATTACTATACAAGTTACATGACTAGGCCAGTTTACATTTACAGACTGTAACCCGCCTTTGGGCCCTCCGTAAAGCGCCATCATCTTTACATCTTCATGGGCTTCTAATCTTCAAAGAGTCAACCCGGCTACATAAGGCTGGTTTACCTCTAGTAGTAATATCCCCAACATTAGGCCCCAGATTGGTTTGAACTTGTTCATGTCAATCTTCCACACTTTAGAAAAAATCTTCTCTCTTATCTTCATTTTTGATCTTGTAAACCGCCATGACGTCATACTTCAAAATTATGATAAACCGTCCTGGCGTCATCCATCCGTTGATGTCAGAGATTTCCTTCATTTAATATATATCTAGTCATCGAGGTGACACCTTTATTAACTTATCCATTTTTTGGGCTTCTTGATTCCCGTACTTGCCATTTTTTCACTTCGCCTTATAAATAGGACCGAGGGGTCATTTTCACCGTTTCCCCTTGTGCCTCTTCGTGTCGTCTTCCTCATGCCGCTCAGCCTCTGGAACTCTGCCGCCACCGTCGACCGTCGTCTCTGCTCCAACCTTGGCCGCTGCATCGCCCTGAACGCACCAGAAAACTGCGGCGCCCTTCCGCTTCCTCACCAGCTCCGGTAAGTTCTCTGCTCTTTTCACCATAGATCTGTTCTAGGGTTTTGACATTCTTCGCAGTTCTTCTGAAGTTCATCAGTGCTATTCTTCGCTGTTCTTCCTTTAATAGATGGGCACTTCATGCTTGATGCATCTCTTGCCATAGCTTACCTACCATGGTCATCACAAATCCTTATGCGCAAAGAACTAATCTAATCTGTCAAAAATTGCTTCTGTTCTGCACCCCTTCAAGATCCAATTATTTTTGCTTTTCTGTCTTATCTTTAGAACCGAAAGTTTTATACATCACTGTGAGATCTGTTTCTATGTTCCTGTGAGATCCATTTCTCCTCGCACCAATATAAGCGGTTTATCATTGTAAAAATAGTCTATGCCTTTAGCCCTCTGATAAACTAGAAGAGCATGTTACCTTCATAATTATGCTCCGGTTTAACAGTGTCTGATCAATCCTGCGCTAGCATTACCTTTCTTTCTCATTATACTAGTCTCCGGGTTGTACCATGTATCATATCAGTATGTTTCTTACTCCCTTGTCTCTTGTGTACAATCATGCATAATTTATAAACCGGCCTTTCATTTTCAGTTTGTTCGCTTTGCAATGGCCAAACAATTCACTGCCTGCAACTGGGCTCGTTCCCGGGTTACTGAGGCTCAATTGAATGAGATGGTTAGCATCGGCTCTCTGCCTAAGAAAACTGAGATCAAATGGCGAGTTCCAGGAACTGAGAATCCTCCAACCCCAAGACCAGGCGAAGTGGTAATCTTTGTTGACCATATAGGTCGTGGTTTCAAACTGCCAGGGTCAAAATTTTATCGAGATGTGCTTGCCAGCTTCCAACTGCATCCACAAGATATTGGTCCCAACTCAGTCTCCAACTTATGCAATTTCCAAGTCTTTTGTGAAGCTATTTACAAGAAGAATCAACCGCAGAACTGTTCCGGGATTTCTTTCACTTAAACCGGCGCACAGAGTTTGTGAATGGCCCGAACACAGAGCTTGATGGTGTCTCGATTCAAAAGCGGAAAGAAGTGGAATTTCCTCATGCCAAACATCATAGCCACCCAAAGGAATGGAACCAAACATGGTTCTATTGCAGAGACACTTCACCTAAGGATGAAAATCCCCTCCCCGGCTTCCGTGATCATAGATTATCCAATACTCACCCAGTGCCACAATGCCTGAGCTCTTCGGAAAGGGAAAAATATGCTCCTCAAATCGCCAAGCTCCGGGCCTTTATGGCAAACGGTTTAACAGGTGTGGATTTTGTGCGCTGTTGGATATCCGGGAGTATCTTGCCGCTAAGCCGGCATCCCGGTTTAATGTGCGAATATACCGGTGAAGTTGACGATCCTCAACGCCAGTGCAACATCCAATTATCTGAGGAAGAAGTTACTGAAGGGGTAAAGAAACTTCTGAATGAATCGGAACTGGTCTGTAGTCAAACCGGTCTGAATCCCTTCTACACCAAGAACAAACCGCCTGCTGTAAGCATTACACTTCCTCTTCATCTCTAATATCTTTGACTTATACAAGCTGTAACCCTTCTTCTTTATATGTATAGGGTGATGACCCTTTCTGGAAATGGAAATCCATAGAGAAAGCGGCAAAGCTAACTGGAGATAAAGTGGTCAAACCAACCCACCCGAAGACCAAAGCCGTAAAACGGACGTCAAAACGGAAAACGGTTGACCGGATTACTATGGAACTTGATGATGATACTGATGACCCAGAAGTTGAGGTAGAACTTGACTCACTTGGCTCTCTTTTTATGCATCTTGTTAACAATGATCTTCCTCAGGAGGAGGCAGAAGCTAGTCAGGCTGAGGACGTAGAGGTCATTACCCTTTCCTCCGGTTCAGACTCTATGCCAACACAAAAAACTCGCCAAACAATCCGGAAAGTAAGCTTTTCTCATCCTCTTGCTCACTTGGATCCAACATTTATTTTGAAGACTCAACAGCATGAAGCTCGCCGGACAACCCGGCACAGTAGCCAACAGGTCACCTCTACCGGTTTACCTGATACTCTGGTTCGGAAGCGCCGGTCTGAGGTCTCTCCTACTTCTGACCATTCTTACCCCAAGGCAGGTTATTTCAGACAGCCTCTTAATCCGTCCGATTCAAATTATTAGGTGACACTCCTTCCTCTTCTGGTGAATCGACAGCAACTCAACTCCCCCCTTTGAAAACTGTGGCCGGGTGAGTTATGAAAAACCTTTCCTTTCAATGCGCCCTACATCTTTTGAACAGGATATTAATCCTTTTTTATTCTGTTTGTAGGGCCAAAGCCAGACCCAGCAAGAAAGCTCGGGTCACCAATCCACCAGAAGACCCTATTGCTGAAGAAGAAGAACCAAGAGGTGAACCGGAGCAGACTGGTGAACCGGAAGGCCTCCATCCTGAAACAACTTTTGATGATCCGCACCTTGACGGCCAACATACTAACGAACCAACAGATGCTGAGCCTGTCGCCCCTAATACTGAACCGGCAGAACCAAACCGGGCTAATCCAATGAAAGACACTAAAATTCCATTATCATCCACCAAAAATCCTGAAGGCCAAGGTGACGACGTTATTATTACTGGAGCAGGCCACAGCTCTCCTGGTCATCCCGTCATTTTGGCTCAGCATAGTGCCAAAGAAGAGCAAATTGCCAGGGATAAAGGTAAATGGAGCAGCGACTTATCAAACTATGCTCATCTTAACGCTGATGAGCTTCATTCCGGCTTCTTGAACCGTCTGCACTCAAACCGGGATTATGAAGCCGGTTTGGTGAATTTGATGAAAGAACGATATGAGGTAAATGCTTCTCCCTTGCACATTGATTTATAGCTGAAATACTATTCCAAGTAGCCTCCAAGAGCCGTTTTATGATTGTCAATCATAAACCGGGTCTTTGTAACACTTTAAGCATCCCATCATTGATCCTTGCCAAGGCGTGTCCTCAATCATAGATAAGACTCATGTTTGAAAAATTAGATAACGTTCTGCAGCATAGCCCCCAAAGGCCGGTTTAACTTGGCAAGTTAATCCGGTTTTTAATCCACACCGCCGGTGTCGGTGTACTAGAGTAGGGGTACCCTAGTATCCCGAACTTGTGCACGGGCAGTCGCAGCATCCCGCGGCAAGGCTTGCCGGGTGACCGCCAAGGTCCTCTGTGGTTCCTTTGGAGCCGTTCAAGAACAAAGTATCCAAGTCAAGACCCCGGCAAGAGAAGCTTGCCGGGAAGGCCAACCAAGGCACCTCAAGACCCCGGCAAGAGGAGCTTGCCGGGAAGACCGCCCAAGGCATCTCAAGGAATTTGCCGCGAAGCGCCACGCGTCCCGGCAAGGCCCGGTGAGCGACAAGGTCCCGGACGCGACAAGACAACGACCGCGGCAAGGCGCTTGCCACGGCAAGCCACCTCCCTGGGCCCGCGCTCCAGCACATCCACCAACGTGTCGCTCTGGGGCCCTTCCAGGCGTACGTCGCGGGAGGCTGTGCAGCCAGCGGCGTGCGGTGGCAAGCGGCGCTGACAAGATCGCCATCGTGGCGAACGGTGGCGTCCCTGGCGGTCCCTTTTCGCACTGTTTAGGCAACACAGACGGGCATTTAAGGCCCTTGTCCCCTGCCGTCAGGGTTAGGTATGATACACTGTAGCAGGTAGCTGTGCCTACCACAGCACCTTTCCATTTTTGCCCTTTACCTCCGTTGCCACCTGTCGGTAACCCCTTGAGCATATAAAAGAAGGCCCGTGTGCAACGTAGAGGGGGGTTCGAACACTCACGCTCGGTCTTGTTAGCTTCGGGTGTGTACTGTAGCACTCCGTGCTCCCGAGCAAGAAATCAATACAAACCACAAGGCAGGAGTAGGGTTTTACGCATCCGTGCAGCCCGAACCTGGGTAAATCGCTCGCGTGCATCGCCTCGATCCGCTCTTTGCACGATCTCCGCCCCCGCCGAACCGAAAGGGACCCGGTCCGCCGGTCCCATAGGTGCCCGTGGATCAGTACCCCGGCATCTTTGGCGCGCCAGGTAGGGGAGGCGGAGGGGTAGCTTCCCTTGGCCGCTTGGCGGGAGCGGTGGCGGTGGTCTGACACGACCCCGCTCCGGCTATCGGCGCGGCGTGAGTAGCGGCAGGGACTGAAGCGGTGGTCTGGCTAGACTCCGCTCCAGTTGCCGTCGCAGCATGAGGCGCTCCCGCAGCAACGGTGTTTGCCGCGGTAGAGCGTGTCACGCGGCGCGGCGACTGTTGACCCGCTTGCCGCTCCGCCACGTCACCGGCCTTGCGGAGACGCCTTCTTGGTGGGGATGGAGGCTCTGCTTGCGGCAAGCTGCTCGAAGATGAGGAGGAAGAAGAGTTGATTTCCAACGAGCCGCTCGTGTCCTTGGCGGGCTCGCTCGGCTCGGCGTCACGCCCGGCAAGCTCCTTCTTGCCGGCGGGCTCCCCTCGCTCGGCACGGCTTGCCGCTTCCGCTGCATCAGCCTCCTCCACAGTGAATCCGAACTCGCCCGTGGCTGTGGCTGCCGCTGCCTCTTCCAGCCTGGTGGCAATGAGCGCCATCTCCACATCGGTGGTGTCGCAGGTGAGGCCGTCCTTCTCGTCGGGGCGGATTGGCACCTCCACCAAGTCATTGAAGAACTGCTGAACGACCTCGTCTGCAGGCTCCTGCCAAGTTGGCACAATCCCGTGCGAGTCTCACTCCGGCATCATTGCACGGATGCGGTCGAGCGCGGAATTGTTGCACAACGGAACGACGCCCCCCGGCAACCTGAACACCTCAGGATGTTGGGGGTCATATTTGAAGAGCTCCTGGAGCATTGCGTTGAGCTCCAGGACTGTAAAGTTGTAGTTGAGGCCCGGCCGCAGCCTCATGATGTCTGCCGCGTTCTTGAACTCCCAAGTGGGCCTCCCCCGTTCCTGTAGGGGGGCGATGCGGCGGCGAAGGAAGTCTGCGCCAACAGCGCCAACAGTAAGCCCGGCAAGCCTGAGGCGCAAGATCCTGGTGAAGGCAATCTTCAGCCTGTCGTCTTCCGGGGCCACGTCGCTCCAATCGCTGCCGCGTGCTACTGGGGTTTGGCGCCGGGTGGTGAATGGCTGTGGGCTCTCCTCGTCAATCCAGCACCAATCTGCCCTCCACTCCTCCCACTTGCCGCAGAATTCTCCCTCCAGATACGTTTCCTTCTTGCCGGCCCTTGAGATCCAGGCGATTCCGCCGGATAGAGCCTCTCCTCTCTCTACTCGGGGTATGAAGAAGTGCCGGAAGAGGGCTACGTTGGGAAGGACTCCGACAAAGTTTTCGCAGAGATGTGCGAAAACTGCCATGCTCAGGACGGCATTGGGGGTGAAGTCAAGGAGGTGGAATCCGTAGGTATTCATGATGTCGCAGAAGAAATCAGAGAAAGGCGGGCAGAGCCCGCAGTAGAAGAACAGAGCAAAAAAGGGGTATCCATTCGGAGCCTTCTTCCAAGCGGCTGCGGGGAGTACCTTTGTGTGCGGATGCGCGCGCATCTCCGCCGACCAGAAAACGTAGTAGTTCTCCCTCAGCTCCTTCGCGCCAAGCTTGGGGGGAAGACGGACCGCTCTTTCCACAGCGCCGTGAGCCGTTGCGCCTCGGTCGACTTCACGGCCTTCCCCTTGTCGGCTTTTGGAGCCATGGCGGAAGCAGTGGAGGAGGTCGACGGCGTTGGTGATGCTGGCGGCGATGGGGGGCGGGGCACTGCTCTCTCTTTCTCTGCTCTGGGAAGACGAGGGAGCGGCGGAGATTTCTGAGATTGGAAGCAGCAACGGGCGAATGTGCGAACTGCCCCCGTTTCCCCTGCTTATAAAGAGGGAGGGGGCGGACGTTCCGCATTTCCGAATAAAATAACCACCCACGATCTCTCCCACGATTCCGCATTCAACGCGTGCCGTTCGGGGAGGGCGCGGTGGATACGGAGAAAGATACGGCGTAACCTAGGCCGCGCGTGCCCGTGCCCTATTTTGGGCCTGGCCCAACAGCGCTCGGCACCGTGTATGGCCCAGGCCCGGGGGCTCCTGTCGGTGTACTAGAGTAGGGGTACCCTAGTATCCCGAACTTGTGCACGGGCAGTCGCAGCATCCCGCGGCAAGGCTTGCCGGGTGACCGCCAAGGTCCTCTGTGGTTCCTTTGGAGCCGTTCAAGAACAAAGTATCCAAGTCAAGACCCCGGCAAGAGGAGCTTGCCGGGAAGGCCAACCAAGGCACCTCAAGACCCCGGCAAGAGGAGCTTGCCGGGAAGACCGCCCAAGGCATCTCAAGGAATTTGCCGCGGCGCGCCACGCGTCCCGGCAAGGCCCGGTGAGCGACAAGCTCCCGGACGCGACAAGACAATGACCGCGGCAAGCCACCTCCCTGGGCCCGTGCTCCAGCACATCCACCAACGTGTCGCTCTAGGGCCCTTCCAGGCGTACGTGGCGGGAGGCTGTGCAGCCAGCGGCGTGCGGTGGCAAGCGGCGCTGACAAGATCGCCATCGTGGCGAACGGTGGCGTCCCTGGCGGTCCCTTTTCGCACTGTTTAGGCGACACAGACGGGCATTTAAGGCCCTTGTCCCCTGCCGTCAGGGTTAGGTATGATACACTGTAGCAGGTAGCTGTGCCTACCACAGCACCTTTCCATTTTTGCCCTTTACCTCCGTTGCCACCTGTCGGTAACCCCTTGAGCATATAAAAGAAGGCCCGTGTGCAACGTAGAGGGGGGTTCGAACACTCACGCTCGGTCTTGTTAGCTTCGGGTGTGTACTGTAGCACTCCGTGCTCCCGAGCAAGAAATCAATACAAACCACAAGGCAGGAGTAGGGTTTTACGCATCCGTGCGGCCCGAACCTGGGTAAATCGCTCGCGTGCATCGCCTCGATCCGCTCTTTGCACGATCTCCGCCCCCGCCGAACCGAAAGGGACCCGGTCCGCCGGTCCCATAGGTGCCCGTGGATCAGTACCCCGGCATCTTTGGCGCGCCAGGTAGGGGAGGCGGAGGGGTAGCTTCCCTTGGCCGCTTGGCGGGAGCGGTGGCGGTGGTCTGACACGACCCCGCTCCGGCTATCGGCGCGGCGTGAGTAGCGGCAGGGACTGAAGCGGTGGTCTGGCTAGACTCCGCTCCAGTTGCCGTCGCAGCATGAGGCGCTCCCGCAGCAACGGTGTTTGCCGCGGTAGAGCGTGTCACGCGGCGCGGCGACTGTTGACCCGCTTGCCGCTCCGCCACGTCACCGGCCTTGCGGAGACGCCTTCTTGGTGGGGATGGAGGCTCTGCTTGCGGCAAGCTGCTCGAAGATGAGGAGGAAGAAGAGTTGATTTCCAACGAGCCGCTCGTGTCCTTGGCGGGCTCGCTCGGCTCGGCGTCACGCCCGACAAGCTCCTTCTTGCCGGCGGGCTCCCCTCGCTCGGCACGGCTTGCCGCTTCCGCTGCATCAGCCTCCTCCACAGTGAATCCGAACTCGCCCGCGGCTGCGGCTGCCGCTGCCTCTTCCAGCCTGGTGGCAATGAGCGCCATCTCCGCATCGGTGGTGTCACGGGTGAGGCCGTCCTTCTCGTCGGGGCGGATTGGCACCTCCACCAAGTCGTCGAAGAACTGCTGAACGACCTCGTCTGCAGGCTCCTGCCAAGTTGGCAAAATCCCATGCGAGTCTCACTCCGGCATCATTGCACGGATGCGGTCGAGCGCGGAATTGTTGCACAACGAAACGACGCCCCCCGGCAACCTGAACACCTCAGGATGTTGGGGGTCATATTTGAAGAGCTCCTGGAGCATTGCGTTGAGCTCCAGGACTGTAAAGTTGTAGTTGAGGCCCGGCCGCAGCCTCATGATGTCTGCCGCGTTCTTGAACTCCCAAGTGGGCCTCCCCCGTTCCTGTAGGGGGGCGATGCGGCGGCGAAGGAAGTCTGCGCCAACAGCGCCAACAGTAAGCCCGGCAAGCCTGAGGCGCAAGATCCTGGTGACAGCAATCTTCAGCCTGTCGTCTTCCGGGGCCACGTCGCTCCAATCGCTGCCGCGTGCTACTGGGGTTCGGCGCCGGGTGGTGAATGGCTGTGGGCTCTCCTCGTCAATCCAGCACCAATCTGCCCTCCACTCCTCCCACTTGCCGCAGAATTCTCCCTCCAGATACGTTTCCTTCTTGCCGGCCCTTGAGATCCAGGCGATTCCGCCAGATAGAGCCTCTCCTCTCTCTACTCGGGGTATGAAGAAGTGCCGGAAGAGGGCTACGTTGGGAAGGACTCCGACAAAGTTTTCGCAGAGATGTGCGAAAACTGCCATGGTCAGGACGGCATTGGGGGTGAAGTCAAGGAGGTGGAATCCGTAGGTATTCATGATGTCGCAGAAGAAATCAGAGAAAGGCGGGCAGAGCCCGCAGTAGAAGAACAGAGCAAAAAAGGGGTATCCATTCGGAGCCTTCTTCCAAGCGGCTGTGGGGAGTACCTTTGTGCGCGGATGCGCGCGCGTCTCCGCCGACCAGAAAAGGTAGTAGTTCTCCCTCAGCTCCTTCGTGCCAAGCTTGGGGGGGAAGACGGACCGCTCCTTCCACAGCGCCGCGAGCCGCTGCGCCTCGGTCGACTTCACGGCCTTCCCCTTGTCGGCTTTTGGAGCCATGGCGGAAGCAGTGGAGGAGGTCGACGTCGTTGGTGATGCTGGCGGCGATGGGGGGCGGGGCGCTGCTCTCTCTTTCTCTGCTCTGGGAAGACGAGGGAGCGGCGGAGATTTCTGAGATTGGAAGCAGCAACGGGCGAATGTGCGAACTGCCCCCGTTTCCCCTGCTTATAAAGAGGGAGGGGGCGGACGTTCCGCATTTCCGAATAAAATAACCACCCACGATCTCTCCCACGACGCCGCATTCAACGCGTGCCGTTCGGGGAGGGCGCGGTGGATACGGAGAAAGATACGGCGTAACCTAGGCCGCGCGTGCCCGTGCCCTGTTTTGGGCCTGGCCCAACAGCGCTCGGCACCGTGTATGGCCCAGGCCCGGGGGCTCCTGTCGGTGTACTAGAGTAGGGGTACCCTAGTATCCCGAACTTGTGCACGGGCAGTCGCAGCATCCCGCGGCAAGGCTTGCCGGGTGACCGCCAAGGTCCTCTGTGGTTCCTTTGGAGCCGTTCAAGAACAAAGTATCCAAGTCAAGACCCCGGCAAGAGGAGCTTGCCGGGAAGGCCAACCAAGGCACCTCAAGACCCCGGCAAGAGGAGCTTGCCGGGAAGACCGCCCAAGGCATCTCAAGGAATTTGCCGCGGCGCGCCACGCGTCCCGGCAAGGCCCGGTGAGCGACAAGCTCCCGGACGCGACAAGACAATGACCGCGGCAAGGCGCTTGTCGCGGCAAGCCACCTCCCTAGGCCCGTGCTCCAGCACATCCACCAACGTGTCGCTCTGGGGCCCTTCCAGGCGTACGTGGCGGGAGGCTGTGCAGCCAGCGGCGTGCGGTGGCAAGCGGCGCTGACAAGTTCGCCATCGTTGCGAACGGTGGCGTCCCTGGCGGTCCCTTTTCGCACTGTTTAGGCGACACAGACGGGCATTTAAGGCCCTTGTCCCCTGCCGTCAGGGTTAGGTATGATACACTATAGCAGGTAGCTGTGCCTACCACAGCACCTTTCCATTTTTGCCCTTTACCTCCGTTGCCACCTGTCGGTAACCCCTTGAGCATATAAAAGAAGGCCCGTGTGCAACGTAGAGGGGGGTTCGAACACTCACGCTCGGTCTTGTTAGCTGCGGGTGTGTACTGTAGCACTCCGCGCTCCCGAGCAAGAAATCAATACAAACCACAAAGCAGGAGTAGGGTTTTACGCATCCGTGCGGCCCGAACCTGGGTAAATCGCTCGCGTGCATCGCCTCGATCCGCTTTTTGCACGATCTCCGCCCCCGCCGAACCGAAAGTGACCCGGTCCGCCGGTCCCATAGGTGCCCGTGGATCAGTACCCCGGCATCTTTGGCGCGCCAGGTAGGGGAGGCGGAGGGGTAGCTTCCCTTGGCCGCTTGGCGGGAGCGGTGGCGGTGGTCTGAGACGACCCCGCTCCGGCTGTCGGCGCGGCGTGAGTAGTGGCAGGGACTGAAGCGGTGGTCCGGCTAGACTCCGCTCTTTGCACGATCTCCGCCCCTGCCGAACCGAAAGGGACCCGGTCCGCCGGTCCCATAGGTGCCCGTGGATCAGTACCCCGGCATCTTTGGCGCGCCAGGTAGGGGGCGTCGAAGTTGTGTGAACCAGATCCAGCGTTCACGCAAGCTAGATCTTCATCATCTTCATCAACATGCCGCCGAAGAAGAAGGCTTCGGAGGCGGCCGCTCCATCCGCCCCGCTACCACCGGAGCAAACGCCTGATGGGGCAGACGTCGGCGGAAGAACGGGCGTCGACGAGGGAGCTCACGGTGCTACCAGGTCCAAGGACAAGGCTGCACTGCCCATCGGCGGCGTAGCCGGCTCCCACAATGATCGGGCGCACTCCAAGACCTCGGCGTCCGTACATGCACCGCGCCCACCTCATGAGGCGCGGGACCGGCAGCGTCACGGTGCTCATAGTACCATGCGTTCGCTAGACCAAGATCGGGCTGGTGGATCTCGGAGCGCTCAGGACCACCATGCACGCCAACACGCTGGCACGAGCGAGGCACGGTCACCTGGACAGGATATTGCTCCTTCTAACGTGGTTAGAAGTCCGAGCATATCCCGCTCCTCGCACCGTTCGCCACCACCGCCCGCCACTGCAGCAGAAGCTTTGGCGCGAGCTCAGCTGCTCCTAGACTACCCTCCAACGGCGGACAAGATCGACGATTGGAGGGCAACCATCCAGAGTCTCATCGGCTTCGCCAACGGCGACACTCCACGGCAACCGAGCACATCGCAGCCGCGGCAAGCCAGCCAGGCACGAGCCGGAGACGACAAGACTGGTGGGGGTGCAACTACTGTGCACTCTCCGCCCCGAAGGCCGAGATCGTTGACTCGCCGGATACACCTCGACAGCGACTCCACCGCGTCGTCAGATCCGCGAGCTCGTCGCGATCAGCGCCTAGTTCTTCAAGAACGACAACAAGAAGACGCTCGTACTCGCATCGAGTGCCGAAGGCAAGCGCGACGTCAATCAGACCAGCGCGCTGGGCCCTCTGTTGACATGCATGCACCAGGGGAACCAGGCGACTTGCCGTACGCGGTAGGTTGCCCTGCGTTCACTCGTGAGTTGCGGCAAGTCGAGTGGCCCAGCACGAAGAATTTCAAACCAGATGTACTAGAGAAGTACGACGGCAAGACGCATCCGTCGGAGTTCCTCAGCATCTACACCATCGCGGTGCAGGCTGTCGGGGGGCGGGACGACAAGATCCTTGCCAACTACTTCCCGCTGGTGCTCAAGCCCAACGTCAGTTCCTGGCTCATGCACTTGCCGGACAACTCCATATCCTCCTGGGCTGATCTATGCCATCAGTTTGTCGGCACCTTTACAGGCGGCCACAAACCTCATGGCCAAGAGAGTGACCTTCATCTGCTCGCCCAGAAGGAAGGAGAGCCCCTGCACAAGTACATTCAGAGGTTTAGCCGTGTACAGTATAACATCCCAGACGTCCACCCCGCCGCGGTCATCAGCGCGTTCCATCAGAACGTGCGTAACCGCAGGATGCGGGAGGAGATGGCGATGTGCAGGATCAGAGACGTCAGTGAGCTGTATGCCCTGGCCGACAAGTGTGCACGTGCTGAGGAAGGGAGGAAACTCCCCGGAGAGAAGACCGGAGCAGAAGGATCTGACAGTGAGGATGCTGCCCTGGCAAAGAAAAACCGGCGGCGGAATAGGAAGAAGAAAGGCAAAGAGGTGCTAGTCGTTGAGCAGTCCGGCAACGAAGGTGGCGCCAAGAAGGCCAAAGTTGGTAGCTCCGGCAAGGAGGTTGCCGCGTGCACCAACTGCCAGGCTGTGGCAATCGCCGACAAGCAGGACGGCACCGACAAGCAATACTGCAAGATTCACCGCACCAAGGGCCATGACCTCCAGAGCTGCAAGAAGGTCGAGCAGCTTGTCCAGCAGCAAAAGGCTGAGTACGAGCGGCGAGACAAGGAGAGGGCCCAAGGAGGTGCTGGAGAATCCGGCAAGAAGCGTGCCGGCCGGGGAGGACGCCGCGGCAAGGCCAAGCAGCGGCAAGGAGACAGACCTCCCCACGGCCGCGACAACGATGAAGACGACGACAACGACGAAGACATGGATGATGTTGAGACCAGTGAACAGGAGTTCCAGAAAGCCACGGAGGTCTTGTGCGTTGACGGTGGTGCTTCTCTGCATACTTCGCACCGCCAGCTCAAGCAGTGGGTGCGGGAAGCCAATGCAGCGGAGCCACCTGTCGAGTCACGCAAGCTTCTGAAATGGTCCAGCACGCCTATCATCTTTGACATTGAGGACCACCCTGATCGCACAACTGCGGTCGGGTGCTTGCCGATGTTGGTTTCACCAACTATCCGCAACCTCAAGGTCACTAAGATGTTAGTTGACGGCGGGGCCGGCTTGAACCTGATCTCCTCCGCTGTACTCCAGAAACTCCAGATCCCTGACAGCGAGCTCGAAGAGACCGGCACATTCCAAGGAATTAACCTGGGAAGGAGCAAGCCGAAGGGGAAAGTCATGCTGCCCGTAACATTTGGCAGCGAGCTGAACTTCAGGACTGAGAGGGTCACTTTTGACGTTGCCAATATTCCATTACCTTACAATGGAATACTTGGCCGTCCAGCACTCGCCAAGTTCATGGCAGCCTCTCACTACGCATATAACATGCTGAAGATGCCAGGCCCGATAAGCGTCATCTCTGTCCCTGGCGACAAGAAAGATGCTCTTATCTGTGCCGACAAGATCTACCGGGAAGCAGCAGCCGCAGCAGAGCGCGAGTCACTTGCCGCTGAAGCTCCCGGGGGGAAGAAGACCAAGTCCGGCAAGAGTTCTGATGCCCACTCCGGCAAGCGCACCTCTTCGGAGTGCTGCGCTGCCGTCGAGGACGCACCATCGAGCTCCACCGGCAAGTGTAAGAAGACGATGGCAGCTCCGCCAGAGACGAAAAAGGTGTCCGCCAAGGAGGACGGCGCTGGTGGTACCTTCACCATCAGTGCCACTCTCGACCCTAAATAGGAAAGCGCGCTCGTTGCTTTCCTGCGGGCGAATGTCGACGTGTTAGCGTGGCAACCGTCTGACATCCCCGGTGTTCCCAGGAAAGTGATTGAGCACCACCTTGCCGTTTGTCCACATGCGCGGCCCGTCAAGCAGAAGGTTAGGAAACAAGCAGTGGAACGCCAAGAGTTCATAGCAGAAGAGATCAAGAAGTTGGAAGCAGCAGGCCTTGTCAGAGGAGTCCTCCATCCCACGTGGTTGGCTAATCTTGTAGTCGTGCGCAAGGCGAACGGGAAATGGAGACTTTGTATCGATTTTACCGATGTTAACAAAGCTTGTCCCAAAGACCCATTTCCTTTGCCGCGCATTGACCAGATTGTTGACTCCACAGCCGGATGTGATTTGCTTTCATTTCTTGACGCATATTCAGGATATCATCAGATCTTCATGGCAGAAGAGGATGAGGAGAAGACCGCATTTATTACTCCATGTGGCACGTACTGTTTCGTACGAATGGCTTTCGGATTAAAAAATGCTGGTTCAACATTTGCAAGAGTAGTCCATGTCCCCCTTGAGCCGCAAATACACAGAAATGTGGAAGCCTACATGGATGATATAGTGGTCAAGAGCAAGGACAGGGCAACTCTGATTCAAGATTTGGACAAGACCTTTGCAAATCTGCGCAAGATCAGCCTCAAGCTCAACCCCGAGAAGTGTGTGTTTGGAGTCCCCTCCGGCAAGCTTCTCGGGTTTTTCGTGTCTCAGCGGGGAATTGAAGCCAATCCCGACAAGATCAAGGCCACTGAGCAGATTGAAGCACCAAAGCGCGTCAAGGATGTACAAAGACTTGCCGGTTGCGTGGCTGCTCTCAGCAGGTTTATCTCTAGGTCTGCTGAGCCCGCCCTGCCGTTTTTCAAATTATTGAAAAAGGCAGGTCCAATGAAATGGACTCCGGAAGCGGAGGCTGCGCTGCAAGACTTGAAGAGATACCTGTCCTCCCCTCCAATCCTTGTCGCACCTAAGCCACAAGAGAAGTTGCTGTTGTACATAGCGGCAACCAATCAAGTGGTTAGTGCTGCGTTAGTAGCAGAGAGGGAGGCAGATGACGAGCCAGCAACCACGGCAAGCGCATCCAGCGACAAGCAAGGGGCTTCCCTGGCAAGCTCTGGTCCCGACAAAGATGGATCTGCGCAGATGCACGAGGAGACACAGAAGAAAATGGTGCAGCGCCCAGTTTACTTTGTCAGTTCCCTTTTGCAGGGGGCTAGGTAAAGGTACTCTGGCATGCAGAAATTGCTTTTCGGCCTTCTCATGGCCTCGAGAAAGCTGCGCCATTACTTCCAAGCACATGAGATCACAGTTGTCACTCGCTTTCCGCTGAAGAGGATACTACAGAATCCAGAAGCGACAGGCAGGATTGTTGAGTGGGCACTGGAACTGTCAAGCTTTGGCCTCAAGTTTGAGAGTACTTCAACTATCCAAAGCAGAGCATTGGCAGAATTTATAGCAGAATGGACGCCAACACCAGATGAAGAAATTCCAGAAACAAGCATCCCCGTCAAGGAAGCAAGCAAAGAATGGCTAATGTACTTTGATGGTGCCTTTTCGCTGCAAGGCGCCGGCGCTGGTGCGCTGCTTGTCGCACCCACCGGAGAGCACCTCAAGTACGTAGTCCAGGTGCACTTTCCCAAGGAGCAAGCAACAAACAATACTGCAGAGTATGAAGGATTGCTTGCCGGTCTCAGGATCGCGGCAGACCTTGGGATCAAGAAGCTCATTGTCAGGGGTGACTCATAGCTTGTCGTCCGCCAAGTAAACAAGAGTTATCAGAGTCCGTTGATGGAAGCTTACGTCGACGAAGTGAGAAAGCTAGAAGAGCACTTTGACGGCCTACAAATGGAGCATGTTCCAAGAGCTCAGAACGCCATTGCCGATGGCCTGTCAAAGTGCGCCGCACTTAAGTTACCTGTGGAACCTGGGATCTTTGTGCTCAAGCTGACTCAGCCGTCCGTAACGCCATCAACTGGACAGAGCAAAAAGAGGAAGTTGATTTCTGGTGACTATTTACCGGCAGAGCTTCCCGAAGCCGCCGCCAAGAAGGTCCCTAAGATCAACGCCAAGAGCGCTGAGGAGCAGTCTGCTCCGGCAAGCCCTAGGGTTTGTTCCGTTGAAGCAGAAGCTCCCGACAAGTTTTGCTCCAGCAAGCTTGCCGGGGAACGTCAAGCTCCGGCAGACCCGCAGGTTCTTGCCGTAGAAGCGGATGTTCCCGCAGCGGCAGATTTGCCTTTAGTCCTTGTTGTCGAGCCACAAGCTCCAACATGGGCGCAGCAGATTGTCCGTTTCCTTCAGATAGGAGAACTTCCCGAAGATCAAGAAGAAGCCGAAAGAGTAGCCCAGCAGTCAAGTATGTACCAGTTTGTCGACAAGACACTGTACAAAAGAAGACTGAACGGTGTGAAATTGAAGTGTATTCACCGGGAAGATGGACAAAAGCTGTTGGCAGAGATACATGGAGGCATATGTGGTCACCACATTGGCGCAAGAGCACTTGTCGGCAAAGCATTCCGGCAAGGTTTCTTCTGGCCAACAACCCTCCAGGATGCAACTGCACAAGTAACCAAGTGTGAAGCGTGCCAGTTCCATTCCAAGCAGATACACCAACCAGCTCAAGCTCTCCAGACGATCCCTTTATCCTGGCCATTTTCGGTCTGGGGGCTCGACATCCTCGGCCCCTTTCCCTGAGCTGTCGGGGGCTTTGAGTACTTGTACGTTGCAATCGACAAGTTCACAAAGTGGCCGGAAGTGGAACCAGTGAGGAAGGTGACCGCACAGTCAGCCGTCAAGTTCTTCAGGTCGATTGTTTGCCGCTTCGGGATCCCTAACAGGATAATCACCGACAACGGTACACAATTCACGAGCCGCACCTTCATGCAGTACGTCCAAGATCTTGGCGCCAAGGTCTGCTTCGCTTCTGTTGCTCACCCAAGAAGCAACGGTCAAGCGGAGAGGGCAAATGCTGAAGTGCTGCGCGGGCTCAAGACCAGAACTTTCGACAGGCTGCACAAGTGCGGAAGAAACTGGATCGAGGAGCTGCCGGTGGTTCTTTGGTCGATCAGGACGACACTAAATCGAGCCACTGGCCAGACACCTTTCGCTCTAGTCTATGGAGCAGAGGCAGTTATCCCCACGGAACTCGTATACGGGTCACCTCGAGTGCTCGCTTATGATGAGCTTGAGCAAGAGCAGCTGCGACAAGATGACGCGCTGCTCCTTGAGGAAGACCGTCTTCAGCCTGCTGTGCGAGCTGCTCGCTACCAGCAAGCTTTGCGCCGCTACCATAGCCGCAAAGTTAATGCCAGAAGTCTCGAGGAAGGCGACCTTGTTCTTCGGCGCGTTCAGTCCGCCAAGAATTCCAACAAGTTGACGCCGAAGTGGGAAGGCCCTTACCGGGTGAAACGAGTCACTAGGCCTGGCGCTGTCCGCCTTGAGACCGAAGATGGAATTCCGGTGAGCAACTCCTGGAACATTGAGCATCTTCGTAAGTTTTACCCGTAAGGCGCGGTTGTCGGAACCTGTTCCGGCAACCACCTTTTGTACAAGTCTTGCCGCTGTTGCATGTAATCCTTTGTACAAAGCCGGGTGCAGAACCCGTGCATAAATAAAGCTCATGTGCCCCGTGCATTTTGTTGATTTTATGCTTTCTATTTTTTGGCATATATGATCTGACACTTTGTGCAGCACCTACTCCACGGTAAGCAATAACAAGCCGTAAAGCTCCATATCTGTATTGTCTCTTCTTTCTTTTGAAAGGAAGGTTCCCCTCGCCCACAAGTTTGCCGGGGGGGAGAGGAGAAGATGATGGTATGGACCAGGCGTCATTCAAGAAAGTTTCGCCTTGCCGGGAAGCAAACAACAGAAAAGCTAAGTTGCCAAAGTTTGAGCAATCAAATTTTTTAATTTTTAAGTTATCTCCCTTGAACGACCTCACTTTGTATGGAAAACCTGTGCGCGGAGGAACCAACTCGTAGCTAGTTGCGCCCTTATTTTGTTTCGAGTCCGCTCAACAACTTAAGTGAGCTGCAACTAGTTGCGACAAGGTTTCTTGCCGGTAGCGGCACCGCCAGCAGGCTGCTGACGTTCCGCACTCAGCGCTCGCGGCTCTGGTGCCTGCACCGGCAAGTTCCCTAAAAGCGTAGGGTAAAAAGACATACAAAGGGAGGAATCAAGTAAAGGGAATAACGTTGTGAATCATTGCCCAGAACAGAGTTATATTACAAAAATGGCTTGTCGCGGCTCTAACAGATTGTTTTCATGACAAGATAAACAGCGACAAGGAAAGAAGAAATGGGCGGCCTAATCTACGCGATCGCCTTCAACCCTCTTGATCCCGCTCACCTTGTCCACAATGGGTGCGACAAGGGCTTTGAGATCCTCCAGATCAGCCTCTGGCGGCAAGGTCCTGAGGATGTTGGTGAGGCGGAGGCCCGGATTGCGGAAGGCCACCTTCATCAATACTTTCTGGAGGGCCCCCGCGCAGATCTTGCGCGACTCGTCAGCCAGTTGCTTGGGGATCCTCTCCCGGAGTCGCTGAAGGGCCGTCGCCACGCCCTTGAAGAACAGAACGAGCTTGGCGCTGGGTTGGAGGTTGTCGTCGGAGGGATACCCGAGATCCTCCATCCCCAGTTGCGCCAGCTCCTTGTCGATGTCCGTGGCGGCGTTCACAAGACTCTCCATCCAGTGCGTCACAGTCTCCCTGAAGGCGTTCCTGGCGGCGGCAGCACTCTCCAGCAGCGCCTTGTCGGCCTTGATTTCCTCCTTCAAGGCCGCCTCCCGCTTCTTGGCGTTGTCCAGAGTCTTGGTCAAAGTGGTTAGCTTCAACTCAAGATCCACATTGGAGACCTTGGCGGCGCTGAGCTCCTTGCCCTTCTCGGAGAGATCGGCCTCCAGCCGCGCCACCTTCGTCTTCAACTCCTCCTTGGCGGCCTCGGCGGCGGCGGCAGCGGCCTCCGCTTGCTTGAGGGCTCCGCCAAGTTTCTCCTCGCGCGAGGCAAGCTCCTCCTCGTGGGCGTCAAGATTGACCTTCCGCTGCGCCAGCTCGCCCTCCTCCGCGGCTAGCTTCGCAGCGGCAAGTCACTGGCGCTCTTCGGCTTCGGCCTTCTCGAGGAGAAAGGCCTTCTGCGCTTCAACGAGCTGCTCCCGCTCCTCCGCCAGGGATCGGAGGGCTTCCCGGTGGAAACCCCCGAGCTCTTCCGCGCGCTTTTCAATGTCTGCTCCCGCCTTCGTGACAAGCGCCTCGCGGGACTCCAGCTTGGCTTGTCGCGCGTGGTACAGCGACATCAACTTCTGCAGTAACCGCTCTTCTTCGAGCTCGTTGCTGCTGCTGCTTGGCGCGTCGACCAGCGTCAGCCCCGCGGAGGCAAGCACTTCTCCGTCGAAGATCTCCCCCTCGACCGGCGCTCTGGAGCTTGATGCCCAGGGAAGATTGATGAAGACGTCGTCGCCGGCCTTCAAATAGACGCTCGGCTGGGGCTCCTCGGAGCTTGGCGCTGCGGTTTCACGGACGGGTCGGCGGTCGGCGTAGCGCCTGGCGCTCCTGCGGCCTCTGGGCCGTCAGTACGATCGCCAGACCCCTCGCCAGTTGCAGCGGCGGCGGCCTTGGCGGCCTCTGCGCCGGCGGCATCTCCAGCACCGGTTGCCTCGTCGGCGGCGACCTCGGTTTCCATCTGCTCCGCAGCGGATGGATCTGACGGCTGGAAAAGGGGGAAGAGTCAAGCAAAATCCAGCAAAAACTCAAGAAGATCAAAAGAAGAAGAACCCAAGGGAAGTTTTGAAGCAAGAGGAGTACCTGCACCAGGCTCTGCAGTTGTGGTCTCCGTCGTCGGGGGGCCGCTGGTGCTGTCCCTTGCCGGAGAACCCTCCCTTGCCGGAGACTTCTCCCTTACCGGGAAGCCCTCCCTTGCCGGAGACTTCTCCCTTACCGGGAAGCCCTCCCTTGCCGGAGAATTCTCCCTTGTCGGGGGATTCTCCCTTGGCTCCTGGTGGGGCTGTTCGGCTCCTACACAAGTCAACAAGCAGATATCAGCAAAGACAAGTACCCAAGCGCGCCTCGCAGCAGAAAGTAAATCATACACTTACGCTGGGGGCTGCCCTGGAGAAAAGTCGCCGGGTCCGGCAAGGTTGTCTCGGGCGCGCCACCTGCTGTCGCAGTGGGCTTGTCCTCAATGACGATCACCGGGACCTTAGCTCTCTTCGCTGCTCTCTGGGCCAGAGTCCTGAAGAGGAACAGGTTCAGGGAAAAGCAAGCGAGAAACAAGACAAAATAGCAAGAATTGAAGAACTATAAGTACAGCAAGAGAAGCTTACTCTTCTTCTTCTTCCTCGTCGGAGCTGAACGCGGAGAAGTCGAAGTCCGGCGCGCGCCCGGCGTGAGGAGGCGGAGGGGTAGCTTCCCTTGGCCGCTTGGCGGGAGCGGTGGCGGTGGTCTGAGACGACCCCGCTCCGGCTGTCGGCGCGGCGTGAGTAGCGGCAGGGACTGAAGCGGTGGTCCGGCTAGACTCCGCTCCAGTTGCCGTCGCAGCATGAGGCGCTCCCGCGGCAACGGTGTTTGCCGCGGTAGAGCGTGTCACGCGGCGCGGCGACTGTTGACCCGCTTGCTGCTCCGCCATGTCACCGGCCTTGCGGAGACGCCTTCTTGGTGGGGATGGAGGCTCTGCTTGCGGCAAGCTGCTCGAAGATGAGGAGGAAGAAGAGTTGATTTCCAACAAGCCGCTCGTGTCCTTGGTGGGCTCGCTCGGCTCGGCGTCACGCCCGGCAAGCTCCTTCTTGCCAGCGGGCTCCCCTTGCTCGGCACGGCTTGCCGCTTCCGCTGCATCAGCCTCCTCCACAGTGAATCCGAACTCGCCCGCGGCTGCCGCAGCCGCTGCCTCTTCCAGCTTGGTGGCAATGAGCGCCATCTCCGCATCGGTGGTGTCGCGGGTGAGGCCGTCCTTCTCGTCGGGGCGGATTGGCACCTCCACCAAGTCGTCGAAGAACTGCTGAACGACCTCGTCTGCAGGCTCCTGCCAAGTTGGCACAATCCCGTGCGAGTCGCACTCCGGCATCATTGCACGGATGCGGTCGAGCGCGGAATTGTTGCACAACGGAACGACGCCCCCCGGCAACCTGAACACCTCGGGATGTTGGGGGTCATATTTGAAGAGCTCCTGGAGCATTGCGTTGAGCTCCAGGACTGTAAAGTTGTAGTTGAGGCCCGGCCGCAGCCTCATGATGTCTGCCGCGTTCTTGAACTCCCAAGTGGGCCTCCCCCGTTCCTGCAGGGGGGCGATGCGGCGGCGAAGGAATTCTGCGCCAACAGCGCCAACAGTAAGCCCGGCAAGCCTAAGGCGCAAGATCCTGGTGACGGCAATCTTCAGCCTGTCGTCTTCCGAGGCCACGTCGCTCCAATCGCTGTCGTGTGCTACTGGGGTTCGGCGCCGGGTGGTGAATGGCTGCGGGCTCTCCTCGTCAATCCAGCACCAATCTGCCCTCCACTCCTCCCACTTGCCGCGGAATTCTCCCTCCAGATACGTTTCCTTCTTGCCGGCCCTTGAGATCCAGGCGATTCCGCCAGATAGAGCCTCTCCTCTCTCTACTCGGGGTATGAAGAAGTGGCGGAAGAGGGCTACGTTGGGAAGGACTCCGACAAAGTTTTCGCAGAGATGTGCGAAAACTGCCATGGTCAGGACGGCATTGGGGTGAAGTCAAGGAGGTGGAATCCGTAGGTATTCATGATGTCGCAGAAGAAATCAGAGAAAGGCGGGCAGAGCCCGCAGTAGAAGAACAGAGCAAAAAAGGGGTATCCATTCGGAGCCTTCTTCCAAGCGGCTGTGGGGAGTACCTTTGTGCGCGGATGCGCGCGCGTCTCCGCCGACCAGAAAAGGTAGTAGTTCTCCCTCAGCTCCTTCGTGCCAAGCTTGGGGGGGAAGACGGGCCGCTCCTTCCGCAGCGCCGCGAGCCGCTGCGCCTCGGTCGACTTCACGGCCTTCCCCTTGTCGGCTTTTGGAGCCATGGCGGAAGCAGTGGAGGAGGTCGACGGCGTTGGTGATGCTGGCGGCGATGGGGGGCGGGGGCTGCTCTCTTTTTCTCTGCTATGGGAAGACGAGGGAGCAGCGGAGATTTCTGAGATTGGAAGCAGCAACGGGCGAATGTGCGAACTGCCCCCGTTTCCCCTGCTTATAAAGAGGGAGGGGGCGGACGTTCCGCATTTCCGAATAAAATAACCACCCACGATCTCCCCCACGACGCCGCATTCAACGCGTGCCGTTCGGGGAGGGCGCGGTGGATACGGAGAAAGATACAGCGTAACCTAGGCCGCGCGTGCCCGTGCCCTGTTTTGGGCCTGGCCCAACAGCGCTCGGCACCGTGTATGGCCCAGGCCCGGGGGCTCCTGTCGGTGTACTAGAGTATGGGTACCCTAGTATCCCGAACTTGTGCACGGGCAGTCGCAGCATCCCGCGGCAAGGCTTGCCGGGTGACCGCCAAGGTCCTCTGTGATTCCTTTGGAGCCATTCAAGAACAAAGTATCCAAGTCAAGACCCCGGCAAGAGGAGCTTGCCGGGAAGGCCAACCAAGGCACCTCAAGACCCCGGCAAGAGGAGCTTGCCGGGAAGACCGCCCAAGGCATCTCAAGGAATTTGCCGCGGCGCGCCACGCGTCCCGGCAAGGCCCGGTGAGCGACAAGCTCCCGGACGCGACAAGACAACGACCGCGGCAAGGCGCTTGCCGCGGCAAGCCACCTCCCTGGGCCCGCGCTCCAGCACATCCACCAACGTGTCGCTCTGGGGCCCTTCCAGGCGTACGTGGCGGGAGGCGGTGCAGCCAGCGGCGTGCGGTGGCAAGCGGCGCTGACAAGATCGCCATCGTGGCGAACGGTGGCGTCCCTGGCAGTCCCTTTTCGCACTGTTTAGGCGACACAGACGGGCATTTAAGGCCCTTGTCCCCTGCCGTCAGGGTTAGGTATGATACACTGTAGCAGGTAGCTGTGCCTACCACAGCACCTTTCCATTTTTACCCTTTACCTCTGTTGCCACCTGTCGGTAACCCCTTGAGCATATAAAAGGAGGCCCGTGTGCAACGTAGAGGGGGGTTCGAACACTCACGCTCGGTCTTGTTAGCTGCGGGTGTGTACTGTAGCACTCCGCGCTCCCAAGCAAGAAATCAATACAAACCACAAAGCAGGAGTAGGGTTTTGCGCATCCGTGCGGCCCGAACCTGGGTAAATCGCTCGCGTGCATCGCCTTGATCCGCTCTTTGCACGATCTCCGCCCCCGCCGAACCGAAAGGGACCCGGTCCGCCGGTCCCATAGGTGCCCGTGGATCAGTACCCCGGCAGCCGGTTTAGAACAAACGTACATTAGCCCCCAAGTGTCAAGGATAATGCTTGCATTGTTTTGGAGACTTGCATAGAGGGTAGTATTTGAGAGCAAATAGGCATTAGCCCCCAAGTATGAAGTGGATAACTTGTTATATGCTTTATACTTAGTGCATAAATATGTTTCTTTGTTGAATATACCTTCAATGTTGCAGGCTGAGCTGAGAAGCAAAGATGCCCAAAACTCTGACTTGCAAGAAAATGTGAAGTCTCAACAAGCCGAAGCTGCAGAAGCCAAAGAGGAGCTGACGCGGGCCCTGGCCGGAATGGAAGAATTGAAAGAATCCTTTAATCAAGATCGTGTTGAATGGGAAACCGAAAAAGCCGGTTTGACCAAAAGAGTTATAGATGCCGAGGAAGCCCTGAAACCGGTGGTTGAAGAACTAGCCGGTTTGAAGAGCCAAAACAACACTATGACCTCTGCTATCTTTGGTAAGTATCTTCTTATGTATGTTGCACCAGTCAATGAATCTTAAAACTGACCAAAATGTTGTTAAAATCTTTGGCAGGAACTCGGATCACCCATCTTGGTGCAGATATGCGGATGAAGCTCAAAGCGGCATATGCATTAGTTGAGCAGCTATACTCTGGATCTCAGCGAGCCATTAGTACAGCGGCTTATAACAAACCGGCGCCAACGTTGATTAAAGAGACCCTTGAGAAGCTGAGCATGTTACCGGCGCGTATTGTCAAGTTGAAAAGAGCCGCTGCGAGAGTAGGAGCATTAACCGCCCTTATTCGAGCCAAGGCCTGGATTCCAGACCTTGAAGCGGAGGATATCATTAAAGGATATCCAGGCGTTAAAGAAGATGGTTCAAACTTTGACAATGATGATCTTCGGCGGCTGACCAAACAGATGCGGCCAGCGGCCAGCAAATTGGCTGAGGACACCGATTTGTCCCATTTTCAACCGTTTTATGATGCAGAAGGGAGAAGATAGCTGGACGAGATCCATGAAGTCGAAGAACTTGTGCCTCCGATTCGTAAGCACACTTATGCCCCTGATATTAACCCTTCTGATCTTATCCATGAGGAAGCAGTGTTCCAAGCTTTAACTGGAATCGATTGGTCAACGGCTGATTTCCAGCGGCTGGGGAGGGATGAAGAAGTGCCTACACCAACTGATCCGCAACCGTCAAACCGTCGTGATGAAGAGTCCTGATCCGGTCGCCGGTTTACATGGCTACTGTGAAAAACAATGGTACTGTTTGAGCCACTTTGAAGCTTCATGTAATAGGATAGCTGAAACTTTGTTTATCTGCCATGCCATCGAGCATGTTTCATAACACTTTGTGACAATCTGTGCCGCCCTTCAGGATATATTTTATGCATAGCCTATGATGACTTGCCTTCCTGGGTCCAAAAAACTTAAAAAGTGTCTAGCGGTTTACCGCTAAACATGTCATAATATCCAAGAAGTATATAGTACTTGAGCTGAGTAATCAAGTGTTTGTACAAAAAATAATGTACAGAACATACCTCATTGATTGACCAAACGTGTATACAGCAAAGGTGTTTAACACCAACCCGATACATTTTATAATTTCATCTTCATAATGCTGGTCTATCTATTAAACCGGCCGGTATAACTACCGGATTTTCTTCATAATACTGGTGATTTAGTCAAACCAGACCAGGTCAATGACCACCGGTTTATAATTGATCATGTGGCAACAACTGGTGGTTGGAAAGCAAGCCGGGTCAAGGACGCCGATTTATCAAAAAATACTTATGATTGTCAACAAACAAAATTCAAATAGGAAAATATGCGAGGCTTTTTTCGAGCTGCCAGGCTCCAAATCGAGGCTTTTCATGGGCTGTCAGGCCTCTGAGTTAAACCATTTAACAAAGCCTTTTAAGATGGGCCTCCAATTAACCAATCATCGTTTTAACTGTGACAAGTTCAGGGTCTGTAAAAGATTGACTTGTCAAACGTTCGATGGGTCATGCCAGAATTACCTGGATAGGAGTGGCTTACTTGATGAAGGCAGGTTAACCTGGGGTTTTAGGTGAATACACCAGGCTTCCAAGTCGTGGCTTGATAGCCAATTACGAGGGTCCTTTCAAACTCTTTGTTGCTTTGCAAAAAAGAGCCCCCAAGTAACTTTGTGAGCGATGCTCAGCGTGTGCCTATGTTTGAGTTTGTACTGTGTACAATACTCTCTTTGGCTCCACAAATTTTTCCTTGTGTGGCTGAAATGCCTATCAAGAGGTGTAGCTATGGTTCAAACATGACCAAGCCCCCTAGTGATTTTCCTTATCTTTATGCAGCTGCTAAAGACGGTTTAACAAAGACTCCGCTTTGACCATTAACTTGGAAAAGCACACACATGATATAAGAAAGAACAGATACCCCGCTTATAACGGAGGCTCTGGTTTATTATATGGTATATACACTGTCATAAATATGTACAGGTGAAGAGCCTATGGCTTCAAGTATAGTAAGGCCGAAGGAGAGCTATGTTCCATGGCCGCTTTGTCTCCTCCTCCGATTGATGTGAGTCTTCATGCTCTCGAACATCAATGAGGTAGTAGGATCCGTTGTGCAGATTTTTGCTGACCACAAAGGGTCCTTCCCAAGGGGGGGGATAACTTGTGCATATCAGTCTGATCCTGGATGAGCCGGAGCACCAAATCACCTTCTTGAAAGGTTCTAGTTTTAACCCGGCGGCTGTGATAATGTCGAAGATCTTGTTGATAAATCGCCGAACGTGCTTCTGCAAGATCCCGCTCTTCATCCAACATGTCCAGAGAATCCTGACGTGCCTTCTCATTATGAGCTTCAACATAAGCTGCCACACGGGGCGAATCGTGATGGATGTCACTAGGAAGAACCGCCTCCGCTCCATAAACCATGAAGAAAGGAGTGTAACCCGTAGACCTATTGGGTGTGGTGTTGATGCTCCATAACACAGAAGGTAGCTCCTCGACCCAACAACCCAGCGTCCGCTTTAAGGGAACCATAAGACTTGGTTTGATACCCCGTAGAATTTCTTGATTTGCCCTTTCCGCTTGACCATTAGATTGGGGGTGAGCCACTGATTCTAGATCAAGCCGGATGTGCTCACGTTGACAGAAGTCTTCCATCTCTCCTTTTGACAAGTTAGTGCCATTATCTGTTATAATGCTATGTGGAAAGCCAAACCGGAATATCACCTTTTTGATGAATTGAACCGCCGTGGCTACATCACACTTGCTGACTGGCTCTGCCTCTACCCATTTAGTGAATTTATCAACTGCTACTAACAGATGGGTCTTCTTGTCCTTGGAGCGCTTGAAGGGTCCAACCATATCCAGCCCCCAAGTTGCAAACGGCCACGTAATTGGAATCATCCGCAACTCTTGAGCCGGACCATGCGCACGGCGGGCAAACTTTTGACATCCATCACATCTTTTGACTAAATCCTCCGCATCAGCATGCGCCGTCAACCAGTAAAAACCGTGGCGAAAAGCTTTAGCAACCAACGACTTTGAACTGGCATGGTGACCGCAATCCCCTTCATGAATTTCTCGCAAAATCTCACAACCTTCTTGAGGAGAAACGCATCACTGAATTGCTCCTGAAACACTATAACGATGTAACTCCCTGTTGAGTATGGTCATGGACTTGGAACGCCGGATTATCTGTCGAGCCAACGTTTCCTCAGCTAGTAACTCGCCTCGGTTCATGTAATCCAGATATGGGATCGTCCAATCCGGTATGGCATGCAGAGCTGCCACCAACTGAGCCTCCAGATCAGGAATAGCCAAATCTTCTTCGGTTGGTATTTTGACTAACGGATTGTGCAATACATCAAGAAAGACATCGGGCGGAACCGGTTTACGTTGGGAACCAAGATGACTTAAAGCGTCCGCCATTTCATTCTTCCGCCGGTCTATATGGTCCACCTGATAACCTTTAAAGTGACCAGCCACTGCGTCCACCTCTCGCCGATATGCAGCCATGAGTGGGTCCTTAGAATCCCAAGTGCCAGACACTTGCTGAGCCACTAGATCTGAATCGCCGAAGCACTTAACCCGGCTCAAATTCATCTCTTTAGCCATCCGAAGACCGTGGAGTAAAGCCTCGTATTCAGTTGCATTGTTAGTACAAGGGAACATTAAACGGAGGACATAACAAAACTTATCACCTCATGGGGAAGTTAATACGACTCCAGCCCTCGAACCCTCTAACTGTCTGAACCCATCAAAATGAATAGTCCAATATGTATTATCTGGTTTCTCAGGTGCCTGTAACTCCGTCCAATCGTTGATGAAATCTACGAGTGCCTGGGACTTGATCGCCGTGCGGGGTATATATTTGAGCCCGTGGGGTCCAAGCTCAATGGCCCACTTGGCAATCCGGCCAGTTGCCTCTCTATTTTGAATGATGTCGCCCAGAGGAGCTGAACTGACCACTGTGATAGGATGGCCCTGAAAATAGTGTTTGAGCTTCCGACTTGCCATAAACACCCCATACACCAGTTTCTGCCAATGCGGATACCTCTGCTTTGACTCAATGAGCACCTCACTGATATAATAAACCGGCCGTTGAACCAGATACTCTTTGCCAGGCTCCTTGCGCTCTACCACAATGGCTACGCTGGCAGCCCGGGCATTAGCAGCCACATATAATAATAATGGCTCTTTATCGATCGGTGCTGCCAGCACAGGTGGTTCCATGAGCTGCCTCTTCAGATCTTCAAACGCCTTATCAGCTGCCTCACTCCAGACAAAGTTATCCGTTTTCTTGAGCATCTAATATAAGGGGATGGCCTTCTCTCCAAGGCGGCTGATAAACCGGCTCAAGGCTGTAATCCAGCCGGCCAGACGCTGCACATCGTTAATACACGCCGGTTTAGCCAAGGACATAATTGCTGCAATCTTTTCCGGATTAGCCTCAATGCCTCTATTTGAAACCAAAAAGCCTAAGAGCTTGCCTTCCGGGACACCGAAAACACACTTCTCCGGATTGAGCATCATCTTGTAAACCCGGAGATTGTCAAAGGTTTCCCGTAGATCATCTATCAAAGTCTCCTCCTTTCTGGATTTGACCACAATATCATCTACATACGCATGAACATTGCGCCCAATTTGCTTATGAAGGCAATTCTGAACACATCGCTGGTAAGTTGCCTGGGCACTCTTGAGTCCAAAGGGCATGGAAACATAGCAGAAGGCTCCAAATAGGCGTTATAAAGGCTGTCTTCTCCTGGTCCTTAACTGCCATTTTGATCTGATGATAACCAGAGTAAGCATCCAAAAAACACAAACGGTCACAACCCGCCGTAGCATCAATTATCTGATCAATGCGAGGGAGAGCAAAGGGGTCTGCAGGGCAAGCCTTGTTTAAATCTGTGTAGTCCACACACATGCGCCAAGTGCCATTTTTCTTAAGAACTAGCACCGGATTGGCTAACCACTCTGAATGAAAAACTTCAACAATAAACCCAGCAGCCAATAAACGGGCGACCTCTTCACCTATAGCCTTGCACCTTTCCTCGTTGAAACGGCGGAGGAACTGTCGGACCGGTTTGAATTTAGGATCAATGTTGAGTGTGTGCTCAGCGAGTTCTCTCGGTACACCTGGCATGTCAGAAGGTTTCCATGCAAAGATGTCCTGATTCTCACGGATGAACTCAATGAGCGCGCTTTCCTATTTGGGATCCAGGTTAGCGCTGATGCTGAACTGTTTGGATGAATCGCCAGGGACAAAGTCAACCATCTTAGTGTCTATAGCTGATTTGAACCTCAATGCTGGATCATGTTCCGTAGTTGGCTTTTTTAAGGAGGTCATGTCTGCCGGATCAACTTGCTCCTTATAGAATTTTAACTCCTCCGTGGCATAAACCGACTCAGCATAAGCCGCATCGCCTTCTTCACACTCCAAAGCAATCTTTCTACTTCCATGTACTGTGATAGTCCCCTTATGACCTGGCATTTTAAGTTGTAGGTAAACATAACATGGCCTTGCCATAAACTTAGCATAAACCGTCCGCCCAAACAAGGCGTGGTACGGACTTTTGATCTTCACCACCTCAAATGTCAATGTTTCTGACCTTGAATCGTAGTCATCTCCAAAAGCTACCTCCAAAGCTATCTTACCAACGGGATATGCGGACTTACCAGGCACCACACCATGAAATATCGTATTTGATGGTTTAAGATCCTTATTTGTCAACCCCATACGGCGGAATGTATCATAATACAAAATATTGATACTACTTCCCCCATCCATGAGCACTTTAGTGAACTTGTATCCCCCAACTTGAGGGGCTACCACCAAGGCCAAATGACCTGGATTATCAACCCGGGGCGGGTGATCCTCTCTGCTCCACAAAATAGGTTGATCCGACCAGCGTAAATACTGAGGTACTGCCGGCTCAACAGAGTTGACTGCCCTTTTGTGAAGCTTCTGATCACGTTTGCACAAACTAGTAGTGAAGACATGATATTGCCCGCTGTTCAGCTGTTTGGGATTGCTCTGATAACCCGACTGCTGATGCTGCTGCTGACTCCCCTGATGGTTGTAACCTCCCTGGTTGCCTTGGTGTCCTTGATTGATGTGTCCAGTTTGATTGCCTGGAAACCCTGAACCGGAACCACCCCTCCGTAACCCGGCCCGTGGAAACCTCCTCCTGAACCGTCGGGCGGGCCGTTGTCATATTGGAACATATTGGAATTCTTGAAATCCCGCATGATATAACAATCTTTCCAGAGATGCGATGCCGGTTTCTCCTTCGATCCATGCTTTAGATAGGGCTGATTTAACAAACGCTCCAAATTGTTGCCTGGACCTCCACCCCTCTGGGGCTGCTTGCCTTTACGGCGCTGGCCATTCTCCTGCGCGTTGGTATTTGCGACAAAGTCCAAACCACTGTCGGCCTTGCGCTTACCAGTGTTTCCATGGCCTGCCGGATTGTGTTGTTGGCCTTTGGCATTGCCGGTCTTCTTACCCTTCTCCGGTTTGTCCTCCTCTGAATCCGGATCCTTGGTATTATCTGAGTCGGCATATTTAACCAAAGCGGCCATGAGTGTTGACATGTCGTTGCAGTGACGCTTGAGCCTTCCCAACTTCTGTTTCAACGGTTTGAAACGGCAATTGCCCTCTAACGTTAACACTGCGGTGTCTGCATTGATACGATCTGATGAATGCAAAATCGCCGAGACCTGTTTGACCCAATGGGTCGTGGACTCCCCTTCCTCTTGGACACAAGCGGCCAGATCTACAATTGACATTGGCTGCTTACATGTATCCTTGAAGTTCTGGATAAACCGGTGCTTCAGTTTGGCCCATGATCCAATAGAGTTGGTCGGCAAGCTCTTCAACCAAGTGCGAGCTGTTCCTTCCAACATCATGGTGAAATATTTAGCACACACCGCCTCATCCACATCTAACATCTCCATTGCCATCTCATAGCTCTCCACCCACGCCTCTGGCTGCAAATCGGTGGTATAATTTGGTACCTTACGAGGTCCCTTGAAATCCTTGGGTAGTCGCACATTACGCAAAGCAGGAGTTAAACACGGTACCCCTAAGGAACTGAACATCGCCCCTGGCTCCACGGAGGCGGTGGGGTGAACCGGAGTATGCTGTCGTGCTTCGTGTCGAGCTGTCAACTCGGCCTCTCGACGTGCGCGGGCATGGTCCACAACATCTTGCGCATTAGCACCTCCCCCAGCCGGGTTGTTCCCTCGTGGCGAATTTTGGCGGCGTGCACTACTGGACACGGCCGGTTCGTCTTCCACGTGTCTGCTATAACTCCGGCTTGGACGGGGAGTGGAATGAATCCTCTCACGGCTGTGTGAATATGCTTGCTGTTGATTTAGTGCTGTCTGAAGGAGATCCCTGGCCCGACGTGCTTCCACTACAACTGGTGACTCGCCGTCGGTTGGGAAGGCCGCCAGGCGTGAAGCGGCGGCCTCATGTTGTCCAACGGGTTGGAATAATGCCTGGGCGGCGTTGATGGTACAACGTTGTTTTGGCGAGGCAGGTCCGTCGTGCGCGGTTGAACCGGCGCTCCTGCTCCCGGCGCCCCCGCCCGGTTTAGCGTGGGTTGGTTACCAGCTCCTGCACCTGGCGTGTTGAAAAGATTCCGCGGCTCATAAACCGACGGGAGACGTGATCGGTACCTTCTTCTCATGACTTCCTCTGAAGCATTCTGATCTAGTCTAATCCGGTAAGCCTGTGCTTCCAACTCGGCCCGCTCCATAGCCATCCTGGCGTTCTCTGCTGCTAGGTCCGCTTTAGCCTGGGCTATATGATCTTTCACTTTTGCAATCTCCGCATCGTGCTGATCCCTGGCTGCTGCGTCTACCTCCGCGGACATCAATGTTGCCAGAGCGTCGAACAAATCAAACAAGACTTGGGCCGGAGGTGGTGCCGAGCTTCCTGCCCCTGCTGGTGTGGCCGTCGTTGAACCGGAGAGCATTGCTGCGGCGGTAGATGAATGAGGCGCCGATTGTGTGCCGGCCATGAAGATGGCGGCCCGGTTTGGCAGACCGGGGGAATCCGGAATACTGTTGCCCTCGGATCCTCCCTCAATCCGGCCGTCCTGCAACTGGTAAAGCGATTCGGTTTCTCCAGAAGACTCGTCATCAGAGCAGACTACGGTTTCTGCATCGGACACCGGTCCGTCCTCGTACCCTGATCCATGGACGACACCTACGAAAACATGCCTTGCCTCGGGCTGAACCGGCGAAGAACTAGTACGCCGAGCCGTTTCGATGATGTCGGTGCAGATGTCCGGCTCAGGGGCCGGTTCGCCGATCTTGCCGATGAAGATGTGAATCCCACCAAAGGGGACCCGGTACCCGTATTCGATTGAATCGGCCTGGGACCCCATCTTGCGTTGTCGATATAGAGCTTGCCGCGACGACTCTTCGTCATCCGGCCCACAGTGTATCCCTTGAGTCCATCGAAGCTGCCCTTCAAGAACTCAAAACCATCGTGCGATAGCCCCACGGTGGGCGCCAACTGTCGTGGGTTTGTCACGACAGATGTCCTCGTGAAAGGACTTAGTCGTGGAGCCATCGCAACGGGTTAGCTTAAAGGGGTTAAACCGGACAAGGGGACATGGGAGTTTATACTAGTTCGGCCCCTTCGGTGAAGGTAAAAGCCTACGTCTAGTTGTGATTGGTATTGCTAGGGTTTCGAAGGCCAGGGAGCGAATCCGCTTTGTCTGGCTCTCGAGTTGTTGTTGTCTGTCCCTAAACCGCGGCCGGGTCGTCCCTTTATATACATAGGTTGACGCCCGCCGGGCTACAGAGTCCCGAAGCTGGTTTATAAACGTATACGGTTCAGCCTCTCTCTTTCTATCTTACTATACAAGTTACATGACTAGGCCGGTTTACATTTACAGACTGTAACTCGCCTTTGGGCCCTCCGTAAAGCGCCATCATCTTTACATCTTCATGGCTTCTAATCTTCAAAGAGTCAACCCGGCTACCTAAGGCCGGTTTACCTCCAGTAGTAATATCCCCAACAACAAGGTAAGTATATGCATCACAGTCATGTGTATGAGGATTTCTTGCTGATGTACATACTGTTTGCAAGAAGGACTCATGAGCATGATGGTACATTTCCTATACTATCATCATCTGCTCTGATGCATATAGCCAAGATGCATGTAACACATTGCTTACTTTGTCATGCTTATGCATTCACATGCTCCTATATTCCATATTTACATGATTGCATACATGTAGGGGGAGCCTTTGCATGTTACATGTCTTTCCAAAGCTTTACTTTTTATTCTCTATATCTTTATCTAAAGCTTTGATGTATGTTGTCATCAATTACCAAAAAGGGGGAGATTGAAAGCACAAGTGCTCCCTGGGTGATTTTGGTAATTAATGTCAACATATCTCTTGTTGGACTAATGCTTTCATCTAGTATGCTTCAGATAAGTTCAACAATGGAGTGGCATGGACTAGAGGATGTGGAAACCCTTCAAGATGCTAAGGACAAAGGATTGGCTCAAGCTCAAAGCACAAGATTCTACATTTTACTTTTAGTGATCCAAGATCACAGTGAGTCCATAGGAAAGCCAATACTATTAAGAGGGGATGAGGTGTTGCTTAATGGCTTGCTTGCTCAAAGTGCTTAGTGATATTATCCAAAGCCCTCAACTACTTTCTCACATCCACATATGTCCCAAACCAAAAGTCAAACTCAAACCCACCGAAACTTTCTATCCGGCGCCACCGAGTTTTCTTAACATAGCCACTGCCAGAAACCCTAATCAATTCGGTCTCACCGATGGGATCTCGGTCTCACCGAGATGGGCTTGCAAACTCTCTGTTGCCTATTGCATTAATTTCGGTCTCACCGAAATATGAAATCGGTCCCACCGAGTTTGCTTGGCCAACTTTCTGTTTCACTTATTACCCAAATTGGTCCCATCAAGTTTGTGTAATCGGTCAAACTGAGATGAGGCTTTACCCTAACCCTAGCGCATCGGTCCCACCGAGTTGATCATATCGGTCCCACCGAAATGCCTAACGGTCACATTATGAACTAAATCGGTCTGACCGAGTTCTCTGATTCGGTCCCACCGAGTTTGGTGATTTGTGTGTAACGGTTAGATTTTGTGTGGAGGCTATATATACCCCTCCACCCACTCTTCATTCGGGGAGAGAGCCATCAAAACATGCCTACACTTCCAACATACATTTTCTGAGAGAGAACCACCTACACTTGTGTTGAGATCAAGATAATCCATTCCAACCACATAAATCTTGATCTCTAACCTTCCCCAGGTTGCTTTCCACTCAAATCATCTTTCCACCAAATCCAAATCCTGTGAGAGAGAGTTGAGTGTTGGGGAGACTATCATTTGAAGCACAAGAGCAAGGAGTTCATCATCAACACACCATTTATTACCTCTTGGAGAGTGGTGTCTCCTAGATTGGCTAGGTGTCACTTGGGAGCCTCCGTCAAGATTGTGGAGTTGAACCAAGGAGTTTGTATGGGCAAGGAGATCGCCTACTTCGTGGAGATCTACCCGAGTGAGGCAAGTCCTTCGTGGGCGGTGGCCATGGTTGGATAGACAAGGTTGCTTCTTCGTGGGTGGAGCCCTCTGTGGACTCGCGCAACCGTTACCTTTCGTGGGTTGAAGTCTCCATCAACATGGATGTACGATAGCACCACCTATCGGAACCACGGATAAAAATCTCCGAGTCTCCAATTGTGTTTGCACACTCCAATCCCATCCCTTTACATTTTGCAACTTGCATGATTTACTTTCCGCTGCTCATATACTCTTATCATGCTTGCTTGATATGTATTGTGAATGTTTGAACTTGTGCTAAAACTCCACTTCAACTCAAAGAAATTAAAAACTGCAGCTTTTATTACTAAGAGTCTATTCACCCCCCTCTAGACACCTCTTCTCGATCCTTTCAGTATCCCTAATGACTCGTCAATGGAAGGTCTATCCCCATTAACGAGCGAAGACCTCGTGCACCAGAGATTATCGTCGAGGAGCAGCAAGTAGTGGACGGGCATGACCTCGCGCCCCCGCCCAAGGTAATGTGGGTCATCCCGTCTCACGACCGCGTGATTCACACCACTGTTTTAATCCTAACGTTCATGCCACCATGGATCATTGTGTTCTACTTGACTCCCGTTGTCGTGATCGTCTCTGATCGCAACTAGTCTCTTCTGTCTGTCGGCTCTGCTTCTTCCTTCCTATAGAAAACCCTTACACATGCAACATTTTGCACTGATTGTATTTGACCAATGTACTAGGTCAATCCCCTACTGGAGCTCCCGCCCGCCGCTCCGGCGGAGGGGCCTATGTAACCGTTCAGGAAAATTTGGGACTGGGTTGAAATAAATAAATAGCTTTATGCCAAAATTTTGTTTTTATTTATTTTATTTTTATCATACTACAATATTAAGGAGTATAATTTTTATTATTTAGTTCGGATAATTAACCATAATTTAATTGCCATGGTTAAGCAGTGATCTTTATTATCAATTGTAATGCATATCACTAATCATTTTCTTTATGCTAAATATAAATTAGGTGATGTATCATAAGTTATCTTAAAATTACTTTTGTGGCGATTACACAAATTATATAGTGCACATACATATTTGTATCCCGGCCGCTGCTCCCGCACAGGGGCCTATGTAACCGTCCAGGAAAATTTGGGATTGGGTTGAAATAAATAAATAGTTTCATACCAAAATTGTTTTTATTTTTTTATTTTTTATCATATAACAGCTGTATAATTTTTATTATTTAGTTGATATAATTAACCACATAATTTAATTGGTATGGTTAAGCAGTGATCTTTGTTATCAATTGTAATGCATATCACTAATCATTTTGTTTACGTTAAATATAAATTAAGTGATGTAGCATAAGTTATCTTAAAATTATTTTTGTGGCAATTACACAAATTATATAATGCACATACATATTTGTCTGTATGTGCATATATTCATGTATGGTTAATGTATATATTCATGTTATAAGTATCTAAAGAATAATGCCCAACTAATATCTTAATAGTAATTTCTAGTGTATTATCATTCGTGCATATTTATAGAACCTTGTAGAATATAAATTGTACCGTTTGCAAATGTGTTGCAAGTTAGATTCGGTAATAAGTTCAACATATATATGGTATTGAAATAGTACCGATCACCAGATGCATGTGTCATGTCTTGGGTAGTTATCCCCGTCGCATGCGTGGGCATGGGGAGGTAACCCGTGCGAGCGAATGTCTAGTCAGCCGATTGGGATCATTTTCATACTTTGTTTTGATGATGCAGAGGCAATCCCTGACATCCCCCTGTGAATTGGCGGCAACAAAGATTTCTTAGCTTGGGCTCATGGAAAAACATGGTGTGTAGTCTATTAAAACGACATACAATGCTCTAGTGACTCACAACGAAGGAGGGACGAATACTTGGACCTCAAGGAGTGAGGAACGGATGTGGACATCCCATAGCAAACTACAAGTTGTGCCGAAAGTTTGGGTCTTCTGGCGGCGGGTGATTCATGGGATCTTACCAGATGAATGCCCCTTGAAGAGATTGCATATCATGCAATTTTGCCGATGAAATGTTTGTATGGCTATGGCAGAGGATCTTGAACATGTCTTGATACACTTTCACATTCCAGATGTTTTTGGGATAAGGTGTCGTCTTGGTTTGTTTTTTGTCTAACAAGGCGTCATCCCGACACTTGGGCCAAAGACATACTTTGTGACCAGTGTTCCCTGGATCAGGATCAAGCTAAAATGCCTACCATTATGTGGGCTACCTGGCACTTTTGTAGTTGATGGACACATGATCATGAAGGTTCTGATTCGATGAACTTAATGTGACTAACTAGAGAAAGCCTACTCTCAAGTGACTCAAGAAGAGCAATCAAATCGAGAGGGAGGTAGGGATACCAATCTCTCAGTAAGTGAAGAATAAATGTGGACATCCCTTTGGAAGTTGGAATAAAGATGTGCCGGAAGTTCTGGTTTTACGTTGGCGAGTGATTCGGGGGATCTTGCCAAGGCTTCATCCACACACTTGGGGGTAACAAAAACTTTGTGACTAGATTTTCTCGTGTCGGGATCGTGCGAACATGATTACCATGCTATCTGGCACTCTTGTAACCGATGGAACAGATACATGATAATGCAGCTTTTGATCCGGCGAACTCATTGGGGCTGACAAGAGAAGCCTTTTGCTCACTTTGAAATCTCGATGAAGCATGCTCTAGTCTACTAGGCCACCGCTTGCTCCCCCTAATTCCGAGTGGGTCAAAATAAATATTGATGATGCCATCAACTCTAAAGACAACAAAGCGGCGACGGTGCTATCATCTCTAATGTCAACAAAGGGGTGATGGCTCGTCAAAAAATTCCATGGCTTCAAGCAGCTTTCTATTTTGCGCACTCGGCTTGAATAACTCAATCAGAGCTTCCTCATAACCCTACTGAACGATGTCCTCGGATTTATAGCTGAGTGCACGAAGCAACCGACAAGCGGACAATCAATGTTGCTGGTGGATCTCAGGAACCCGGAGTGTGCATCGGACCGACGAAGCTGGGAATATCAATTGTTACAGCCTTGTTATGGTTTCTTGAGGGAATGAGGTCTATGGGAGAGGATTTGAACTTGGGGAATAAAATAAGAAATATAAGAGAATGAGGAGACATCAATCCCATTTCATCGCTGATAATGTTGGAAATATGCCCTAAAGGCAATAATAAAATGGTTATTATCATATTTCCTGTAATGATAAATGTTTATTATTCATGCTAGAATTGTATTGACCAGAAACTTAAATACAGGTGTGAATACATAAACTACACTGTCTGCCTAGTAGGCCTCTAGTAGACTAGCTCGTTGATCAAAGATGGTTATGTTTTCCTGACCATAGGCATAAGTTGTCATTTGATAACGGGATCACATCATTAGAAGAATGATGTGATGGACAGGACCCAACCGTAAGCTTAACATATGATCGTATCGCTTTAGTTTTTGCTACAGCTCTTCATGTCAAGTATCTATTCCTAGGACCATGAGATCATGAAACTCCCAGATACCAGAGGAATGCCTTGTGTGCTATCAAACGTCACTTCTTAACTGGGTGATCATAAAGGTGCTCTACATGCATCTTTAAAGATGTCTGTTGGGTTGGCATGGATCGAGACTAGGACTTGTCACTATGTATGACGAAGAGATATATCTGGGCCCTCTCAGTAATACAACATCGTTAAGAGCTTACAAGCAATGTGGCTAATGAGTTAGTCACGTGATCTTGTATTACAGAACGAGTAAAGAGACTTGTCGGCAATGAGATTAAACTAGGTACGGAGATATCGACGATTGAATCTCGGGCAAGTAACACATCACTAGAGAAAGGAAATTGCATACGGGCTTAACTAAATCCTTGACATCGTGGTTCAATCGATAAAGATCTTCATGGAATATGTAGGAACTAATATGGGCATGTAGGTCCCGCTATTGGTTATTGACCAAAGAGGTGTCTCGGTCATGTTGATACGTCTCCATCGTATCTACTTTTCCTACGCTTTTGCTCTTATTTTGGACTCTAATTTGCATTATTTGAATGAAACTAAATCAGACGGACGTTGTTTTCAGCATAACTACCATGGTGTTTTTTTGTGTAGAAATAAAAGTTCTCGGATTTGGACGAAACTTTTTGGAGAATTATTTCCAAGTAAATAAAAAATACTGGAATCAAGACCCACTAGAGGGGGCCCCTGGCTGCCCACAAGACACCATGGCGCGCCACCCCCTTCTGGCGTGCCCTGGTGGGTGGTGGGGCCCTCGGGGCTCCGCTGACCCTAATCCCGACGGTATAAAATCCTATTTTTCAAAAAAATAGGAGAGGAAGTTTCATCGCATTTTAGGATACGGAGCCGCCGCCACCTCATGTTCTTCATCGGGAGGCCAGATTTGGAGCCCATTCGGGGCTCCGGAGAGGGGAATCTTTGGTTTTCGTCATCACCAACCATCCTCCTTCACCAACTTCATGATGCTCCCCACTGGGAGTGATTAATTCCTTTGTAGGCTCGCTGATCGGTGAGGAGTTGGATGAGATTCATCATGTAATCAAGTTAGTTTTGTTAGGGGTTGATCCCTAGTATCCACTATGTTCTAAGATTGATGTTGCTATGACTTTGCCATGCTCCGTGTGCCATGATTTTAGATCTGAACCGTTTATATTTTCACCATTATATCTATGTTCTAGATCCAATCTTGAAGTCATATGCACCTATTACGTGTTACGGTCCGTAAACCCCAGGGTGATAGTAATTGGGATACTTTTTGGTGATGACTGTAGTTTGAAGAGTTCATGTATTCACTCTGGGTTAATGCTTTGTTTCGGTTCTCTATTAAATGGAGGCCTTAATATCCCTTAGTTTCCTTATTGACCCCGCTGCCACGGGAGGATAGGACAAAAGATGCCATGCAAGTTCTTTTTCATAAGCACGTATGACTATTTACGGAACACATGCCTACATTTTATTTATGAACTGGAGCTAGTTTCGTGTCGCCCTAGATTATGACTGATATATAATGAATACCATCCAACGAATTTACCGATCCAATGCCTATGAGTTTTTCATATATTGATCTTGCTAAGTTACTATTACTATTGCTACTGTTACAACTGCTACAAAAATGTTACTGTTGTTACTGTTACCACTGCTACCGTTACTACTATTATCAAAACTATCATACTACTGTGCTACTGATCACTTTGCTGTAGATATTAAATCTCCAGGTGTGGTTAAATTGACAACTCAACTGCTAATACTTACAAATATTCTTTAGCTCCCCTTGTGTCGAATCAATAAATTTGAGTTAAATACTCTATCACCAAAAACGGTGGCGATCCCCTATACTTGTGGGTTATGAAGACTTTTTTCTGGTACCGTTGCAGGGGAGCATAGCTATACTTGCCGAGTCACTTGGGATTTATAATTTTGAGAAAAATATTTAAGAATTTCAAAATCTTGTTGAATATAAAATGCATTCACTAATTTTGGAAGAGTTCTTAATGGGCCGTACTGACTGGAACACTATTGGGAAAACGTCTATGTGATGATCGTTGTGTCTGTAGTCCAGCAAATGCACAAAATGTTCTTCTGCGGGCTGGCCCACATTGACCGACTGTTAGAATTTGTTTTTATAGATATATAAGAAATATCAATTCCGAATTCCAAAAGTTGTTCACACAATTTTAGTAGAATTTGTGATTTGGAAAATGTTCGATTTTTTTAAAAATATATGTTGAAGTGTTGGTAAATATGTTCACTAATTTGTAATATACTCAGACATTTGTGAAATCATCACGCATTTCAAAAAATTGTCGAATATTAATATGCATTTAGTAATTTCAAAAAGGTTCTTAATGGCCCAGCTGACTGGTTCGTTACAGGGAAAGCACCTATGTGATGATCGTTGCTCCTAGTCGAGCAAATGCACACAAATGTGTTGCAGCCTGCTTCCAAATGCGTTCTTTTTGATAACTTTTTTTGCTTACTATTTTTGTTTTGATCACGTACATTTTGCTTCACAACATGTTTTCTTGAAATATCACGTACATTTTTAATGGTACAAAGAATTGATTTCAATTACTTGATTTTTTATATTGTATAATTTTTTGATGTCATGGAACACATTTTTTGAAACTTGTTGATTTTTTTTAAATGCCAGTATTATTTTTATGAATGCTATCAACATTTTTTTGAAGTTCCATTTTTTAATTACTCAAATTTTTTTACATTGTATATTTTTTTAGATGTGACAAAATACATTTTTGATACCTGTGGACATTTTTAAATGCGAGCATCATTTTTTTGAATGCTATCAACATTTTTTAGAAGTTCCATTAACATGTCTTAGTACTGCATCAACATTTCCTGAACGTGCTAAGAACTTTTAAAATATATAGTATGATATTTTTCATTTCAGAAGAAAATAATAATAGTAAATAAAAAATTAACGACGAGAACAACTTGTAACACCAAAACAAACAAAAATTACCTGTGTCGACCCACTGAGTAGATAATGGCCTCATGTACATGGGCTTCAAGTTCCCCTCCTCAGTCTCCTAGGCTTGGGTGCCGCCCAAGCCCAGTTCGAAACAGCACGCACAGACACAAGTTAGTCTTCCCTCAAACAAAAAGAAGACACAAGTTAGTCCCACCTCGCGAAGCTTTCATATAATCAATCTCAATGAAATAATTGTAAATAATTTCTGCAGCAACGCGTGGAAAATTATTTCTAGTTCACTAAAACTAGAAACTCTGGCGGTACTTTTGTTCTAACGTGTCTGCGTTACCCATGCATGTAAGTTGTGTGTGCGTGATTGTCAGACTTCCTTGTGGTCAAAGGGGAAGGTGGGGCTCATGCCCTGCCAATTGTTTTTCTCCAACAGCGCAAAAAATATAGGCACTAATTCCTCAAAAAAGAAAAGGCTCTGGCAAAATAAGCTGGTTAATTCTTTTGCAATTGATTTGTTTGGAAATAAATTGTATTAGGACATGGAAAATAGAAATATTTTTCCTTGGGTACATGAACATATTACTCGATAGATTTCCATAATAATCATGGTAAAGAAATAGGAATTCGCCACCGCTCTTACCGCCGAGCTATCCAAGTAAGAAGGGTAGCGTCGTTGCCACCGAGCTGCAATCAGTTTCAATGACAAGGAGGATGTTAGAGCACAACTTCTACAAAATCAACTCTTTGACATTGTGGGGTATAATCCCAACCATACACCACCATTCTCCCATCATGGTCTCGAACAACAACACCCCACGTTCCACTTTTGTCAGATATTGCCTTCCTTCATGCATGATCCTTGCGATCACGGAGATGCATTACAAATAAATGCCATCCAAGAGGCAGCAACATACTATCCCTAGGCCCCACAACTAGCTATGTTTTTTTCTCTCCTTTAATGAAATCATTAAAAAACAATGGGGGTTATAATGAAGTTGTTAATTAATCAGAGATTACATAGTCAGTCATCGGCATGGGGCCTAGTCCATTTGTCGAGCTATCGCCTAGGCACCTCATATCAACCGCTTCTTTTATGTTTTTATATTTCTTTGCAAGTTGTTGCTCGTGTACTCCTTGCCGATTGATGGCTTTGTTAATGCAAAGACCGCCTCACCCTGATCCTCTACTCTAAATGAAAGCAACATGCACACTATCTATCCATTCATCATTATTTCAATGTTCTCTTCGGCATTTACCTTTCAACATTTTTCCTTTTCAGGTCTGTTTTTATATATTTGTATGTCCCCTTTTTATATCTTTTTTTATTTTCAAGTTTCTGTGTTGTATTTTTTTTAAATGCAAAAAAAATTAGTTATACGATTTTGAAAATACCCAAAGAATTTATAAAGTTACAAGAATATTTTTCTATATTTATGAATAGTCACTAAAATTACAAAAAAAAATTCGAAAAAATACATGAACACTTAAAAAAATGCGTGATCACTTCTTAAAAAAATGAATGTTTAGATAAAAATCGTCAACACTTTTAAAAGAATACTGGCGCTATAGGAAAAGCTTCTATGTGACGATCGTTGCGTCAAGTAGTAAATAAAATGCATACAACGTTCTTCCGTGGGCCTGCCCATATTGGAGATCATGCAGGCTCCTTACAAATACGGTTTTCTTCCATAGCCTTTTTTTTTGCTTAGTTTCTTTCATTTAAGTTTTCCCTAAAATCCGGCTGCTAGATATTTACAGATTCCAAATGTATCAATTGAAATTTTACAAAATGCTCACATAATTACCAAATTATTATGATTTTTTACAATGTACATGAGCTTGATAATGAATTATTAATTTTATTGTATGAAACAGTATGTACCAATTTTAAGACTTATTTATGACTTTTAGAAAACAATCACGATTTTTTTAAATGTCATTTACAATTTTGCAGAAGCGTACTCAATGGCTCTCTTTGACTGGGTCAGATGGGAAAATGTCTATGTGATGATCGTCGCGTAGTCGAGCAAATGCACAAAATGTTCTTCCATGGGCTGGCCCATAATGGCGCTTCAAATGCAAATGCACAAAATGTTCTGCTGGCTCCCTCAAAATGCTATTTTCTTTCACAACGTTTTTTCGCGTATTTTTTTCTTGTTTTCCCTGCAGACCGACTGCTAGATTTTTTTTATAGATTTATAGGAAATATCTATTCCGAATCGAAAAGTAGTTCCCACAAGTTTAGTAGAATTTGTCATTTTTGAAATGTTCACAAATTTAAAAATATATTCTCAAGTTTTGGTAAATACGTTCATTAATATATCAAATACTCAGAAATTTGTAAAATGATCCGGGATTTAAAAAATTGTTGTATATTAAAATGCGTTCATGAATTTGACAAACTGTTCTTAATGGGCCACACTAACTGGGCTGCTATAGGGAAAGCACCTATGTGACGACCGTTGCTTCTAGTTGAGCAAATGCACATAAATTTGTTGCAGTCTGCTTCCAAATTTTCAGAACATTTTTTCTTACTATTTTTGTTTCGTTCGTGTACATTTTGTTTCACAGCATGTTTTCTTGAAAATGCCACGTACATTTTTTAATAGTCTGAAGAAGTTTTTTTAATTCTCAAATTTTTTTACATTGTATAATTTTTTACATGCCACGAAAAACAATTTTCGGAACCTGTGGACATGTTTTAAATGCCAGCACCATTTTTTTGAATGTTATCAACATTTTTTAGAACTTACATGGACAGGTCTTAGCACTGCATCAACATTTTCTGAAGGTGCTATGAACTTTAAAAAATATATAGTATGATATTTTTCGTTTCGGAAATATAAATAAAAGAAATAGTAAATAAAAAATGAATGACAAGACGAACATGTAACACTGAAACAAACGAAAATTACCTTTTTTTAGCAAAATGAAAATTACCTTTGTCGACCCACTGAGTAGATAATGGCCTCATGTACGTGGGCTTCGACTTCTCTTCCTCGGTCTCCTAGGCTTGGGTGTCGCCTGAGCCCAGTTCGAAACAGCACGCACAAACACAAGTTAGTTCCACCTCGCCAAGCTTTCGTATAACCAAATCTCACTGAAATAACTGCAAATGATTTCCGCAGCAACGTGCGCGAAATCATTTCTAATTCACTAAAACTGGAAACTCCAACTGCGTACTTTTGTTCTAACGTGTCTGCGTTACCCATGGATGTAAGTTGTGCGTGCGTGATTTTTTTAGAGGAATTATGACAATGAGGGAAGCTCCCCACTGACTTTTATATTAGTGGTTAGGGGGACAGGGAGTCATGAATTTCACATCATATGGGGGAGGGGAGTCAGAGAGATTGTGCGTGCGTGATTGATTGAGTTCCTTGTGGTTAAAGGGGAAGGTGGGGCTCATGCCGTGCCAAATATTTTTCTTCTACGACCCAACAATAAAGGCACTAATTCCTCAAAAAGTAAAAGACTCTTGCAAAATAAGCTGGTTAATTCTTTTGCAATTCTCGAACTTAATTTTATTAGGACATGGAAAATAGAAGTACTTTTTCTTGGGTACAGGAACATATTACTCGATAGATTTCTGTATCGATCATGATAAAGAAATAGTAATTCACCATTGATACGTCTTCAACGTATTTATAATTTTTGATTGCTCCATGCTACATTATCTACTGTTTTGGACCATATTGGGCTTTATTTTCCACTTTTATATTACTTTTGGGACTAACCTATTAACCGGAGGCCCAGCCCAGAATTACTGTTTTTTTTGCCTATTTCAGTGTTTCGAAGAAACGGAATATCAAACGGAGTCCAAACGAAATGAAACCTTCGGGAACGTGATTTTCTCACCGAATAAGATCCAGGAGACTTGGACCCCCCGTCAAGAAAGGAGGGAGGTGGCCACGAGGGTGGAGGGCGCCCCCCTAGGGCGCGCCCCCTGCCTCGTGGGCCCCCCTTTGCTCCACCGACGTACTCCTTCCTCCTATATATATCTACGTACCCCCAAACGATCGGGGAAGGAGCCAAAAACCTAATTCCACCGCCGCAACCTTCTGTACCCACGAGATCCCATCTTGGGCCCTGTTCCGGAGCTCCGCCGGAAGGGGAATCCACCACGGAGGGCTTCTACATCATCACCATAGCCCCTCCGATGAAGTGTGAGTAGTTTACTTCAGACCTTCGGGTCCATAGTTAGTAGCTAGATGGCTTCTTCTCTCTTTTTGGATCTCAATACAATGTTCTCCCCCTCTCTCGTGGAGATCTATTTGATGTAATCTTCTTTTTGCAGTGTGTTTGTTGAGACCGATGAATTATGGGTTTATGATCAAGTTTATCTATGAACAATATTTGAATCTTCTCTGAATTCTTTTATGTGTGATTGGTTATCTTTGCAAGTCTCTTCGAATTATCAGTTTGGTTTGGCCTACTAGATTGGTTTTTCTTGCAATGGGAGAAGTGCTTAGCTTTGGGTTCAATCTTGTGGTGTCCTTTCCCAGTGACAGTAGGGGCAGCAAGGCACGTATTGTATTGTTGCCATCGAGGATAACAAGATGGGGTTTTTTATCATATTGCATGAATTTATCCCTCTACATCATGTCATCTTGCTTACGGCGTTACTCTGTTTTCTTGAACTTAATACTCTAGATGCATGCTGGATAGCGGTCGATGAGTGGAGTAATAGTAGCAGATGCAGGCAGGAGTTGGTCTACTTGTCTCGGACGTGATGCCTATATACATGATCATACCTAGATATGCTCAATTCTGTCAATTGCTCAACAGTAATTTGTTCACCCACCGTAGAATACTTATGCTTTTGAGAGAAGCCACTAGTGAAATCTATGGCCCCCGGGTCTATTCTCATCATATCAATCTTCCATCACTTTATTATTGCTTTGCTTTTTTACTTTGCCTTTTATTTTTGCTTTGCATCTTTATACCAAAAATACCAAAAATATTATCTATCATCTCTATCAGATCTCACTCTCGTAAGTGGCCGTGAAGGGATTGACAACCCCTAATCGCGTTGGTTGCGTGGAGCTATTTGTTTTGTGTAGGTACGAGGGACTTGCGTGTAGCCTCCTACTGGATTGATACCTTGGTTCTCAAAAACTGAGGGAAATACTTACTCTACTCTGCTGCGTCACCCTTTCCTCTTCAAGGAAATCCAACGCAGTGCTCAAGAGGTAGCAACCACCGCTCTTACTGCTGAGCTATCCATGTAAGAAGGGTAGCGCCGTTACCACCGAGCTGCAATCGGTTTCAATGACTAGGAGAATGTTAGAGCACGACTTCTACAAAATCCATGCTTTGACATTGCAGGGTATAATACGAAGCAGACACCACCATTCTCCCATCATGATCTCAAACAACAACACCCCATGTCCCACTTTTGTCAGATCTTGCCTTCCTTCATGCATGATCCTTGCCATCCCAGAGATGCATTCCAAATAAATGACATTGAAAGCACAAGTGCTCCCTGGGTGATTTTGGTAATTAATGTCAACATATATCTTGTTGGACTAATAATTTTATCTAGTATATTTCAAGTGAGTTCAACAGTGGAGTGGCGTGGACAAGAGGATGTGGAACTCCTTCAAGATGCTAAAGACAGAAGATTGGCAAAAGCTCAAAAGCTCAAGACTCTTCATTTTTCATTTTAGTGATCCAAGATCACATTGAGTCCATAGGAAAGCCAATACTATTAAAAGGGGATGAGGTGTTGCTTAATGGCTTGCTTGCTCAAAGTGCTTAGTGATATGCTCCAAAGCCCTCAACCACTTTCTCATATCCACATATGTCCCAAACCAAAAGTCAAACTCGGCCCCACCGATTTGATTTATCCGGCGCCACCGAGTTCACTTGACATAGCCACTGCCAGAAACCCTAATCAGTTCGCTCTCACCGATGGGATCTCGGTCTCACCGAGATGGGCTTGCAAACTCTCTGTTGCCTGTTGCAATAATTTCAGTCTCACCGAGATATGCAATCGGTCCCATCGAGTTTGCTTGACCAACTCTCTGTTTTGCTTATTACCAAAATCGGTCCCACCAAGTTTGTGTAATTGGTCAAACCGAGTTGAGGTTTTACCCTAACCCTAGCACATCGGTCCCACCGAGTTGATCATATCGGTCCCACCGAAAATCCTAACGTTCCCATTTTGAACTAAATCGGTCTGACCGAGTTTAACGATTCGCTCCCACCGAGTTTGGTGTGTGGAGGCTATATATACCCCTCCACCCACTCTTCATTCATGGAGAAAGCCATCAGAACATGCCTACACTTCCAGCATACATTTTCTAAGAGAGAACCACCTACTCATGTGTTGAGACCAAGATATTCCATTCCAACCACAAGAATCTTGATCTCTAGCCTTTCTCAAGTTGCTTTCCACTCAAATCATCTTTCCACCAAATCCAAATCTGTGAGAGAGAGTTGAGTGTTGGGGAGACTATCATTTGAAGCACAAGAGCAAGGAGTTCATCATCAACACACCATCTATTACCTTTTGGAGAGTGGTGTCTCCTAGATTGGTTAGGTGTCACTTGGGAGCCTCCGACAAGATTGTGGAGTTGAACCAAGGAGTTTGTACGGGCAAGGAGATCGCCTACTTCGTGAAGATCTACCCTAGTGAGGCAAGTCCTTCATGGGCGATGGCCATGGTGGGATAGACAAGGTTGCTTCTTCGTGGACCCTTCGTGGGTGGAGCCCTCCTTGGACTCGCGCAACCGTTACCCTTCGTGGTTTGAAGTCTCCATCAACGTGGATGTATGATAGCACCACCTATCGGAACCACGCCAAAAATCTCCGTGTCTCCAATTGTGTTTGCACACTCCAATCCCATCCCTTTACTTTCTTGCAATTTGCATGCTTTACTTTCCGCTGCTCATACACTCTTACCATGCTTGCTTGAAATGTATTGTGAATGTTTAAACTTGTGCTAAAACTCCATCTTAACTTGAAGAAATTAAAAACTGCTACTTTTCTTTGTTGAGGGTCTAATTGAAGGAAATATGCCCTAGAGGCAATAATAAAGTTATTATTTATTTCCTTATTTCATGATAAATGTTTATTATTCATGCTAGAATTGTATTAACCGGAAACATAATACATGTGTGAATACATAGACAAACAGAGTGTCACTAGTATGCCTCTACTTGACTAGCTCGTTAATCAAAGATGGTTATGTTTCCTAACCATGGACAAAGAGTTGTTATTTGATTAACGGGATCACATCATTAGATGAATGATCTGATTGACATGACCCATTCCATTAGCTTAGCACCCGACCGTTTAGTATGTTGCTATTGCTTTCTTCATGACTTATACATGTTCCTATGACTATGAGATTATGCAACTCCCGTTTGCCGGAGGAACACTTTGTGTGCTACCAAACGTCACAACGTAACTGGGTGATTATAAAGGAGCTCTACAGGTGTCTCCAAAGGTACATGTTGGGTTGGCGTATTTCGAGATTAGGATTTGTCACTCCGATTGTCGGAGAGGTATCTCTGGGCCCTCTCGGTAATGCACATCACTTAAGCCTTGCAAGCATTGCAGCTAATGAGTTAGTTGCGAGATGATGTATTACGGAACGAGTGAAGAGACTAGCCGGTAACGAGATTGAACTAGGTATTGGATATCGACGATCGAATCTCAGGCAAGTAACATACCGATGACAAAGGGAACAACGTATGTTGTTATGCGGTCTGACCGATAAAGATCTTCGTAGAATATGTAGGAGCCAATATGGGCATCCAGGTCCCGCTATTGGTTATTGACCGGAGACGTGTCTCGGTCATGTCTACATTGTTCTCGAACCGTAGGGTCCGCACGCTTAAGGTTTCGATGACAGTTATATTATGAGTTTATGAGTTTTGATGTACCGAAGGAGTTCGGAGTCCCGGATGAGATCGAGGACATGACGAGGAGTCTCGAAATGGTCGAGACGTAAAGATCGATATATTGGACGACTATATTCGGACATCAGAAAGGTTCCGAGTGATTCGGGTATTTTTCGGAGTACCGGGGAGTTACGGGAATACGGGTGGAGAAGTATTGGGCCTTATTGGGCCATACGGGAAAGAGAGAGGGGCTGCCTAGGGCAGGCCGCGCGCCCCCCAAGGCCTAGTCTGAATTGGACTAAGGGGAGGGGCTGCGCCCCCTCCTTCCTTCCCTTCTCCCTCCCCCTTCCTTGTCTCCTACTCCTACTACATGGAAGGACTCCTAGTTGGACTAGGAAAAGGGGAATCCTACTCCCGGTGGGAGTAGGACTCCCCTAGGGCGCGCCATAGAGAGGGTCGGCCCTCCCCTCCTCCACTCCTTTATATACGGGGGCGGCGGGCACCCCATAGACACACAAGTTGATCTTCGTGATCGTTCCTTAGCCGTGTGCGGTGCCCCCCTCCACGATATTACACCTCGGTCATATTGTAGCGGGTGCTTAGGCGAAGCCCTGCGACGGTTGAACATCAAGATCGTCACCACGCCGTCGTGCTGACGGAACTCCTCCCCGAAGCTTTGCTGGATCGGAGCCTGGGGAGCGTCATCGAGATGAACGTGTGCCAAGAACTCGGAAGTGCCGGAGTAACGGTGCTTGGATCGGTTGGACCGGGAAGACGTACGACTACTTCCTCTATGTTGCATCAACGCTTCCGCTTCGGTCTACGAGGGTACGTAGACAACACTCTCCCCTCTCGTTGCTATGCATCACCATGATCTTGCGTGTGCGTAGGAATTTTTTTGAAATTACTACGTTCTCCAACAGTGGCATCCGAGCCCAGGTTTTATGCGTTGATGTTATATGCACGAGTAGAACACAAGTGAGTTGTTGGCGATATAAGTCATACTGCTTACCAGCATGTCATACTTTGGTTCGGCGGTATTGTTGGATGAAGCGTCCCGGACTGACATTACGCGTACGCTTACGCGAGACTGGTTTTACCACCGTGCTATGCACACAGGTGACTAGCGGGTGTCAGTTTCTCCAATTTTAGTTGAACCGAGTGTGGTTACGCCCGGTCCTTGCGAAGGTTAAAACAGCACCAACTTGACAAACTATCGTTGTGGTTTTGATGCGTAGGTAAGAACGGTTCTTGCTAAGCCCAGTAGCAGCCACGTAAAACTTGCAACAACAAAGTAGAGGACGTCTAACTTGTTTTTGCAGGGCATGTTGTGATGTGATATGGTCAAGACGTGATGAGATATAAGTTGTTGTATGAGATGATCATGTTTTGTTGAAATTATCGGCAACTGGCAAAATCCTTATGGTTGTCTCTCTATTGCATAAGATGCAAGTGCCCAATAATTGCTTTACTTTATCGCTATGCGATAGCAATAGTTGCAAGAGCAATTGTTGGCGAGACGACCATGTGACGACACATTGATATAGATCAAGATGATGGAGATCATGGTGTCATGCCAGTGACGATGGAAATCATGACGATGCTTTGGAGAAGGAGATCAAAGGCGCAAGATGATCATGGCCATATCATGTCACATATTTTGATTGCATGTGATGTTTATCTTTTATACATCTTATTTTGCTTAGTTTGACGGTAGCATTTTAAGATGATCTCTCACTAATTATCAAGAAGTGTTCTCCCTGAGTATGCACCGTTGCGAAAGTTCTTCGTGCTGAGACACCACGTGATGATCGGGTGTGATAGGCTCTACGTTCAAATACAACGGGTGCAAAATAGTTGCACACGCGGAATACTCAGGTTAAACTTGACGAGCCTAGCATATAACAGATATGGCCTCGGAACACGGAGACCGAAAGGTCGAGCGTGAATCATATAGTAGATATGATCAACATAGTGATGTTCACCATTGAAAACTACTCCATCTCACGTGATGATCGGACATGGTTTAGTTGATTTGGATCACGTGATCACTTGGATGACTAGAGAGATGTATGTCTAAGTGGGAGTTCTTAAGTAATATGATTAATTGAACTTCAATTTATCATGAACTTAGTCCTAATAGTATTTTGCAAATCATGTTGTAGATCAATAGCTCGCGTTGTTGCTTCCCTGTGTTTATTTTGATATGTTCCTAGAGAAAATTGTGTTGAAAGATGTTAGTAGCAATGATGCGGATTGGATCCGTGATCTGAGGTTTATCCTCATTGCTGCACAGAAGAATTATGTCCTTGATGCACTGCTAGGTGACAGACCTATTGCAGGAGCAGATGCAGACGTTATGAACGTTTGGCTAGCTCAATATGATAACTACTTGATAGTTTAGTGCACCATGCTTAATGGCTTTGAATCGGGACTTCAAAGACGTTTTGAACGTCATGGACCATATGAGATGTTCCAGGAGTTGAAGTTAATATTTCAAGCAAATACCCGAGTTGAGAGATATGAAGTCTCCAACAAGTTCTATAGCTAAAAGATGGAGGAGAATCGCTCAACTAGTGAGCATGTGCTCAGATTGTCTGGGTACTACAATCGCTTGAATCAAGTGGGAGTTAATCTTCCACATAAGATAGTGATTGACAGAATTCTCTAGTCACCATCACCAAGTTAGTAGAACTTCGTGATGAACTATAATATGCAAGGGATAACGGAAACAACTCCCAAGCTCTTCGTGATGCTGAAATCAACGAAGGTAGAAATCAAGAAAAACATCAAGTGTTGATGGTTGACAAGACCACTAGTTTCAAGAAAAGGGCAAAGGGAAGAAGGGGAACTTCAAGAAGAACAGCAAGCAAGTTGCTGCTCAAGTGAAGAAGCCCAAGTCTGGTCCTAAGCCTGAGACTAAGTGCTTCTACTGCAAAGGGACTGGTCACTGGAAGCGGAACTACCCCAAGTGATTGGCGGATAAGAAGGATGGCAAAGTGAACATAAGTATATTTGATATACATGTTATTGATGTGTACTTTACTAGTGTTTATAGCAACCCCTCAGTATTTGATACTAGTTCAGTTGCTAAGATTAGTAACTCGAAACGGGAGTTGCAGAATAAACAGAGACTAGTTAAGGGTGAAGTGACGATGTGTGTTGGAAGTGGTTCCAAGATTGATATGATCATCATCGCACACTCCCTATAATTTCGGGATTAGTATTGAACCTAAATAAGTGTTATTTGGTGTTTGCGTTGAGCATGAATATGATTTGATCATGTTTATTGTAATACGGTTATTCATTTAAGTAAGAGAATAAATTGTTGTTCTGTTTACATGAATAAAACCTTATATGGTTACACACCCAATGAAAATAGTTCGTTGGATCTCGATTGTAGTGATACACATAATCATAATATTGAAACCAAAAAAGATGCAAAGTTAATAATGATAGTGCAACTTATTTGTAGCACTGCCGTTTAGGTCATATTGGTGTAAAGCGCATGAAGAAACTCCATGCTGATGGGCTTTTGGAATCACTTGATTATGAATCAGTTGATGCTTGCGAACCATGCCTCATGGGCAAGATGACTAAGACTCCGTTCTTCGGAACAATGGAGCGAGCAACATCTTTGTTGGAAATCATACATACTAATGTATGTGGTCCGATGAATATTGTGGCTCGCGACTGGTATCATTATTTTCTGATCTTCACAGATGATTTGAGCAGATATGAGTATATCTACTTGATGAAACATAAGTCTGAAACATTTGAAAAGTTCAAAGAATTTCAGAGTGAAGTGAAAAATCATCGTAACAAGAAAATAAAGTTTCTACGATCTGATCGTAGAGAAGAGTATTTGAGTTGCGAGTTTGGCCTTCAGTTAAAAACAATGTGAAATAGTTTCACTACTCATGCCACCTGGAACACCACAATGTAATGGTGTGTCCGAATGTCATAACCGTACTTTATTGGATATAGTGCAATCTATGATGTTTCTTACCGATTTACCACTATCGTTTTGGGGTTATGCATTAAAGACAGCTGCATTCACGTTTAAAAGGGCACCATCTAAGTCCGTTGAGACGACACAATCTGAACTGTGGTTTGGCAAGAAACCAAAGTTGTCGTTTCTTAAAGTTTGGGATTGTGATGCTTATATGAAAAGGTTTCATCCTGATAAGCTCAAAACCAAATCGGAGAAATATGTCTTCATAGGATACCCGAAGGAAACTGTTGGGTACACCTTCTATCACAGATCTGAAGGCAAGACATTCGTTGCTAAGAATGGATCCTTTCTGGAGAAGGAGTTTCTCTCGAAAGAAGTGAGTGGAAGGAAAGTAGAAAACTTGATAAGGTAATTGTACCTTCTCCCTTATTGGAAAGTAGTTCATCACAAAAATCTGTTCTTGTGACTACTACACCAATTAGTGAGGAAGCTAATGATGATGATCATGTAACTTCAGATCAAGTTACTACCGAATCTCGTAGGTAAACCAGAGTGAGATCCGCACCAGAGTGGTACGGTAATCCTGTTCTAGAAGTCATGTTACTAGACCATGACGAACTTGTGAACTATGAGGAAGCGATGATGAGCCCAGATTCCGCGAAATGGTTTGAGGCCATGAAATCTGAGATATGATCCATGTATGAGAACAAAGTTTGGACTTTGGTTGACTTGCCCGATGATCGGCAAGCAATTGAGAATAAATGGATCTTCAAGAGGAAGACGGACGCTGATAGTAGTGTTACTATCTACAAAGCTAGAATTGTCGCAAAAGGTTTTCGACAAGTTCAAGGTGTTGACTACGATGAGAGTTTCTCACTCGTATCTATGCTTGAGTCTGTCCGAATCATGTTAGTAATTGCCGCATTTTATGAAATCTGGCAAATGGATAAACAAAGTTGCATTCCTTAATGGATTTATTAAAGAAGAGTTGTATATGATGCAACCAGAAGGTTTTGTCAATCCGAAAGGTGCTAACAAAATGTGCAAGCTCCAGCGATTCATCTGTGGACTGGTGCAAGCATCTCGGAGTTTGAATATACGCTTTGATGAGTTGATCAAAGCATATAGTTTTATACAGACTTGCGGTGAAGCATGTATTTACAAGAAAGTGAGTGGGAGCACTACAGCATTTCTGATAAGTATATGTGAATGACATATTGTTGATCGGAAATAATGTAGAATTATTCTGTAAAGCATAAAGGAGTGTTTGAAAGGAGTTTTTCAAAGAAAGACTTCGGTGAAGCTGCTTACATATTGAGCTTCAAGATCTATAGAGATAGATCAAGACGCTTGATAAGTTTTTTCAATAAGTACATACCTTGACAAGATTTTGAAGTAGTTCAAAATGGAGCAGTCAAAGAAAGAGTTCTTGCCTGTATTACAAGGTGTGAAGTTGAGTAAGACTCAAAGCCCGACCACGGCAGAAGATAGAAAGAGAATGAAAGTCATTCCCTATGCCTTGGCCATAGGTTCTATAAAGTATGTCATGCTGTGTACCAGATCTATTGTATACCCTGCACTGATTTGGCAAGGGAGTACAATAGTGATCTAGGAGTAGATCACTGGACAGCGGTCAGAATTATCCTTAGTGAAATAAGGATATGTTTCTCGATTACGGACGTGACAAAAAGGTTCATCGTAAAGGGTTACGTCGATGCAAGTTTTTGACACTGATCCAGATGATTCTAAGTCTCAATCTGGATACATATTGAAAGTGGGAGCAATTAGCTAGAGTAGCTCCGTGCAGAGCATTGTAGACATAGAATTTTGCAAAATACATACGGATCTGAATTTGGCAGGCCCGTTGACTAAATTTCTCTCACAAGCAAAACATGATCACTCTTTGGGTGTTAATCACATAGCGATGTGAACTAGATTATTGAATCTAGTAAACCCTTTGGGTGTTAGTCACATGGAGATGTGAACCAATCACATAAAGATGTGAACTATTGGTGTTAATCACATAGCGATGTGAACTAGATTATTGACTCTAGTGCAAGTGGGAGACTGAAGGAAATATGCCCTAGAGGCAATAATAAAGTTATTATTTATTTCCTTATTTCATGATAAATGTTTATTATTCATGCTAGAATTGTATTAACCGGAAACATAATACATGTGTGAATACATAGACAAACAGAGTGTCACTAGTATGCCTCTACTTGACTAGCTCGTTAATCAAAGATGGTTATGTTTCCTAACCATGGACAAAGAGTTGTTATTTGATTAACGGGATCACATCATTAGATGAATGATCTGATTGACATGACCCATTCCATTAGCTTAGCACCCGACCGTTTAGTATGTTGCTATTGCTTTCTTCATGACTTATACATGTTCCTATGACTATGAGATTATGCAACTCCCGTTTGCCGGAGGAACACTTTGTGTGCTACCAAACGTCACAACATAACTGGGTGATTATAAAGGAGCTCTACAGGTGTCTCCAAAGGTACATGTTGGGTTGGCGTATTTCGAGATTAGGATTTGTCACTCCGATTGTCGGAGAGGTATCTCTGGGCCCTCTCGGTAATGCACATCACTTAAACCTTGCAAGCATTGCAGCTAATGAGTTAGTTGCGACATGATGTATTACGCAACGAGTAAATAGACTTGCCGGTAATGAGATTGAACTAGGTATTGGATACCGATGATCGAATCTCAGGCAAGTAACATACCGATGACAAAGGGAACAACGTATGTTGTTATGCGGTCTGACCGATAAAGATCTTCGTAGAATATGTAGGAGCCAATATGGGCATCCAGGTCCCGCTATTGGTTATTGACCGGAGACGTGTCTCGGTCATGTCTACATTGTTCTCGAACCGTAGGGTCCGCACGCTTAAGGTTTCGATGACAGTTATATTATGAGTTTATGAGTTTTGATGTACCGAAGGAGTTCGGAGTCCCGGTTGAGATCGATAACATGACGAGGAGTCTCGAAATGGTCGAGACGTAAAGATCGATATATTGGACGACTATATTCGGACATCGGAAAGGTTCCGAGTGATTCGGGTATTTTTCGGAGTACCGGGGAGTTACGGGAATACGGGTGGAGAAGTATTGGGCCTTATTGGGCCATACGGGAAAGAGAGAGGGGCTGCCTAGGGCAGGCCGCGCGCCCCCCAAGGCCTAGTCCGAATTGGACTAGGGGGAGGGGCTGCGCCCCCTCCTTCCTTCCCTTCTCCCTCCCCCTTCCTTGTCTCCTACTCCTACTACATGGAAGGACTCCTAGTTGGACTAGGAAAAGGGGAATCCTACTCCCGGTGGGAGTAGGACTCCCCTAGGGCGCGCCATAGAGAGGGCCGGCCCTCCCCTCCTCCACTCCTTTATATACGGGGGCAGGGGGCACCCCATAGACACACAAGTTGATCTTCGTGATCGTTCCTTAGCCGTGTGCGGTGCCCCCCTCCATGATATTACACCTCGGTCATATTGTAGCGGTGCTTAGGCGAAGCCCTGCGACAATTGAACATCAAGATCGTCACCACGCCGTCGTGCTGACGAAACTCCTCCCCGAAGCTTTGCTGGATCGGAGCCTGGGGAGCGTCATCGAGCTGAACGTGTGCCAAGAACTCGGAAGTGCCGGAGTAACGGTGCTTGGATCAGTTGGACCGGGAAGACGTACGACTACTTCCTCTACGTTGCGTCAACGCTTCCGCTTCGGTCTACGAGCGTACGTAGACAACACTCTCCCCTCTCGTTGCTATGCATCACCATGATCTTGCGTGTGCGTAGGAATTTTTTTGAAATTACTACGTTCCCCAACACTAATCACCCCCCTCTAGACACCTCTTCTCGATCCTTTCAATTGGTATCATAGCATTGGTCTACATTGCTTTGGTTTAATCACCATTGGAGGAAGATGGATGAGTCTACGTTGGGATACTTAGACATAGAGTACCTATACTTGATGGAGAGTTCTTTCATGAGTGGAAAATTGAGATGCTTGAGATTTTCAATGAATATCACTTGAACAAGTACATTACTACTCCTTGTGTGCGTCTTGTTGACCCCTTGCATCCCACCCTTGATGAGTCTATTGACATGATCCGAAACCTTAGAATTGTTAATCTTATCACTAGAGGTTTGCCTAGAAACTTGTTTGGTTGCTTGCCTACTCTTGATTGTGCTTACACTATATGGAGATTTCTTGAGGAATGATTTCCAAATTATTCCTTGCAAAACTTAGATGAAATTCTTCATAAGTCGATTGCCTTGAGTAAGATGAATTCCAGTGATCCTAAGTTTGGTAATTGTCTTTTTGAACTTACTAACCTCATGCGTACCAAAGGAGATGTTGGAATCATTAGCAATATCATCTCCGAAGCTATTAGAATTCATAAAGATGACCATTGTGATGATCACTTATCTAATGAATTACCCTCTCTAGGAATTGATCAATTACAAGACGATGTTGAACATGGATACGATGATGAGGATGATGATAGTAACTTTGATCTCGATGAGTCTATGAGACACTTTGGTATTATGGCTAATCTTCGCGGCTACATGGCTGGAGGAAAGGAATGGGTTCTTGATAGTGGATGTACCGATCACATGATCGGAGACAAGGATATGTTTCATGAGCTTGCTGAAAACGACAACCCTTGAAGGTATGTAACTTTTGGTGATAACTCAAAGGGTAAGGTGGTTGGCCTTGGTAAGGTGGCCATCTCACATGATAGCTCCATACAAAATGTTATGCTCGTTGAATCCCTTGGCTATAATTTACTTTCTGTATCTAGACTTGCGGACTTTGGTTTCAATGTCCTATTTACTAAAGTAGATTGCCAAGTGTTTCATAGAGATAACCACAATATGGTCTTTACCGGTATACGTAGAGGTGATCTTTACATTGTTGATTTCACTAAAAAGGCTCAACCTAGAACTTGCTTAATTGCTAAATCTTCTAAAGTCTGGTTGTGGCATAGAAGGTTAGATCATGTGGGCATGCGAAATCTTGATAAGTTAATTAAAGATAATCATATCCCTGGAGTAAAAGATGTTATATTTGACAAGGATAGATTGTGCAGTGCTTGTCAAGCAGGAAAACAAGTCGGAGGAAGTCACCCCGTGAAGAACATCATGACCACGAGAAGACCGCTTGAGCTACTTCATATGGATCTCTTTGGTCCCAATGCCTATAAAAGTCTCGGTGGAAACTCATTTGGTCTAGTCATAGTCGACGATTTTTCAAGATTTACGTGTGTGTTCTTTCTTGATGATAAATCGCAGGTCCAAAAGATCTTCAAGAACTTCGCTAGGAAGGCCCAAAATCAATTTTAAGTGAAGATCAAGAAGGTTCGCAGCGACAATGGAACGGAGTTCAAGAACGCAAATGTGGATACCTTTCTTGACAAAGAAGGGATTTCACACGAGTTCTCGGCTACGTACACACCTCAACAAAATGGAGTCGTTGAGAGGAAGAACCAGACTCTTATTGAGATGGCGAGAACGATTCTTGATGAGTACAAGACGCCAAAACACTTTTGGGTGGAAGCGGTTGAGACAGCTTGTCATGCAACAAATCGCTTGTATCTTCACAAGCCACTCGGCAAGACGGCATACGAGCTTCTCACCGATAACAAACCCCAAGTTGGATACTTTCGGGTATTCGGCTCAAAGTGTTATATTCTTGATAAGCATCATCGTTCTAAATTTGCTACTAAATCTCATGAGGGTTTCCTACTTGGTTATGGCTCAAACTCTCACACTTACCGTGTCTACAACAATTTCACCCGAAAAGTTGAAGAGACGGTAGATGTGAAGTTTGATGAATCTAACAGCTCGCAAGTAGAGCAATTGCCAATTGATGTAGGAGATAAAGATCCTTCGGAAGCAATCCAAGACTTATCTATCGGCAAGATTCGTCCAACGGAGGTAAAGGAGAGTACCTCGTCCGTCCAAGTGGAAGCTTCTACTTCACGACAAGGTGAACCAAGAGTTGACATGGAAGCATCCACAAGTGGGACACGCCAAGATGAAGAAAACGAGGAAGTACACCAAGATGAACCACATCAATCTCCTTCTCCACCTAGACAAGAGAATGACAACGTCGACAACGAAGAAGGCCAAGAAGAAGAACAAGATGATGAAGAAGATGTTCCACCCCGACCCAAGCAAAAGATCTCACGAGTTCGAGCAAGAGTCTCAAGAGACCACCCCGTCGAACAAATCTTCAATGATATCCAAACCGGGAGAATAACTCGCTCTAAAACTCGTTTGGCAAATTTTTGTGAACATTATTCATTCATCTCTAGTATTCACCTATGAAGGTTGAAGAAGCATTGGAAGATCCGGATTGGATAAATGCCATGCATGAAGAGCTACACAACTTCGAGAGGAACCAAGTGTGGACATTGGTCAAGAAGCTCGACAACAACCACAACATCATCGGTACCAAATGGAAGTTTCGCAACAAGCAAGACGAAGATGGACAAGTCGTTCCCAACAAAGCACGTCTCGTTGCCCAAGGCTACACTCAAGTCGAAGGTATGGACTATGGTGAGACATATGCCCCCGTTGCTAGACTTGATTCCATCCGCATCTTACTTGCCTATGCTAATCACCATGATATCACCTTGTACCAAATGGACATTAAAAGTGCTTTTCTAAATGGTGAAATTGAGGAGAAAGTTTATGTTAAACAACCTCCCGGCTTTGTTAATCCTAAGAAACCCGACCATGTTTACAAACTTCACAAAGCTCTTTGTGGTCTTAAACCAGCTCCTAGAGCGTGGTATAAATGCTTGACCAAGTTCCTTATTGAAAAAGGCTTTGAGATAGGAAAGATTGATTCTACTCTTTTTACTAAAAGGGTTAATGGTGAATTATTTGTGTGCCAAATTTATGTTGATGATATCATATTTGGTTCAACTAACCCTCATTTTAGTGAAAAGTTTGGAAAGCTAATGTCGGAGAAGTTTGAGATATCTATGATGAGTGAACTCAAATTCTTTCTTGGTTTGCAAATCAAGCAAACTAAGGAGGGCACCTTTGTTTCTCAAACAAATTACACCAAGGACTTATTTAAGAAGTTCAACATGCAAGAAAGCAAAGGTATGAAAACTCCCATGCTTACTAGTGGACATCTTGACTTGACTAAGGATGGAAAACCGGTTGACCAAAAGGTTTACCGCTCTATGGTTGGTTCATTGTTATATCTATGTGCCTCTCGTCCCGATATTATGCTAAGTGTGTGCATGTGTGCACGATATCAAGCGGCCCCCAAAGAATGTCATCTTAAGGCTGTGAAAAGGATAGTGAGATACTTAATCCATACACCAAATTTTGGCATTTGGTATCCTAAGAGGTCCTCTTTTGATCTTGTTGGCTACTCTGATTCGGACTATGCCGGTGACAAGGTTGATAGAAAGTCCACTTCGGGTGTTTGTCAATTTCTTGGTAGATCTCTTGTGTCTTGGTCCTCCAAGAAACAAAACTCGGTATCCTTATCCACCGCCAAAGCGGAATACATTGCCGCTGGTTCATGTTGTGCTCAATTACTTTGGATGGCCCAAACTCTTAAAGATTATGGGATCTATGTGAAACATGTTCCATTGCTTTGTGACAATGAAAGTGCTATTAAGATTGCTCACAATCCTGTGCAACATTCTCGAACTAAGCATATTGAAGTTCGTCATCATTTCATTCAAGATCATGTTGCTAAAGGGGACATTGATCTTAAGCATGTTCGTATCGATAAGCAATTGGTAGATATATTCACCAAACCGCTTGATGAGAAAGTATTTTGCCGTTTGAGAGGTGAATTGAACATCGTTGATACTTCAAACTTGGAGTAGATACTCCATTCGGATACATGCAAGGCATGAGCCTTTGACTAATCCTTTGACTAATCTTGGATATATTTGCACCCTTGCATGCTATCTAACCCTTGTAGGTACTTGGATGAATCTAACTCTATGAGATGGCAACTCACTCACATATTGAGCAATCTGTACATCACCAAGTCTCTACAATACGGTGGTTGAAGACAAGGAAGCATGAAACCTTTCAACATATCCTTTGACAAAATCTTTATATCAAATTTCATTTGGTATCAAATTCATGGTTGTCAATTTGGATACACAAGTGCTCTTCCTTGCAAGACTAACCCATGTAGGTAGATGAACTCAAACTACAAGTGGTGCTCCCAATTCTTGATGAGCTACATCAACCTTGAGCATCCCACACAAGTTCAACTACATGATCAAGTTCAACACCACCACCCAAGGTATGTTATTCCATCTTAGAGAAGCTTTACCCCAAGTCATTGGTCAAAGCAACTCAACAAGATGCGAATACATCAAAATGCTTAAATAAAAAATGGTAACCCCATTTTGAGCTTAAACGATGAGTATGACCTACGATCAAGTGTTCTCACTTGACTCCTTAGTGAATATACTCTAACATAGGTGACTTTGTCGCCGACCAATCCTAGATGAAGTTCTCTAGTGTTTCTTTGTGTTCTTGCATTTGTTCCTTTCATATTTGTTCCCCTTCTTAAATCAAAAAAAAACTTCATCTAGATTTCTTTTCTTTTCTTTGTTCATTTTTGCATCTGCATCCTATTCAATTTTTTACGGTTAACGACAGTGGGAGAGGCTCCCACTGACTTTTGTATTACTCACACAAGAACATTTACATCAGTGTTACAGGTGGGTTTTTAGTGGCCCCCCGGCCAATCTCCAAAGAACAAAAGACAAACAAGTGTTGCAAGAGTTACAAAATTTGTAAGTAGGTATCTAGGAAGGGGTGGATATCCTCTCTACGATTGTGTACCAGGAGACTCAAAAGGTTTTTGAACCTAATCAGCCACGAGTCAAAAGAGTGTGGGATCCCTCTGAAATAAACATTATTTATCTCCTTCCACAAACTCCACGTTGCCATCAGGAAGATGTCCATAAACAAGGGCTGACGCCAGCTATTCCTGCCCCCGTGAATCAAAGAGATCATGTTCCCCGGTGTCGGCCAAAGCATTCCAACCTTAGCCCAGCAACGCTGGCTAAATGGGCAGGCAAAGAAAAGGTTTTCTATCGTTTCCTCTGGGGGGTTCTGACATAGCATGCAGGTATAGTTGTTGCTAGTAATGACATAATGCCTATGTCTCAACATGTTTCTTGTGTTTAAGCGATCAACCAATAGCAACCACCCGAACATTTTGAATTTGATTGGACTTTTGGCCTTCCAGAGCCAGCCAAAGGCTTCGTCAGCAACAATCTCCCTGAAGCAGTGATCATAAAACTTCTTAGAGGAATAGGCTCCACTGAGAGTGCACTCCCAAGTATCCTTGCAATCTCTCTCCAGGAGTACGTGCATCGATCCACGTTGGATCTCTCTAACTTCCCCCCTAGCCTGAGCTGACAGCGGCAGATGAAAGAGCATGTTTGGGTCTGTGGACGTGAGAACCTCGACGATGGATGCGTCCTCGTTTAAGCAAAACGAGAAAGCCCTGGGAAAGAGCTCCATGAGGGGGGCCTGACGATCACCATCAAACCAGGCGTCTTTCCAGAACAGAGAGGATGATCTGTCTCCCAAAGTGACATTTGTAATCCCACGAAATACGTCGCTGAGATGCAAAACATCGCGCCACCAGTAGGAGCCAATTGGGTCCATAGCATGCGGAATCTTGTCTGTGTAGTAAGCATCCCAGATCATGGTCACCCAGGGAACATCATCGTGGTTGTAGAATTTAAAGAGATGCTTCAAGAGGAGGGCCACATTCTGGGTTTTGATGTCAATGATCCCGAGGCCACCTTTGTCCTTTGGTCTACAAACTAACTCCCAGGCTGCCAACGAATTATTCTTAACTCCATCCTTAGAGTTTTTAGCCCAAAGATAGTACCTGCGCAGTTTATCCAAGTGCTCAATCACTCTAGGGTGCAGCTTAATCGTGCACATGGCATAGATTAGCATCGACGTCGCGGCCGAGTTGGCCAAAGTGAGTTCGGCCCCAGATGACATCAGAGACAAAGCAGTGGGCATCTTCCTCTCCACACCATGCACAAGAGGCATGAGTTCCAACAGCGTTGGTCTGCATCCAATTCATTGCAAATCCTTCAGTAAATTCCTTGCAAATATTTGTGAGATCTTATTTGCCTAGTGAGCTGAGGTGACAAATGTCCTCTCTGCGCTGAACTCGGACACACCGATATTGTCTCTTTCGGTCAAACCGAACCATCTCGGTGCCACCGAAGAAAACAACTCAGTGTTACCGATTTCAATGCTGAGAAAACACTTTGCCATTTGCATCCTCCATATTTACTCCAGCTCCACTCAATGATTATTGTCCTCTACCTGCATCACATTATACATGCTGCTTTGTTATGTGACTCAAGGACCAAACCTATTCGACTCAAACTCCAGAAGACCCTTCTTGGAAATTGATGTCAAAGGGGGAGAGAGAGATCACATCAAACCTTAATCACTTCAAAAGGGGAGAATACTTCAAAAGGGGGGAGAGTGCTTAATCACATCAAAGAAGCCCCAGATGCTTGGTATTCAAGAGGAGAGAAGTCACATGTCTTTAAGAGGGGAAAGACATGTTAGTTTGTGTTATGATTATTGTTGCTCTGATTTTGTTGTGCTCTGATTTTCTTTTCCCTATGTTCTCCCATTATCCAATATAAGATTCAAGGGGAGAAAGACTTCTAAGGGAAGGAAATCTTTGAATTCATTGCATATCTTTGTTCTTGGGGACATGTCTATATACAATAGAGTACCTAGTACTCACTCTCTACATGTCATCCCAATCTTGGTACTCTTGTGGTTTATTGTTCTTGCTCTGTTTAGTAGATGTATCTGTGTTATCTAACCATGTTTACTCAGGTTCATTCCTTCCAAAGCTAGCTCAAGACCACAAGGTAAGTATATGCATCATACTCATGTGCATGATGATCTCTTGCTGATGTACATATTGTTTGCAAGAAGGACTCATGAACATTGTCGGTGTCAAAACCGGCGGATCTCGGGTAGGGGGTCCCGAACTGTGCGTCTAGGCCGGATGGTAACAGGAGACAGGGGACACTTTGTTTTACCCAGGTTCGGGCCCTCTCGATGGAGGTAAAACCCTACTCCTGCTTGATTAATATTGATGATATGGGTAGTACAAGAGTAGATCTACCACGAGATCAAGGAGGCTAAACCCTAGAAGCTAGCCTATGGTATGATTGTTGTGTATGGAGTTGATTCTGTCCTACGGACTACAATCCTCCGGTTTATATAGACACCGGATAGGGTTAGGGTTACATAGAGTCGGTTACAATGGTAGGAGATCTTGAATATCCGCATCGCCAAGCTTTCCTTCCACGCCAAGGAAAGTCCCCTCCGGACACGGGACGAAGTCTTCAATCTTGTATCTTCATAGTCCAGGAGTCCGGCTGAAGGTATAGTCCGGCTATCCGAACACCCCCTAATCCAGGACTCCCTCAGTAGCCCCTGAACCAGGCTTCAATGACGACGAGTCCGGCGTGCAAAATTATCTTCGGCATTGCAAGGCGGGTTCCTCCTCCAAGTCCTTCATAGAAGATTGTAATCACCAAGAGTAGTGTCCGGCTCTGCAAAATAAGCTTCCACATATTGCCATAGAGAGAATAATATTAACACAAATCAAATCTGCTGACGTATTCCGCAGTGCGCCAACACACTACAGCCAAGTCCTTCGAATCGTTTTTATTTTTTCACCTCAGCATGTTTTGCGAGGTGATTTCCTTGGCACGTCTTGTCAAAGCAGAGATCGTGTACCCCCCCCCCCCTTTTATGGGATTCTCATTAATACGGACGTGGGTAACCCAATCGTGCCCGTTAGCCTGCTTTCTTGATTAAAGGCGAGTCCCAAACGGTCACGGGGAGGGCTCCCGGTATTCAACCTCTTATAAAGAGACCAGAGCCCTACTCCCTTTTCAATCTCAAAAGAGTTCGCCCGTCGCCTCGAGTTCCAACACCCTAGGTTCCAGATTCCAGACGCTTCGGACCTTCGACAATGTCCGGTTCCGACCTTCAGGGACGATGGATGCCCTCCTCCGTCACGGAGGAGGACGTGCTAAAGTTGAGAGAGGCTAAGTTCTTGACTGCCGAAATTCCACACAGGTTGCCTGCTCAAGGGCAGGCTATCCCCAGTCCCCAGCCTGGTGAAAGCGTGGTGTTCGTGTCTCACTTCCTTCGGGGGTTGGGCTTCCCGATAGATCCTTTCGTGAGGGGGCTGCTGTTTTATTACGGGCTGGAATTTCATGACTTAGCCCCGGAGTCTATCCTCCACATTTCCTCATTCATCGTTGTGTGCGAAGCATTCCTCCGTGTTACTCCTCACTTTGGATTATGGCTCAAGACTTTTGGAGTGGAGCCGAATATGATCAAGGGACGGCACGCAGAGTGCGGAGGTGCTGTCATAAGTAAGAATGCCGATGCTCCATGGCCCGAGGGCTCCTTTCAAGAGGAGCTCGGCTTGTGGCAATGAGAGTGGTTCTATATCACCGCTCCCAGGAGCGCCAAGTGGGTGGCGCCTCCTGCCTTTCGCTCGGGTCCCCCACCACGGCTAGCGTCATGGGTTAACAAAGGATTAGATTGGGGGTTATCCAAAGACGTGCCCCTGTTGCAGGGCCGCATTAGGGATCTTTTAGAAGGAGACCTCAACCTGGTCAAGGTGACGCAGGTCATGCTGATTCGCCGAATATTGCCCGGCAAACGTCGCCCCCTTCGCCTATGGGAGTTTAATCCAGAGGGACCGCGAGCTCTCTAGAATTTCATGGGCGCAACACCCGTGGAGATGTATAAACTGTTCTTCGGATCACAAGAGATGTGTCCGGATTTAACCGAGGACGCAGGTCTAAGCTGCAATCGCCCGGATACTCAAGTAAGCAACATTGTGCCCGGACCTTCTATCCATATAATAAACTTGCCCCTAAAAGAGCTGTCCTTTTAAACAGGAGTGGATAGCGAAGGCAAAGCTGATCAGGTGTCCGGCTCCCCTTCCTGAAACTAGGCCGGATCCCGTGCTAGCCAGGATGCTGGAAATAATGCCTTTGGAGGGGGAGGACAAGGGAGCTATGGCCTCCTCGAAGGAGGCTGCTTCGAAGGAAGGAACCGGCAATTCCTCTCCTAAGGGGAAGAAAAGAGCCGCCTCTGACGATCCGGAAACCATGGTCTCGAAGCGGGGGAAAAAATCCTCATCAGAGGGTCCGACGCCGGGGAGTCCTCCGGCCGGACTACGCCCTCAAGGGGATCAGCCCTCCAGCGAGCCATAAGTAGAGAGAGGTTTTCCTTTTGAGGGATGAGAGAAATCTTTGATTTATATCTGAGAAGATTAACCAAAATTTTACCTTGTAGCTCGGACCTCAGCCCTTCTCAGCAGAGCTCGTCTTCGGGGGATCTTCTTCCGGAGATGATGGAGAGCGGGACGCCTCCCCCTGCCGTGCCGCCTAGCGAGGCGGGCGACCCTGAGGTGTCGTCGCGGAGGGTTTCTCCGAATCCGGCAGGGGCCTAAGGTGGCAGTGCGGCCCCCCCGAAGTTCTCCGCGTCCGGCCTTCGAAAGAGGCCATAGGACAAGTCCGGCATCGTCTGGTGCTCGGCTGGAGGAGCTAAAGATTCTGCTGGGGCGAGCTTCTATCTCAGAGGAGCACCGTGCGTTGATGGGCACGGTGATTGAAAGGATTTCATCCGCAGAAGACGGATTGCATGAGGCCGTCAAAAGCTTGCTGACGGGTTTTGAGGTATGTTAGATGATGTACACTTTTGTCAGTTGCGCATAAGTAAGATGCGCCCTGTGTAGATAGTAGCCCCTGAGACTCTGCGCGTTGTCAAGAAATGACGGCACGCAGAGGATCATAATCCCAGGTCTAAGATGTCGCCTTTGAATTTAGGTGGCGGGGTGTTCGGAATCGAGCCGAACGGATGAATTTGCTGAACTAAAGCGGCAACTGGACGTGGCAGATGCTGACATCGCGCTTGTCAACAAGCGGCTTGATGAAGCTCAAGGTATGTAATTTCTTCGGGCGGCGCCAGGTAAGAGGAGCTTCATGCCAGTGTCTTACAATGTGCGTGCTTGACGCAGATGGTACGGCCGCCGTGGAGAATCTTAGGGCGGGACTTGCCCGAGCTAAGGAGCAAGCCAGAAAAAGCGATGCGGCTGCCCAGAAGGCCCTTGAAGAGCTGAGAGCCGAACAGGCTGCTCATTGCCGAAGCAAAGAAGAGATGGCCGAGATGGCCAAAAAGTTGAAAAGCGCTACCGACCGTTGCAGGCTTCTTGAGAAAGAAGACCAGGCGAAATAGACGGACTTAAAGAAGGCCGTCGCCAATGCCAAGGACGCGCGCTCTGCGATGAGAGCTGCGAAGGAGGAGCTGCGTCAGGCCGAACAGATTGTGGCTGGAAAGCCCTTTATGCTGCGAAGGAAGGTTTGTGATCCGAAGTTTGCTCCGTTGGACCGTATGTGGAGTGTGGAGGACACCTATCTGGATTTGGCAGCGAGCGCTGCTGATGCGACCAAACACTTTCGAGATCAGAAAGGTCACGAAGTGGAAAAACTTTTCTGGTCGCAGTTTCACAATCCAAAGCGTCCGCTGGCAGTAGGTGATCGTTTGGCTCAATGGGCCGAACTGAATAGGTTGTCTGGACTCGCCATGAAGTACGTCGTGGGTCACTTGTGGCCAGGAAGTTCGAAGCCGAAGAGTTATTTCAGCTTGGTGCAGCAATTCCTTGACGCGGTGCCGCGTATAAATGCAATTAAGAAGTCAGCATGCATAGAGGGCGCTAGGATGGCTCTAGCCCGTGTTAAGACATACTGGGCAGAGATGGATACCACCGTTGTCGCGTCCCGAGACTCGGACCAAAGCCGAGTACCCTTCGAGCACTATTTTCAGGAAGTTCTTGAAGGCGCTCGTGTAATAGAGACGCAATGCCCGAAAGATGCTATGTTATGATAGCATATGTAATTATAAAGTAATATTTTGATAAAATGTAGTGGCCTTTTTTATACTTGTGCCTCCAAGTATTGTAAACACCTTCTATGCGGCCGTTTTAAGATATATATATATATATATATATATATATATATATATATATATATATATATATATATAGAATCTGAAAGATGGCAGTCGTTGGCTTCAGCCCCCACGCACATAGTGCGGGGGTGCTCGCAGAAGACGCATTTTCACACTTAACCCAACGTCTTGGTCCTATAAAGGAGGTGATAGCGCAGCGGGCCAGGCAACTGGACTATAATGCTTTAACACTTTCACTTAGCAATAGGAGTTTGAAAATGAGACTCCTTAGGTAGCTCCTTGGTGGCAACTGCGCTCGTCCGAATTCGGGGCGCGTATGTGCCTGACCGGGAAGCGGCCCTTCGTTAAAGCAGAGGAATCCGATAGATTCCGACAGGTCATCGAGTGGCTGACCAGTCTCACGCTACATCATGACAGTCAGTTTTCGGCTTTCTCTACTGAGGTGCTCGCCCTGGCCGAACCGGGGGCACAATCGCAGTAGTTCTCCTGGTGCTACCTTAGCCGATAGAGCGGAACGTAAGGTAGCCGAACTCAGGAGCCGGGCAACCCAACATTTGACCAAAGACATGATTCGGAGCTGATGCATATAATGCCAAAACTCGCGACGCCGAACACTCCCTAAGGCGTTCGGTCTTTATGAGTGTGGGCCAAACGACACTCTTTATTAAAAAAGCCCCTAGTGTCTAGGTACGTGCAAAAATTCTGACGTGGCCACATGCCAAGACGCCAGCCTCCTCCTTGGTTATACTGGAAAGAAAAACCCAGGGGATGTGTTGCAACAAGAGACAGTAAAAAAAGGTTTACGCAGGGTCTTAATCTAAAAAGAATCCTTTAGGACGGGTCCCTACTGCACGTCTGCGCCTGTGTCTCCGCTGTGCCGTATCCTGGACGGGCGCCGCACGACGTTCATCTGTAAAAGAGAGGAGTTGAGTTGAGAGCGGGTCGTGCCAAGAAAATAAGCAGAGTATAAAGTAAAATATGGAAGTTTGAGCTTTATTGTCTCTTATTGTATATGCGTGGAGCCCCTTCTTCAGGGGTATATGGCTTCTAGGCCTGCATCAATGATGATTTTGCACCGAACTCGTCTATCCGCGTTCGTGGTCTTGAAATGACCTATTTTAAAGTTTTTTTTGTGGGGCTGTTAAAGCGGCCGCACTGTCCTCCGCTTAGGGAGGCGCACCTTAGTGCTTTCCCATCAAAGAGATGATGCCTCGTGGACCGGGCATCTTAAGCGTAAGATATGCATAATGCGGTATTGCGTTAAATCGAGCGAAAGCTTCGCGTCCCAGTAGTGCTTGATAGCGACTTGAGAACGGGACGACGTGGAAGGTCAGCTTTTCGCGGCGGAGGTTATCGGCAGAGCCGAATGTGACTGTGAGCCAGAGAAGACCCGTACTGTGGGTGTCCGGACCGGGTATTACCCCTTGAAAGGAGGTTTTGCTGCGACGGATTCTTGCTGGGTTTATCCCCATGTGTTGTATTGTATCCTGATATATCAGGTTTAGTCCACTGCCGCTGTCCATAAGGACATTTGAAAATTTGAGTCTGCCAATTATTGGATCGAGTATCAAGGCAGTCCATCCTACATTCTTGATATTCCTAGAATAATCTAGCTGATCGAAGGTGATCGGTTTTGACAACCAGTAGCAGGATCCTTTGGGGATGGGCCGTGTGGTGCGTACCTTTACGGGCACCGCACGTTTTGTTATGTGAAGTGAGTTCACTGTTTTTACTTCTTGCGGGAAGTTCTTTTGTTTCCTGGTGCTCTGTTGTTGGGGTTCGTCCTCGTCTGCGCTTGGTGTGTCGAGCCCCTTGTGTTCGGCATTGAGTCTGCCGGATTGTTTGAAGACCCAACAGTCTCTGTGGGTATGGTTCGCAGGAGTACTGTGTATCTGACATATCCTGTCCAGGATTTTATTTAGGTTGGATGGATCGTCCCTGTTATCCTGGGGGGCGGTTTTTCCTGATTTTGTCGTGAGCCTTTGAATCCGGCGTTGACTGTCGTGCTCTTCGGACTTTTGTCCTTAGTCCGGCGACGATCCTTGTTACGTCACGGTCTTCCGTTTCCATCCCTGGTTTCGTATGTACTTCGGTCGCTGGGGCTGCACCTTGCCAACCAGCTGTCCTCCCATGCACAAAAGCGGGTCATGAGGCTTGTAAGTGCGGCCATTGTTCTTGGTTTTTCTTGGCCGAGGTGTCTGGCGAGCCACTCGTCTCGGACGTTATGCCTGAAAGCTGCTAAGGCTTCGGCGTCCGGACAGTCGACTATCTGATTCTTTTTAGTGAGGAATCTATTCCAGAACTGCCGAGATGATTCTCCGGGTTGTTGAGTTATGTGACTAAGATCGTCTGCGTCCGGAGGACGGACATAGGTCCCTTGAAAGTTTGCTCGGAAGGCATCCTCGAGTTCTTCCCAGCTTCCAATTGTGTTTTCTGGAAGGCTTTTAAGCCAATGTCTGGCTGGCCCTTTAAGCTTAAGGGGTAGATATTTTATGGCGTGGAGATCATCTCCTCTAGCCATGTGTATGTGGAGGATATAGTCCTCAATCCAGACTCCAGGGTCTGTTGTTCCATCATATGCCTCTATGTTTACGGGTTTGAATCCTTCTGGGAATTCATAGTCCAGGACCTCATCGGTGAAACATAGGGGGTGTGCGGCACCCCTGTATTTGGGTATGCCGGATTCTGATGATGGCTTCATAGCGTTGCTTACGAGAGCTTGCTTTCTTGGCCCATAAATGGACCTGACTGGGCCATGATGCGAACCCTTAAGTGGGTCGCATGCCGATTTAGGTGCGGCGCCGCTTGTCATTTTATGGGGTCGTCCATCCGACCGTGTGGCTTTTTCATTTTCCGAATGTGAGGGCTCTAGGGCCTCTTCGTCGAATTCAGGCAGTAGCTTTCTTTTCGGATAGCTTCTAGTGCGGCGGCTGTCGCCGTACTTATCTGTGGCATTGATTACCTTACTCCATCTGATCCGGAGTGCGTCTTCTGCTGTTTTTAGCTTCCGCTTCTGCTTTTTTAGGCTGTGTGCAGTTGCAACGAGCCTCTTATGGAGATTCTTCTGCTCCGTGAGTTTATTCGGCGTGAGGTCGTCTGGAATGCCGTTTTCGCCGGAGGAGGGATGTTCAGTTTCCGTGTTGCCCTGTTCGGACGATTGCTCTAAGGCCTGCCCGTCGTTTACCGGCTCGTTCTGCTCTATGGCTGGGTTTGTGCCGAGGCGGGGCTTGGGTCGGCGTTTGCGCCGACGCCTTGATTGCTTTTCGGGGGGTCGATCTCTTGTCTCCTCCCCTTTTTCCTCGTTGTTGTCTCCCTTAGGGGTGTCCACCATGTACACATCGTGAGATGAGGTGGCTTTCCAATGCCCTATGGGCGTTGGTTCATCGGTATCTCCTCCATCGTCATCCATGATGTCAATGTCTTTGGAGCCGAAGTCGGGCATGTCGGTTAAATCGTCGACAGTGGCTATAAAGTGGGTGGTGGGTGGGTTTTGGATTTCTTCGTCATCCACATCCCAATTTTGCTGACCGTAGTTCGGCCAGAGCTCTCCTGACAACGAGAGAGACTTTAGAGAATTCAGGATGTCGCTGAAGGGCGAGTGCTAAGAGATGTCTACGGCGGTGAACTCCATTATCGGCGCCCGATCGGATTCGATTAGCAGGGGTGCGGGGGGTCGGAGTCCGGAGTGGAGTCCGAACCCTTGGAGTCACGGGTTGTGCAGAGTGCGGGGCTAGCGTTCGGCTCGATCGCTTTTAGGATCGCAGCCCCTGAGGTGACGTCCAACCGCTCATCCTCGATTGGCGCAGTAGGTTCCGAATCAATGGTCGAAACCGATGCGTGTGCGGCCTCCAAGGCGCTGTTCGGCGGCAGAGCTATATCATGCCCATCGAGACAGTGCGGCACGCTTGGCTGTGGCTCGAATCCGTCGAAGATCAAGTCCCCGCGGATGTCAGCCGTGTAGTTTAGGCTTCCAAACCTGACCTGATGGCCAGGGGCATAGCTTTCGATCTGCTCAAGGTGGCCAAGTGAATTGGCCCGCAGTGGGAAGCCGCCGAAGACGAAGATCTGTTCGGGGAGAAAAGTCTCACCCTGGACCGTATCGTTGTTAACAATCGAAGGAGCCATCGGGCCTAAAGGCGACGACACAGAGGAACTCCCAATGAAAGCACCAATGTCGGTGTCAAAACCGGCGGATCTCGGGTAGGGGGTCCCGAACTGTGCGTCTAGGCCGGATGGTAACAGGAGACAGGGGACACTTTGTTTTACCCAGGTTCAGGCCCAATCGATGGAGGTAAAACCCTACTCCTGCTTGATTAATATTGATGATATGGGTAGTACAAGAGTAGATCTACCACGAGATCAAGGAGGCTAAACCCTAGAAGCTAGCCTATGGTATGATTGTTGTGTATGGAGTTGATTCTGTCCTACGGACTACAATCCTCCGGTTTATATAGACACCGGATAGGGTTAGGGTTACATAGAGTCTGTTACAATGGTAGGAGATCTTGAATATCCGCATCGCCAAGCTTGCCTTCCACGCCAAGGAAAGTCCCCTCCGGACACGGGACGAAGTCTTCAATCTTGTATCTTCATAGTCCAGGAGTCCGGCTGAAGGTATAGTCCGGCTATCCGAACACCCCCTAATCCAGGACTCCCTCAAACATGAAGGTATAATTCATATATCCACATCATTTGCTCTGATGCATATAGCCAAGATACATGTAACTCATTGCTTGCTCTGTCATGCTTATGCATTCACATGCTCTTATATTCCATATTTACATGATTGCATACATGTAGGGGGAGCCTATGCATGTTACATGTTCTTCCAAAGCTTTACTTGTTATTCCTTATATCTTTATCTAAAGCTTTCATGTATGTTGTCATCAATTACCAAAAAGGGGGAGATTGAAAGCACAAGTGCTCCCTGAGTGATTTTGGTAATTAATGTCAACATATCTCTTCTTGGACTAATACTTTTATCTAGTATATTTCAGATGAGTTCAACAGTGGAGTGGCGTGGACAAGAGGATGTGGAACCCCTTCAAGATGCTAAGGACAAAAGATTGGCAAAAGCTCAAGACTCTTCATTTTTCATTTTAGTGATCCAAGATCACATTGAGTCCATAGGAAAGCCAATACTATTAAAAGGGGATAAGGTGTTGCTTAATGGCTTGCTTGCTCAAAGTGCTTAGTGATATGCTCCAAAGCCCTCAACCACTTTCTCATATCCACATATGTCCCAAACCAAAAGTCAAACTTGGCCCCACCGATTTGATTTATCCGGCGCCACCGAGTTAACTTGACATAGCCACTGCCAGAAACCCTAATCAGTTCGGTCTCAGCGATGGGATCTCAGTCTCACCAAGATGGGCTTGCTAACTCTCTGTTGCCTGTTGCAATATTTCGGTCTCACCGAGATATGCAATCGGTCCCACAGAGTTTGCTTGACCAACTCTCTGTTTTGCTTATTACCAAAATCGGTCCCACCGAGTTTGTGTAATCGGTCAAACCGAGTTGAGGTTTTACCCTAACCCTAGCACATCGGTCCCACCGAGTTGATCATATCGGTCCCATCGAAAATCCTAACGTTCACAGTTTGAACTATATCGGTCTGACCGAGTTTACGATTCGGTCCCACCGAGTTTGGTAAATTGTGTGTAACGGCTAGGTTTTGTGTGGAGGCTATATATACCCCTCCACCCACTCTTCATTCGTGGAGAAAGCCATCAGAACGTGCCTACACTTCTAGCATACATTTTCTGAGAGAGAACCACCTACTCATGTGTTGAGACCAAGATATTCCATTCCAACCACAAGAATCTTGATCTCTAGCCTTTCCCAAGTTGCTTTCCACTCAAATCATCTTTCCACCAAATCCAAATCTGTGAGAGAAAGTTGAGTGTTGGGGAGACTATCATTTGAAGCACAAGAGCAAGGAGTTCATCATCAACACACCATCTATTACCTTTTGGAGAGTGGTGTCTCCTAGATTGGTTAGGTGTCACTTGGGAGCCTCTGACAAGATTGTAGAGTTGAACCAAGGAGTTTGTACGGGCAAGGAGATCGCCTACTTCGTGAAGATCTAGCCTAGTGAGGAAAGTCCTTCGTGGGCGATGGCCATGGTGGGATATACAAGGTTGCTTCTTCGTGGACCCTTCGTGGGTGGAGCCCTCCGTGGACTCGTGCAACCGTTACCTGATACGTCTCCAACGTATCTATAATTTTTGATTGTTCCATGCTGTGTTATTATCAATCTTGGATGTTTTATAATCATTTTATAGTCATTTTATATCATTTTTTGGTACTAACCTATTGACATAGTGCCAAGTGCCAGTTGCTATTTTTTCCATGTTTTTTACATCGCAGAAAATCAATATCAGACGGAGTCCAAATGCCACGAAACTCCACGGAGATTTTTTATGGACCAGAAGGAAGATGGTGGCCCCTGGTTGCACCTGGGGGAGTCCCAAGGAGGGGACAACCCACCAGGGCGGCCATGAGGCCCAGACACGCCCTGGTTGGTTGTGCCCACCTCGGGTGCCCCCCGGACCGCCTCTTTGCTCTATAAATACCCCAATATTCCAGAAACCCTAGGGGAGTCGATGAAATATTCATCCAGCCGCCGCAGAGTCCAGAACCACCAGATCCAATCTAGACACCATCACGGAGGGGTTCACCACTTGCATTGGTGCCTCTCCAATGATGCGTGAGTAGTTCTTTGTAGACCTTCGGGTCCGTAGCTAGTAGCTAGATGGCTTCCTCTCTCTTGTTGAATTCTCAATACAATGGTCTCTTGGAGATTCATATGATGTAACTCTTTTTGCGGTGTGTTTGTTGGGATCTGATGAACTTTGAGTTTATGATCAGTCATATCTTTTTATATCCATGAAAATATTTGAGTTTCTTTGATCTCTTTTATGCATGATTGCCTATAGCCTCGTATTTCTTCTTCGATATTTGGGTTTTGTTTGGCCAACTTGATCTATTTATCTTGCAATGGGAAGAGGTGCCCGATAGTGGGTTCGATCTTACGGTGCTTGATCCCAGTGACAGAAAGGGAACCGACACGTATGTATCTTTGCTACTAAGGATAAAAAGATGGGATCTATATCTAAGGCAATAGATAAACGGATCTTGTCTACATCATGTCATCGTTCTTATTGCATTACTCTATTTTTCCATGAACTTAATATACTAGATGCATGCTGGATAGTGGTCGATGTGTGGAGTAATAGTAGTAGATGCAGGCAGGAGTCGGTCTACTAATCTTGGACGTGATGCCTATGTAATGATTATTGCTTGGATATCGTCATAATTATTTGAGATTCTATCAATTGCCTAACAGTAATTTGTTAACACTCACCGTTTGCTATTTTTCTCGAGAGAAGCCACTAGTGAAACCTACGGCCCCCGGGTCTTCTTTCTCATATATTTGCCTTGCGATCTACCTTTTCCTTTGCATTTTTATTCAGATCTACTAAACTAAAAATACAAAAATACCTTGCTGCAATTTATTCTTATTTATTTTATTTGGAGTTCGATCTATCAAATTACTACAAATTCCTCACGTCTGTTTTGCCTATCTTGAGGCGTCATACACCGAAAGTGATTGACAACCCCTTTAACACGTCGGGTTGCGAGAAGTTGTTCTTTGTGTGCAGGTGTTGTTTACGTTGTGTTGCTTGGTTCTCCTAATGGTTCGATAACCTTGGTTTCAGATCTGAGGGGAATACCTACCGCCATTGTGCTGCATCATCCCTTCCTCTTTGAGAAAAAACCGACGTAGCTTCAAGCGACATCATTACCCTTCGTGGGTTGAAGTCTCCATCAACGTGGATGTAGGATAGCACCACCTATCGGAACCACGCCAAAAATCTCCGTGTCTCCAACTGCGTTTGCACACTCCAATCACATCCCTTTACTTTTTTGCAATTTGCATGCTTTACTCTCCGCTGCTCATACACTCTTGTCATGCTTGGTTGAAATGTATTGTGAATGTTTAAACTTGTGCTAAAACTCCACCTTAACTTAAAGAAATTAAAAACTGCTACTTTTCTTTGTTGAGGGTCTAAGCACCCCCCCCCCCTAGACACCTCTTCTCGATCCTTTCATGCCTCAAGAATCTGTCATTGGATAGTATTTAGCTTCTAGTGCCCTTGCACATAGACTGTCACGGCACTCTATGAGGCACGAAAATTGCCTTACGAGGGGGTTTAGTTAAGCACTTTTAGGTCATTGAGTCTCATAACTCCCTTGGCCCTTGTGTCGTGTTAGTTTCTCCCAACTTGACCAATGCGTGCGTCGTCGGTAAGTTTCGTCGCTCCACCAAAAATCTCTTGTCAAGTGAGCAGCTCCTTTCACATGCTTGCACCTTCCAAATGCGTTCTTTTCATAACTTTTTTTGCTTACTATTTTTGTTTTGATCACGTACATTTTGCTTCACAACATGTTTTCTTGAAATATCACGTACATTTTTTAATGGTCCAAAGAATTGATTTTAATTACTTGATTTTTTATATTCTATAATTTTTTATGTCATGAAACACATTTGTTGAAACTTGTGGAATTTTTTTAAATGCCAGTATTATTTTTCTGAATGCTATCAACATTTTTTCAAAGTTCCATTTTTTTAATTACTCGAATTTTTTACATTGTATAATTTTTTTAGATGTGACAAAATACATTTTTGATACATGTGGACATTTTTAAATGCCAGCCTCATTTTTTTTGAATGTTATCAACATTTTTTAGAAGTTCTATTAACATGTCTTAGTACTGCATCAACATTTTCTGAACATGCTAAGAACTTTTAAAATATATAGTATGATATTTTTTCATTTTCGACGGTACTTTTGTTCTAACGTGTCTGTGTTACCCATGCATGTAAGTTGTGCGTGCTGATCGTCAGACTTCCTTGTGGTCAAAGGGGAAGGTGGGGCTCATGCCCTGCCAATTTTTTTATCCAACGCCGCAACAATAAAGGCACTAATTCCTCAAAAAAGAAGAGGCTCTTGCAAAATGAGCTGGTTAATTCTTTTGCAATTGATTTTTTGGAAATAAATTGTATTAGGACATGGAAAATGGAAATATTTTTTCTTGGGTACATGAACATATTACTCGATAGATTTCCATACTGATCATGATAAAGAAATGGGAATTCGCCACCACTCTTAAGCTATCCAAGTAAGAAGGGTAGCATCCTTGCCTCCGAGCTGCAATTGGTTTCAATGACTAGGAGGATGTTAGAGCACAACTTCTATAAAATCCAAGCTTTGACATTGCGGGGTATAATCCCAACCAGACATCACTATTCTCCCATCATGGTCTCGAACAACAACAACACCCCATGTTCCACTTTTGTCAGATCTTGCCTTACTTCATGCATGATCCTCGCGATCACGGAGATGCATTACAAATAAACGCCATCCAAGAGGCAGCAACATACTATCCCCTAGGCCCCCACAACTAGCTATGCTTTTTTCTCTCCTTTAATGAAATTGTTAAAAAAACAATGTGGATTATAATGAAGTTGTTAATTAATCAGAGATTACATAGTCAATCAATGGCATGGGGCCTGGTCCATTTGTCGAGCTATCGCCTAGGCACCTCATATCAACCGCTTCTTTTCTGTTTTTATATTTCTTTGTAAGCCGTTGCTCGTGTACTCCTCGTCGATTGATGGCTTTGTTAATGCAAAGACCGCCTCACCCTGATCCTCTACTTTAAATGAAAGCAACATGCACACTATCTATCCATTCATCATTATTTCAATGTTCTCTTTGGCATTTACCTTTTCAACTTTTTTCCTTTTCAGGTCTGTTTTTATATATTTGTATGTCCCCTTTTTTATAATGCGTGATCACTTCTTAAAAAAATGAACATTTAGATAGAAATCGTCAACACTTTTAAAAGAATACTGGCGCTACAGGAAAAGCTTCTATGTGACGATCGTGGCGTCAAGTAGTAAATAAAATGCATACAACGTTCTTCCCTGGGCCTGCCCATATTGGAGGTTCATGCATGCTCCTTACAAATACGGTTTTCTTCCATAGCCTTCTTTGCTTAGTTTCTTTCATTTAAGTTTTCCCTAAAATCCGGCTGCTAGATTTTTACAGATTCCAAATGTATCAATTGAGAATTTTACAAAATGCTCGTATAATTAACAAATTATTATGATTTTTTAAAATCTTCGTGAGCTTGATAATGAATTATTAATTTTATTTTATGAAAAAGTATTTACTAATTTGAAGAATTATTCATGACTTTTAGAAAATAATCACGAGTTTAAAAAAATGTCATTTACAATTTTGCAGAAGCGTACTCAATGGCCCGCTTTGACTGGGTCAGTTGGGAAAATGTCTATGTGACGATCGTTGCGTAGTCGAGCAAATGCACAAAATGTTCTTCCACGGGTTGGCCCATAGTGGCGCTTCAAATGCAAATGCACAAAATGTTCTGCAGGCTCCCTCCAAATGCTGTTTTCTTTCACAACGTTTTTTCACGTATTTTTTTTCTTGTTTTCCCTGCAGACCGACTGCTAGATTTTTTTTATATATTTATAGGAAATATCTATTCCGAATTGAAAAGTAGTTCACACAAGTTTTGTAGAAGTTATCATTTTTGAAATGTTCACAAATTTAAAAATATATTCTCAAGTTTTGGTAAATACGTTCATTAATATATAAAATACTCAGAAATTTGTAAAATGATCAGGGATTTAAAAAATTGTTGTATATTAAAATGCGTTCTGAATTGGACAAACTGTTCTTAATGGGCCACAATAACTGGGCTTCTATAGGGAAAGCACCTATATGACGACCGTTGCGTCTAGTTGAGCAAATGCACATAAATTTGTTGCAGTCTGCTTCCAAATTTTCACAACATTTTTTCTTACTATTTTTGTTCCGTTCGCGTACATTTTGTTTCACAGCATGTTTTCTTGAAAATTTCACGTACATTTTTTTTATTAGTCCGAAGAAGTTTATTTAATTCTCAATTTTTTTACATTGTATAATTTTTTACATGCCACAAAAAACAATTTTCGGAACCTGTGGACATGTTTTAAATGCCAGCACCATTTTTTTGAATGTTATCAACATTTTTTGGAACTTACATGGACAGGTCTTAGCACCGCGTCAACATTTTCTGAAGGTGTTATGAACTTTGAAAAATATATAGTATGATATTTTTTGTTTCAGAAATATAAATAAAAGAAATAGAAAATAAAAAATGATTGACAAGACGAACATGTAACACCGAAACAAACGAAAATTACCTTTTTTTAGCAACATGAAAATTACCTTTGTCGACCCACCGAGTAGCTAATGGCCTCATGTACGTGGGCTTCGACTTCTCTTCCTCGGTCTCCTAGGCTTGGGTGTCGCCCGAGCCCAGTTCGAAACAGCGCGCACAGACACAAGTTAGTTCCACCTCGCCAAGCTTTCGTATAACCAAATCTCACTGAAATAACTGCAAATGATTTCCGCAGCAACATGCGGGAAATCATTTCTAGTTCACTAAAACTGGAAACTCCAACTACGTACTTTTGTTCTAACGTGTCTGCGTTATCCATGGATGTAAGTTGTGCGTGCGTGATTTTTTTAGAGGAATTATGACAGTGAGGGAAGCTCCCTACTGACTTTTATATTAGTGGTTAGAGGGTCAGGGAGTCATGAATTTTACATCAGATGGGGGGGGGGGGAGTCACAGAGATTGTGTGTGAGTGATTGATTGAGTTCCTTGTGGTTAAAGGGGGAGGTGGGGCTCATGCCCTGCCAAATATTTTTCTTCTACGACCCAACAATAAAGGCACTAAGTCCTCAAAAAGTAAAAGACTCTTGCAAAATAAGCTGGTTAATTCTTTTGCAATTCTCAAACTAAATTTTATTAGGACATGGAAAATAGAAGTACTTTTCCTTGGGTACAGGAACATATTACTCGATAGATTTCTGTATCGATCATGATAAAGAAATAGGAATTCACTATCGCTCTTACTGTCGAGCTAACCATGTAAGAAGGGTAGCACAGTTGCCACCGAGCTGCAATCGGTTTCAATGACTAGGAGAATGTTAGGCACGACTTCTACAAAATCCATGCTTTGACATTGCAGGGTATAATCCGAAGCAGACACCACCATTCTCCCATCATGATCTCAAACAACAACACCCCATGTCCCACTTTTGTCAGATCTTGTCTTCCTTCATGCATGATCCTTGCCATCCCAGAGATGCATTACAAATAAATGGCATGCCTCGAGAATCTGTCATGGGATAGCATTTAGCTTCTAGTGCCCTCGCACATAGACTCTCAAGGCACTCTATGAGGCACGACAATTGCCTTACGAGGGGGTTTGGTTAAGCACTTTTAGGTCATTGAGTCCCATACCTCCCTTGGCCCTTGTGCCGTGTTAGTTTCTCCCAACTTGACCAATGCGTGCGTCGTCGGTAAGTTTCGTCGCTCCACCAAAAATCTCTTGTCAAGTGAGGAGCTCCTTTCACATGCTTGCACCTTCCAAATGCGTTCTTTTTCATAACTTTTTTTGCTTACTATTTTTGTTTTGATCACGTACATTTTGCTTCACAACATGTTTTCTTGAAATATCACGTACATTTTTTAATGGTCCAAAGAATTGATTTTAATTACCTGATTTTTTTATATTCTATAATTTTTCAATGTCATGAAACACATTTGTTCAAACTTGTGGAATTTTTTTAAATGCCAGTATTATTTTTCTGAATGCTATCCACATTTTTTCGAAGTTCCATTTTTTAATTACTCGAATTTTTTACAGTGTATAGTTTTTTTAGATGTGACCAAATACATTTTTGATACCTGTGGACATTTTTAAATGCCAATATCATTTTTTTGAATGCTATCAACATTTTTTAGAAGTTCTATTAACATGTCTTAGTACTGCATCAACATTTTCTGAACGTGCTAAGAACTTATAAAATATATAGTATGATATTTTTCATTTCCGACGGTACTTTTCTTCTAACGTGTCTGCGTTACCCATGCATGTAAGTTGTGCATGCGTGATTGTGAGACTTCCTTGTGGTCAAAGGGGGAGGTGGGGCTCATGCCCTGCCAATTTTTTTCTCCAACGCCGCGACAATAAAGGCACTAATTCCTCAAAAAAAACAAGCTCTTGCAAAATGAGCTGGTTAATTCTTTTGGAATTGATTTTTTTGGAAATAAATTGTATTAGGACATGGAAAATAGAAATATTTTTTCTTGGGTACATGAACATATTACTCGATAGATTTCCATACTGATCATGATAAAGAAATGGGAATTCGCCACCACTCTTAAGCTATCCAAGTAAGAAGGGTAGCATCGTTGCCTCCGAGCTGCAATTGGTTTCAATGACTAGGAGGATGTTAGAGCACAACTTCTACAAAATCCAAGCTTTGACATTGCCGAGTATAATCCCGACCAGACATCACTATTCTCCCATCATGGTCTCGAACAACAACAACACCCCACATTCCACTCAGATCTTGCCTTACTTCATGCATGATCCTTGCGATCACGGAGATGCATTACAAATAAACGCCATCCAAGAGGCAGCAACATACTATCCCCTAGGCCCCACAACTAGCTATGTTTTTTTCTCTCCTTTAATGAAATTGTTAAAAAAACAATGTGGATTATAATGAAGTTGTTAATTAATCAGAGATTACATAGTCAGTCAATGGCATGGGGCCTGGTCCATTTGTCGAGCTATCGCCTAGGCACCTCATATCAACCACTTCTTTTCTGTTTTTATATTTCTATGTAAGCTGTTGCTCGTGTACTCCTCGTCGATTGATGGCTTTGTTAATGCAAAGACCGCCTCACCCTGATCCTCTACTCTAAAAGAAAGCAACATGCATACTATCTATCCATTCATCATTATTTCAATGTTCTCTTTGGCATTTACCTTTTCAAGTTTTTTTCCTTTTCAGGTCAGTTTTTATATATTTGTATGTCCCCTTTTTTCTATCTTTTTTTATTTTCAAGTTTCTGTGTTGTATATTTTTTTAAATGCAAACATTTTTTAGTTATACGATTTTGAAAATACCCAAACAATTTATAAAGTTACAAGAATATTTTTCTATATTTATGAATAGTCAATAAAATTACAAGAACAAATTCTAAAAAATACATGAACACTTTTAAATAAATGTGTGATCACTTCTTAAAAAAATGAACATTTAGATAGAAAAGTCAACACTTTTAAAAGAATACTGGCGCTACAGGAAAAGCTTCTATGTGACGATCGTTGCGTCAAGTAGTAAATAAATGCATACAACGTTCTTCCGTGGGCCTGCCCATATTGGAGGTTCATGCAGGCTCCTCACAAATACGGTTTTCTTCCGTAGCCTTTTTTTGCTTAGTTTCTTTCATTTAAGTTTTCCCTAAAATCCGGCTGCTAGATTTTTACAGATTCCAAATGTATCAATTGAGAATTTTACAAAATGCTCATATAATTAACAAATTATTATGATTTTTTAAAATCTTCATGATCTTGATAATGATTTATTAATTTTATTTTATGAAAAAATATTTACTAATTTGAAGAATTATTCATGACTTTTAGAAAATAATCACGAATTTTAAAAAAATGTCATTTACAATTTTGCAGAAGCGTACTCAATGGCCCGCTTTGACCAGGTCAGTTGGAAAAATGTCTATGTGACGATCGTTGCGTAGTCGAGCAAATGCACAAAATGTTCTTCCACGGGCTGGCCCATAGTGGCGCTTCAAATGCAAATGCACAAAATGTTCTGCAGGCTCCCTCCAAATGCTGTTTTCTTTCACAACGTTTTTTCACGTATTTTTTTTCTTGTTTTCCCTGCAGACCGACTGCTAGATTTTTTTATATATTTATAGGAAATATCTATTCCGAATTGAAAAGTAGTTCACACAAGTTTTGTAGAAGTTATCATTTTTGAAATGTTCACAAATTTAAAAATATATTCTTAAGTTTTGGTAAATACGTTCATTAATATATAAAATACTCAGAAATTTGTAAAATGATCAGGGATTTAAAAAATTGTTGTATATTAAAATGCGTTCTGAATTGGACAAACTGTTCTTAACGGGCCACACTAACTGGGCTGCTATAGGGAAAGCGCCTATATGACGACCGTTGCTTCTAGTTGAGCAAATGCACATAAATTTGTTGCAGTCTGCTTCCAAATTTTCACAACATTTTTGCTTACTATTTTTGTTTTGTTCGCGTACATTTTGTTTCACAGCATGTTTTCTTGAAAATTTCACGTACATTTTTTTATTAGTCCGAAGAAGTTTTTTTAATTCTCAAATTTTCTACATTGTATAATTTTTTACATGCCATGAAAAACAATTTTTGGAACCTGTGGACATGTTTTAAATGCCAGCACCATTTTTTTGAATGTTATGAACATTTTTTGGAACTTACATGGACAGGTCTTAGCACTGCGTCAACATTTTCTTAAGGTGCTATGAACTTTAAAAAATATATAGTATGATATTTTTTGTTTCGGAAATATAAATAAAAGAAATAGCAAATAAAAATGAATGACAAGACGAACATGTAACACCGAAACAAATGAAAATTACCTTTTTTTAGCAACATGAAAATTACCTTTGTCGACCCACTGAGTAGATAATGGCCTCATGTACGCGGGCTTCGACTTCTCCTCCTCGGCCTCCTAGGCTTGGGTGTCGCCCGAGCCCAGTTCGAAACAGCATGCACAGACACAAGTTAGTTCCACCTCGCCAAGCTTTCGTATAACCAAATCTCACTGAAATAACTGCAAATGATTTCTGCAGCAATGCGCGGGAAATCATTTCTAGTTCACTAAAACTGGAAACTCCAACTGCGTCTTTTGTTCTAACGTGTCTGCGTTATCCATGGACGTAAGTTGTGAGCGTGTGATTTTTTTAGAGGAATTATGATAGTGAGGGAAGCTCCCCACTGACTTTTATATTAGTGGTTAGAGGGTCAGGGAGTCATGAATTTTACATCAGATGGGGGAGGGGAGTCAGAGAGATTGTGCGTGTGTGATTGATTGAGTTCCTTGTGGTTAAAGGGGGAGGTGGGGCTCATGCCCTGCCAAATATTTTTCTTCTACGACCCAATAATAAAGGCACTAATTCCTCAAAAAGTAAAAAGACTCTTGCAAAATAAGCTGGTTAATTCTTTTGCCATTCTCGAACTAAATTTTATTAGGACATGGAAAATAGAAGTACTTTTCCTTGGGTACAGGAACATATTACTCGATAGATTTCTGTATCGATCATGATAAAGAAATAGGAATTCACCACCGCTCTTATTGCCGAGCTATCCATGTAAGAAGGGTAGCACCGTTGCCACCGAGCTGCTATCGGTTTCAATGACTAGGAGAATGTTAGAGCATGACTTCTACAAAATCCATGCTTTGACATTGCAGGGTATAATCCGAAGCAGACACCACCATTCTCCCATCATGATCTCAAACAACAACACCCCATGTCCCACTTTTGTCAGATCTTGTCTTCCTTCATGCATGATCCTTGCCATCCCAGAGATGCATTACAAATAAATGACATTGAAAGCACAAGTGCTCCCTGGGTGATTTTGGTAATTAATGTCAACATATCTCTTGTTGGACTAATAATTTTATCTAGTATATATCAGGTGAGTTCAACAGTGGAGTGGCGTGGACAAGAGAATGTGGAACCCCTTCAAGATGCTAAGGACAGAAGATTGGCAAAAGCTCAAAAGCTCAAGACTCTTCATTTTTCATTTTAGTGATCCAAGATCACATTGAGTCCATAGGAAAACCAATACTATTAAAAGGGGATGAGGTGTTGCTTAATGGCTTGCTTGCTCAAAGTGCTTAGTGATATGCTCCAAATCCCTCAACCACTTTCTCATATCCACATATGTCCCAAACCAAAAGTCAAACTCGGCCCCACCGATTTGATTTATCCGGCGCCACCGAGTTCACTTGACATAGCCACTGCCAGAAACCCTAATCAGTTCGCTCTCACCGATGGGATCTCGGTCTCACCGAGATGGGCTTGCAAACTCTCTGTTGCCTGTTGCAATAATTTCGGTCTCACCGAGATATGCAATCGGTCCCACCGAGTTTGCTTGACCAACTCTCTGTTTTGCTTATTACCAAAATCGGTCCCACCAAGTTTGTGTAATCGGTCAAACCGAGTTGAGGTTTTACCCTAACCCTAGCACATCGGTCCCACCGAGTTGATCATATCGGTCCCACCGAAAATCCTAATGTTCCCATTTTGAACTAAATCGGTCTGACCGAGTTTAACGATTCGCTCCCACCGAGTTTGGTGTGTGTAATGGCTAGATTTTGTGTGGAGGCTATATATACCCCTCCACCCACTCTTCATTCATGGAGAAAGCCATCAGAACGTGCCTACACTTCTAGCATACATTTTCTAAGAGAGAACCACCTACTCATGTGTTGAGACCAAGATATTCCATTCCAACCACAAGAATCTTGATCTCTAGCCTTTCCCAAGTTGCTTTCCACTCAAATCATCTTTCCACCAAATCCAAATCTGTGAGAGAAAGTTGAGTGTTGGGGAGACTATCATTTGAAGCACAAGAGCAAGGAGTTCATCATCAACACACCATCTATTACCTTTTGGAGAGTGGTGTCTCCTAGATTGGTTAGGTGTCACTTGGGAGCCTCTGACAAGATTGTAGAGTTGAACCAAGGAGTTTGTACGGGCAAGGAGATCGCCTACTTCGTGAAGATCTAGCCTAGTGAGGCAAGTCCTTCGTGGGCGATGGCCATGGTGGGATAGACAAGGTTGCTTCTTCGTGGACCCTTCGTGGGTGGAGCCCTCCGTGGACTCGTGCAACCGTTACCTGATACGTCTCCAACGTATCTATAATTTTTGATTGTTCCATGCTGTGTTATTATCAATCTTGGATGTTTTATAATCATTTTATAGTCATTTTATATCATTTTTTGGTACTAACCTATTGACATAGTGCCAAGTACCAGTTGCTATTTTTTCCATGTTTTTTACATCGCAGAAAATCAATATCAGACGGAGTCCAAATGCCACGAAACTCCACGGAGATTTTTTATGGACCAGAAGGAAGATGTGTTGGAAATATGCCCTAGAGGCAATAATAAATTAGTTATTATTATATTTCCTTGTTCATGATAATCGTTTATTATCCATGCTAGAATTGTATTGATAGGAAACTCAAATACATGTGTGGATACATAGACAACACCATGTCCCTAGTAAGCCTCTAGTTGACTAGCTCGTTGATCAATAGATGGTTACGGTTTCCTGACCATGGACATTGGATGTCATTGATAACGGGATCACATCATTAGGAGAATGATGTGATGGACAAGACCCAATCCTAAGCCTAGCACAAGATCATGTAGTTCGTATGCTAAAGCTTTTCTAATGTCAAGTATCATTTCCTTAGACCATGAGATTGTGCAACTCCCGGATACCGTAGGAGTGCTTTGGGTGTGCCAAACGTCACAACGTAACTGGGTGGCTATAAAGGTACACTACAGGTATCTCCGAAAGTGTCTGTTGGGTTGGCATGAATCGAGACTGGGATTTGTCACTCCGTGTAAACAGAGAGGTATCTCTGGGCCCACTCGGTAGGACATCATCATAATGTGCACAATGTGATCAAGGAGTTTATCACGGGATGATGTGTTACAGAACGAGTAAAGAGACTTGCCGGTAACGAGATTGAACAAGGTATCGGGATACCGACGATCGAATCTCGGGCAAGTATCGTACCGCTAGACAAAGGGAATTGTATACGGGATTGATTAAGTCCTTGACATCGTGGTTCATCCGATGAGATCATCGTGGAACATGTGGGAGCCAACATGGGTATCTAGATCCCGCTGTTGGTTATTGACCGGAGAGTCATCTCGGTCATGTCTGCATGTCTCCCGAACCCGTAGGGTCTACACACTTAAGGTTCGGTGACGCTAGGGTTATAGAGATATTAGTATGCGGTAACCCGAAAGTTGTTCGGAGTCCCGGATGAGATCCCGGACATCACGAGGAGTTTCGGAATGGTCCGGAGGTAAAGAATTATATATAGGAAGTGCTATTTCGGCCATCAGGACAAGTTTCGGGGTCACCGGTATTGTACCGGGACCACCGGAAGGGTCCCGGGGGTCCACCGGGTGGGGCCACCTGCCCCGGGGGCCACATGGGCTGTAGGGGGTGCGCCTTGGCCTATATGGGCCAAGGGCACCAGCCCCAAGAGGCCCATGCGCCAAGAGAAGAGGGAAAGGAAGAGTCCTAAAAGGGGAAGGCACCTCTGAGGTGCCTTGGGGAGGAGGGAGTCCTCCCTGGCCGCACCCTTCCTTGGAGGAAGGGCCAAGGCTGCGCCCCCCCTCTCCCTCGGCCCTATATATAGTGGGGGGAAGGGAGGGCAACCATACCTAAGCCCTGGCGCCTCCCTCTCCCTCCCATGACACATCTCCTTCCTCCCGCAGCGCTTGGCGAAGCCCTGTTGGAATCCCACTACTTCCACCACCACGCCGTCGTGCTGCTGGATCTCCATCAACCTCTCCTTCCCCCTTGCTGGATCAAGAAGGAGGAGACGTCGCTGCTCCGTACGTGTGTTGAACGCGGAGGTGCCGTCCGTTCGGCGCTAGGATCATCGGTGATTTGGATCACGACGAGTACGACTCCATCAACCCCGTTCTCTTGAACGCTTCCGCGCGCGATCTACAAGGGTATGTAGATCCACTCCTCCCTCGTTGCTAGATGACACCATAGATAGATCTTGGTGACACGTAGGAAAATTTTGAATTTATGCTACGTTACCCAACAGTGGCATCATGAGCTAGGTCTATGCGTAGTTTCTATGCACGAGTAGAACACAAAGTAGTTGTGGGCGTTGATTTTGTTCAATATGCTTACCGTTACTAGTCCAATCTTGATTCGGTGGCATTGTGGGATGAAGCGGCCTGGACCAACCTTACACGTACGCTTACGTGAGACCGGTTCCACCGACTGACATGCACTAGTTGCATAAGGTGGCTAGCGGGTGTCTGTCTCTCCCACTTTAGTCGGATCGGATTCGATGAAAAGGGTCCTTATGAAGGGTAAATAGCAATTGGCATATCACGTTGTGGTTTTGCGTAGGTAAGAAACGTTCTTGCTAGAAACCCATAGCAGCCACGTAAAACATGCAAACAACAATTAGAGGACGTCTAACTTGTTTTTGCAGGGTATGCTATGTGATGTGATATGGCCAAAAGGATGTGATGAATGATATATGTGATGTATGAGATTGATCATGTTCTTGTAATAGGAATCACGACTTGCATGTCGATGAGTATGACAACCGGCAGGAGCCATAGGAGTTGTCTTAATTTATTTATGACCTGCGTGTCAACATAAACGTCATGTAATTACTTTACTTTATTGCTAACCGTTAGCTATAGTAGTAGAAGTAATAGTTGACGAGACAACTTCATGAAGACACGATGATAGAGATCATGATGATGGAGATCATGGTGTCATGCCGGTGACAAGATGATCATGGAGCCCCAAGATGGAGATCAAAGGAGCTATATGATATTGGCCATATCATGTCACTATTATTTGATTGCATGTGATGTTTATCATGTTTATACATCTTGTTTACTTAGAACGACGGTAGTAAATAAGATGATCCCTCATAATAATTTCAAGAAAGTGTTCCCCCTAACTGTGCACCGTTGCGAAAGTTCGTCGTTTCGAAGCACCATGTGATGATCGGGTGTGATAGATTCTTACGTTCACATACAACGGGTGTAAGACAGATTTACACACGCGAAACACTTAGGTTGACTTGACGAGCCTAGCATGTACAGACATGGCCTCGGAACACAAGAGACCGAAAGGTCGAGCATGAGTCGTATGGTAGATACGATCAACATGAAGATGTTCACCGATGATGACTAGTCCGTCTCACGTGATGATCGGACACGGCCTAGTTGACTCGGATCATGTAATCACTTAGATGACTAGAGGGATGTCCATCTGAGTGAGAGTTCATAAGATGAACTTAATTATCCTGAACATAGTCAAAAGATCTTCGCAAATTATGTCGTAGCTCGCGCTTCAGTTCTACTGTTTAGATCTGTTCCTAGAGAAAATTTAGTTGAAAGTTGATAGTAGCAATTATGCGGACTAGGTCCGTAAACTGAGGATTGTCCTCATTGCTTCATAGAAGGCTTATGTCCTTAATGCACCGCTCAGTGTGCTGAACCTCGAACGTCGTCTGTGGATGTTGCGAACATCTGACATACACATTTTGATAACTACGTGATAGTTCAGTTAAACGGTTTAGAATTGAGGCACCAAAGACGGTTTTGAAACGTCGCAAAAACATATGAGATGTTTTGAGGGCTGAAATTGGGATTTTAGGCTCGTGCCCACGTCAAAAGGTATAAGACCTTCGACGATTTTCTTAGCCTACAAACTAAGGGAGAAAAGCTCAATTGTTGAGCTTGTGCTCAGATTGTCTAAGTACAACAATCGCTTGAATCGAGTGGGAGTTGATCTTCCAGATGAAATAGTGATGGTTCTCCGAAGTCATTACCACCAAGCTGCTTGAGCTTCGTGATGAACTATAATATATCAGGGACATATATGATGATCCTTGAGATATTCGCGATGTTTGACACCGCGAAAGTAGAAATCAAGAAGGAGCATCAATTGTTGATGGTTGGTGAAACCACTAGTTTCAAGAAGGGCAAGGGAACAAAGGGATACTTCATGAAACGGTAATTCAGCTGCTGCTCTAGTGAAGAAACCCAAGGTTGAACCCAAACCCAAGACTGAGTGCTTCTGTAATAAGGGGAACAGCCACTGGAGCAGAATTACCCTAGATACTTGGTAGATGAGAAGGCTGGCAAGGTCGATAGAAGTATATAGGATATACATTGTGTTGATGTGTACTTTACTAGTACTCCTAGTAGCACCAGGGTATTAGATACCGGTTCGGTTGCTAAGTGTTAGTAACTCGAAACAAAAGGCTACGGAATAAACGGAGACTAGCTAAAGGTGAGCTGACGATATGTGTTGGAAGTGTTTCCAGGGTTGATATGATCAAGCATCGCACGCTCCCTCTACCATCGAGATTGGTATTAAAACCTAATTGTTATTTGGTGTTTGCGTTGAGCATAGACATGATTGGATTATGACTATCGCAATACGGTTATTCATTTAAAGAGAATAATGGTTACTCTTTTATTTGAATAATACCTTCAAATGGTCTTACACCTGAAATGAATGGTTTATTGAATCTCGATCGTAGTGATACACATGTTCATGCCAAAAGATAGTAATGATAGTACCACCTACTTGTGGCACTGCCACTTAAGTCATATTGGTATAAAACGCATGAAGAAGCTCCATGTTGATGGATCTTTGGACTCACTCATTTTTGAAAGGATTGAGACATGCGAACCATGTTTTTTGGTAGATATGCATGAAGAAACTCTATACAGATGGATTGTTTGGACTCACTTGATTTTGAATCACTTGAGACATGCAAATCATACCACATGGGCAAGATGACTGAAAGCCTCGTTTTCAGTAAAATGGAACTAGAAAGCAACTTGTTGGAAGTAATACATTTTGATGTGTGCAGTCCAATGAGTGCTGAGGCGTGTAGTGGATATCGTTATGATCTTACTTCACAGATGATTTGAGTAGATGTTGAGTACATTTACTTGATGAATCACGAGTCTGAATTATTGAAAGGTTCAAGTAATTTCAGGGTGAAGTTGAAAGATCGTCGTGACAAGAGGATAAAATATCTATGATCATAGAGATGAATATCTGAATTACGAGTTTGGCACAGAATTAAGACATTGTGGAAATTGTTTCACAACTAATACAGCCTGGAACACCATAGTGTGATGGTGTGTCCGAACATCATAACTGCACCCTATTGGATATGATGCATACCATGATGTCTCTTATCGAATTACCACGATAGTTTATGGGTTAGGCATTAGAGACAACCACATTCACTTTAAAAGGGGCACCACGTAATTCCGATGAGATGACACCATATGAACTATGGTTTAGAGAAACCTAAGCTGTCATTTCTTAAAAGTTTGGGGCTACGATGCTTATGTGAAAAAGTTTTAGGCTGATAAGCTCGAACCCAAAGCGGATAAATGCATCTTCATAGGACACCCAAAACAGTTGGGTATACCTCCTGTCTCAGATCCGAAAGCAATAAGGGATTGTTTCTAGAGTCGGGTCCTTTCTCAAGGAAAAGTTTCTCTCGAAAGAATTGAGTGGGAGGATGGTGAAGACTTGATGAGGTTATTGAACCGTCACTTCAACTAGTGTATAGCAGGGCACAAAAAGTTGTTCCTGTGGCACCTACACCAATTGAAGTGGAAGCTTATGATAGTGATCATGAAACTTCAGATCAAGTCACTACCAAACCTCGTGGGATGACAAGGATGTGTACTACTTCAGAGTGGTATGTAATCCTGTCTTGGAAGTCATGTTGCTAGACAACAATGAACCTACGAGCTATGGAGAAGCGATGGTGGGCCCGGATTCCAAAATGGCTCGAGGCCATAAAATCCGAGAGAGGATCCATGTATGAAAACAAAGTGTAGACTTTGGCAGAACAGCTCGATGGTCGTAAGGCTGTTGAGTGCAGATGGATTTTAAAAGGAAGACGGACAATGATGGTAAGTATCACCATTAAGAAAGCTCGACTTGTCGTTAAGATGTTTTCCGACAAGTTCAAGGAGTTGACTGCGATGAGACTTTCTCACTCGTAGCGATGCTAAGAGTCTGTTGGAATTATATTAGCGATTACTGCATTATTTATGAAATCTTGCAGATAGGATGTCAAAACATTGTTTCCTCGACGTTTTTTTGAGGAAAGGTTGTATGTGATACAAACCGGAAGGTTTTGTTAATCCTGAAAGATGCTAATAAGTATGCAAAGCTCCAGCAATCCTTATAGGGACTGGAGTAAGCATCTCGGAGTTGGAATGTATGCTTTGATGATGATCAAAGATTTTGGGTTTATACAAAGTTTATGAGAAATTTGTATTTCCAAAGAAGTGAGTGGGAGCACTATAGAATTTCTGATGAATATATGTTGTTGACATGTTGTTAATCAGAAATGATGTAGAATTTCTAGAAAGCATGTAGGGTTATTTGGAAAGTGTTTTTCAATGGAAAGCCTGGATTAAGCTACTTGAACATTGAGCATCAAGATCTATAAGGATGGATCAAAACGCTTAATGGTACTTTCAAATGAGCACATACCTTGACATGATCTTGAAGGTGTTCAAGATGGACCAGTCAAAGAAGGAGTTCTTTCCTGAGTTGTAAGGTATGAAGTTAAGACTTAAAGCTCGACCACGGCAGAAGAAAGAGGAAGGACGAAGGTCGTCCCCTATGCTTTTGTCATAGGCTCTATACGGTATGCCATGCTGAGTACCGCACCTGATGTGTGCCTTGCCACATATCTGGTAAGAGGGTACAAAGGTAATCTAGGAGTAGATCACCAGATAGCGGTCTAAATTATCCTTAGAGGAATAAGGATATGTTTCTCGGTTATGGAGGTGATAAAGAGTTCGACGTAAAGAGTTACGTCGATGCAAGCTTAACACCTATCCGGATAACTCTGAGTAGAGATACCGGATACGTATAATGGAGCAACAATTTAGAATAGCTCCAAGTAGAACAGTTATTTGAAATGGCTCCAAATATAGCGTAGTAGCTGCATCTACAAGATGACAAAGAGATTTGTGAAGTACATACGGATCTGAAAGATTCAGACCCGTTGACTATAACATCTCTCACAAGCATAACATGTTCAAACCCAAAACTCATCGAGTGTTAATCACATGGTAATGTGAACTAGATTATTGACTCTAGTAAACTCTTTGGGTGTTAGTCACATGGGGATGTGACCTTGAGTGTTAATCACATATCGATGTGAACTGGATTATTGACTCTAGTGCAAGTGGGAGACTGTTGGAAATATGCCCTAGAGGCAATAATAAATTAGTTATTATTATATTTCCTTGTTCATGATAATCGTTTATTATCCATGCTAGAATTGTATTGATAGGAAACTCAAATACATGTGTGGATACATAGACAACACCATGTCCCTAGTAAGCCTCTAGTTGACTAGCTCGTTGATCAATAGATGGTTACGGTTTCCTGACCATGGACATTGGATGTCATTGATAACGGGATCACATCATTAGGAGAATGATGTGATGGACAAGACCCAATCCTGAGCCTAGCACAAGATCATGTAGTTCGTATGCTAAAGCTTTTCTAATGTCAAGTATCATTTCCTTAGACCATGAGATTGTGCAACTCCCGGATACCGTAGGAGTGCTTTGGGTGTGCCAAACGTCACAACGTAACTGGGTGGCTATAAAGGTACACTACAGGTATCTCCGAAAGTGTCTGTTGGGTTGGCATGAATCGAGACTGGGATTTGTCACTCCGTGTAAACAGAGAGGTATCTCTGGGCCCACTCGGTAGGACATCATCATAATGTGCACAATGTGATCAAGGAGTTTATCACGGGATGATGTGTTACGGAACGAGTAAAGAGACTTGCCGGTAACGAGATTGAACAAGGTATCGGGATACCGACGATCGAATCTCGGGCAAGTATCGTACCGCTAGACAAAGGGAATTGTATACGGGATTGATTAAGTCCTTGACATCGTGGTTCATCCGATGAGATCATCGTGGAACATGTGGGAGCCAACATGGGTATCCAGATCCCGCTGTTGGTTATTGACCGGAGAGTCATCTCGGTCATGTCTGCATGTCTCCCGAACCCGTAGGGTCTACACACTTAAGGTTCGGTGACGCTAGGGTTATAGAGATATTAGTATGCGGTAACCCGAAAGTTGTTCGGAGTCCCGGATGAGATCCCGGACGTCACGAGGAGTTCCGGAATGGTCCGGAGGTAAAGAATTATATATAGGAAGTGCTATTTCGGCCATCAGGACAAGTTTCGGGGTCACCGGTATTGTACCGGGACCACCGGAAGGGTCCCGGGGGTCCACCGGGTGGGGCCACCTGCCCCGGGGGGCACATGGGCTGTAGGGGGTGCGCCTTGGCCTATATGGGCCAAGGGCACCAGCCCCAAGAGGCCCATGCGCCAAGAGAAGAGGGAAAGGAAGAGTCCTAAAAGGGGAAGGCACCTCTGAGGTGCCTTGGGGAGGAGGGAGTCCTCCCTGGCCGCACCCTTCCTTGGAGGAAGGGCCAAGGCTGCGCCCCCCCTCTCCCTTGGCCCTATATATAGTGGGGGGAAGGGAGGGCAACCATACCTAAGCCCTGGCACCTCCCTCTCCCTCCCATGACACATCTCCCTCCTCCCGCAGCGCTTGGCGAAGCCCTGTTGGAATCCCACTACTTCCACCACCACGCCGTCGTGCTGCTGGATCTCCATCAACCTCTCCTTCCCCCTTGCTGGATCAAGAAGGAGGAGAGGTCGCTGCTCCGTACGTGTGTTGAACGCGGAGGTGCCGTCCGTTCGGCGCTAGGATCATCGGTGATTTGGATCACGACGAGTACGACTCCATCAACCCTGTTCTCTTGAACGCTTCCGCGCGCGATCTACAAGGGTATGTAGATCCACTCCTCCCTCGTTGCTAGATGACTCCATTGATAGATCTTGGTGACACGTAGGAAAATTTTGAATTTATGCTACGTTCCCCAACAAGATGTTGGCCCCTGGTTGCACCTGGGGGAGTCCCAAGGAGGGGACAACCCACCAGGGCGGCCATGAGGCCCAGACGCGCCCTGGTTGGTTGTGCCCACCTCGGGTGCCCCCCGGACCGCCTCTTTGCTCTATAAATACCCCAATATTCCAGAAACCCTAGGGGAGTCGATGAAATATTCATCCAGCCGCCGCAGAGTCTAGAACCACCAGATCCAATCTAGACACCATCATGGAGGGGTTCACCACTTGCATTGGTGCCTCTCCAATGATGCGTGAGTAGTTCTTTGTAGACCTTCGGGTCCGTAGCTAGTAGCTAGATGGCTTCCTCTCTCTTGTTGAATTCTCAATACAATGGTCTCTTGGAGATTCATATGATGTAACTCTTTTTGCGGTGTGTTTGTTGGGATCTGATGAACTTTGAGTTTATGATCAGTCATATCTTTTTATATCCATGAAAGTATTTGAGTTTCTTTGATCTCTTTTATGCATGATTGCTTATAGCCTCGTATTTCTTCTTCGATATTTGGGTTTTGTTTGGCCAACTTGATCTATTTATCTTGCAATGGGAAGAGGTGCCCGATAGTGGGTTCGATCTTACGGTGCTTGATCCCAGTGACAGAAAGGGAACCGACACGTATGTATCTTTGCTACTAAGGATAAAAAGATGGGATCTATATCTAAGGCAATAGATAAACGGATCTTGTCTACATCATGTCATCGTTCTTATTGCATTACTCCATTTTTCCATGAACTTAATATACTAGATGCATGCTGGATAGTGGTCGATGTTGATGGGGAACGTAGTAATTTCAAAAAATTTCCTACGCACACGCAAGATCATGGTGATGCATAGCAACGAGAGGGGAGAGTGTTGTCTACGTACCCACGCAGACCGACTGCGGAAGCGATCACACAACATAGAGGAAGTAGTCGTACGTCTTCCCGATCCGACCGATCCAAGCACCGTTACTCCGGCACCTCCGAGTTCTTAGCACACGTACAGCTCGATGATGATCCCCGGGCTCCGATCCAGCAAAGCGTCGGGGAGGAGTTCCGTCAGCATGAAGGCGTGGTGACGATTTTGATGTTCTACCGTCGCAGGGCTTCGCCTAAGCACCGCAACAATATGACCGAGGTGGAATATGGTGGAGGGGGGTACCGCACACGGCTAAGGAACGATCACGAGGATCTACTTGTGTGTCTATGGGGTGCCCCCTGCCCCTGTATATAAAGGATGGAGGAGGAGGAGGCCGGCCAAGGCTAGGTGCAGCCAGGATGTGGAGTCCTACTAGGACTTCAAGTCCTAGTAGGAGTCCACCAAGAGGGGAGGAAGGGAGAAGGAAGTGGAGGAGTAGGAAAGGTGGCCGGCCCCCTTTTCCCTAGTCCAATTCGGACTAGAGGGGAGGGGGGGCGCAGCAGGCCTTTTCTCCTCTTCCCACTAAAGCCCATCAAGGCCCAATACTTCTCCCAGCGAATTCCCGTAACTCTCCGGTACTCCGAAAAATACTCGGATCACTCGGAACCTTTCCGATGTCCGAATATAGTCGTCCAATATATCGATTTTTATGTCTCGACCATTTCGAGACTCCTCGTCATGTCCCCGGTCTCATCTGGGACTCCGAACTCCTTCGGTACATCAAAACTCATAAACTCATAATATAACTGTCATCGAAACCTTAAGCGTGCGGACCCTACGGTTCGAGAACAATGTAGACATGACCGAGACACGTCTCCGGTCAATAACCAATAGCGGGACCTGGATGCCCATATTGGCTCCTACATATTCTACGAAGATCTTTATCGGTCAGACCGCATAACAACATACGTTGTTCCCTTTGTCATCGGTATGTTACTTGCCCGAGATTCGATCGTCGGTATCCAATACCTAGTTCAATCTCGTTACCGGCAAGTCTCTTTACTCGTTCCGTAATACATCATCTCGCAACTAACTCATTAGTTGCAATGTTTGCAAGGCTTATGTGATGTGCATTACCGAGAGGGCCCAGAGATACCTCTCCGACAATCGGAGTGACAAATCCTAATCTCGAAATACGCCAACCCAACATCTACCTTTGGAGACACCTATAATGCTCCTTTATAATCACCCAGTTACGTTGTGACGTTTGGTAGCACCCAAAGTGTTCCTCCGGCAAACGGGAGTTGCATAATCTCATAGTCATAGGAACATGTATAAGTCATGAAGAAAGCAATAGCAACATACTAAACGATCGGGTGCTAAGCTAATGGAATGGGTCGTGTCAATCAGATCATTCAACTAATGATGTGACCTCGTTAATCAAATAACAACTCTTTGTCTATGGTTAGGAAACATAACCATCTTTGATTAACGAGCTAGTCAAGTAGAGGCATACTAGTGACATTCTGTTTGTTTATGTATTCACACATGTATTATGTTTCCGGTTAATACAATTCTAGCATGAATAATAAACATTTATCATGAAATAAGGAAATAAATAATAACTTTATTATTGCCTCTAGGGCATATTTCCTTCAGTCTCCCACTTGCACTAGAGTCAATAATCTAGATCACATCACCATGTGATTAACATCGATAGTTCACATCATCATGTGATTAACACCCATAGTTCACATCGCCATGTGACCAACACCCAAAGGGTTTACTAGATTCAGTAATCTAGTTCACATCGCTATGTGATTAACACCCAAGGAGTATTAAGGTGTGATCATGTTTTGCTTGTGAGAGAATCTTAGTCAACGGGTCTGCCACATTCAGATCCGCATGTATTTTGCAAATTTCTATGTCAACAATGCTCTGCATGGAGCTACTCTAGCTAATTGCTCCCACTTTCAATATGTATCTAGAGCGAGACTTAGAGTCATCTAGATTAGTGTCAAAACTTACATCGGCGTAACCCTTTACGACGAACCTTTTTTTTTCACTTCCATAATCGAGAAACATATCCTTATTCCACTAAGGATAATTTTGACCGCTGTCCAGTGATCTACTCCTAGATCACTATCGTACTCCCTTGCCAAACTCAGTGGTAGGGCATACAATAGATCTGGTATACAGCATGGCATACTTTATAGAACCTATGACTGAGGCATAGGGAATGACTTTCATTCTCTTTCTATCTTCTGCCGTGGTCGGGCTTTGAGTCTTACTCAACTTCACACCTTGTAATATAGGCAAGAACTCTTTCTTTGACTGCTCCATTTTGAACTACTTCAAAATCTTGTCAAGGTATGTACTCATTGAAAAAACTTATCAAGCGTCTTGATCTATCTCTATAGATCTTGAAGCTCAATATGTAAGCAGCTTCACCGAGGTCTTTCTTTGAAAAACTCCTTTCAAATATTCCTTTATGCTTTGCAGAATAATTCTACATTATTTCTGATCAACAATATGTTATACACATATACTTATCAGAAATGCTGTAGTGCTCCCACTCACTTTCTTGTAAATACAGGCTTCACCGCAAGTCTGTATAAAACTATATGCTTTGATCAACTTATCAAAGCGTATACTCCAACTCCGAGATTCTTGCACCAGTCCATAGATGGATCGCTGGAGCTTGCATATTTAGTTAACACCTTTAGGATCGACAAAACCTTCTAGTTGCATCGTATACAACTCTTCTTTAGTAAATCCATTAAGGAATGCAGTTTTGTTTATCCATTTGCCAGATTTCATAAAACGCGGCAATTGCTAACATGATTCGGACAGACTTAAGCATAGACACGAGTGAGAAACTCTCATCGTAGTCAACACCTTGAACTTGTCGAAAACCTTTTGCGACAATTCTAGCTTTGTAGATAGTAACACTACTATCAGCGTCCGTCTTCCTCTTGAAGATCCATTTTATTTTCTATGGCTTGCCGATCATCGGGCAAGTCAACCAAAGTCCATACTTTGTTCTCATACATGGATCATATCTCAGATTTCATGGCTTCAAGCCACTTTGCGGAATCTGGGCTCACCATCGCTTCTTCATAGTTCGTAGGTTCATCATGATCTAGTAGCATGACTTCCAGAACAGGATTACCGTAGCACTCTGGCGCGGATCTTACTCTGGTTGATCTACAAGGTTCAGTAGTATCTTGTTCTGAAGTTTCATGATCATCATCATTAGCTTCCTCACTAACTGGTGTAGGTGTCACAGAAACAGTTTTCTGTGATGTACTACTTTCCAATAAGGGAGCAGGTACAGTTACCTCGTCAAGTTCTACTTTCCTCCCACTCACTTCTTTCGAGAGAAACTCCTTCTCCAGAAAGTTTCCGAATTTAGCAACAAAAGTATTGCCTTCGGATCTGTGATAGAAGGTGTATCCAATAGTTTCCTTTGGATATCCTATGAAGACGCACTTCTCTGATTTGAGTTTGAGCTTATCAGGATGAAACTTTTTCATATAAGCATCGCAACCCCAAACCTAAAGAAACGACAGCTTAGGTTTCTTGCCAAACCATAGTTCACACGGTGTCGTCTCAACGGATTTAGATGGTGCCCTATTTAACGTGAATGCAGCTGTCTCTAATGCATAACCCCAAAACGATAGTGGTAGATCGGTAAGAGACATCATAGATTGCACTATATCCAATAAAGTACGATTATGACGTTCGGACACACCATTATACTGTGGTGTTCCATGTGGCATGAGTTTGTGAAACTATTTCACATTGTTTTAATTGAAGACCAAACTCGTAACTCAAATATTTTACCTCTGCGATCATATCGTAGAAACTTTATTTTCTTGTCACGATGATTTTCCACTTCACTCTGAAATTCTTTGAACTTTTCAAATGTTTCAGACTTATGTTTCATCAAGTAGATATCCCCATACTTGCTCAAATCATCTGTGAAGGTCAGAAAATAATGATACCTGCTGCAAGCCTTAATATTCATCGGACCACATACATCAGTCTGTATGATCTCCAATAAATCTGTTGCTTGCTTCATTGTTCCGGAGAACGGCGTTTTAGTCATCTTGCCCAAAAGGCATGGTTCGCAAGCATCAAGTGATTTATAATCAAGTGATTCCAAAATCCCATCAGCATGGAGTTTTTTCATGCGCTTTACACCAATATGACCTAAACGGCAGTGCTACAAATAAGTTGCACTATCATTATTAACTTCGCATCTTTTGGTTTCAATATTATGAATATGTGTATCACTACGATCGAGATCCAATGAACTTGTTTCATTGGGTGTATGACCATCGAAGGTTTTATTCATGTAAACAGAACAACAATTATTCTCTGAATTTAATGAATAACCGTATTGCAATAAACATGATCAAATCATATTCATGCTCAACGCAAAAACCAAATAACACTTATTCAGGTTCAACACTAATCCCGAAAGTATAGGGAGTGTGCGATGATGATCATATCAATCTTGGAACCACTTCCAACACACATCGTCACTTCACCCTTAACTAGTCTCTGTTTATTCTGCAACTCCCGTTTCGAGTTACTAATCTTAGCAACTGAACTAGTATCAAATACTGAGGGGTTGCTATAAACACTAGTAAAGTACACATCAATAACATGTATATCAAATATACTTATGTTCACTTTTCCATCCTTCTTATCTGCTAATCACTTGGGGTAGTTCCGCTTCCAGTGACCAGTCCCTTTGCAGTAGAAACACTTAGTCTCAGGCTTAGGACCAGACTTGGGCTTCTTCACTTGAGCAGCAACTTGCTTGCTGTTCTTCTTGAAGTTCCCCTTCTTCCCTCTGCCCTTTTCTTGAAACTAGTGGTCTTGTCTACCATCAACACTTGATGTTTTTCTCGATTTCTACCTTCGTCAATTTCCGCATTACGAAGAGCTTGGGAATCGTTTCCGTTATCCCTTGCATATCATAGTTCATCACAAAGTTCTACTAACTTGGTGATGGTGACTAGAGAATTCTGTCAATCACTATCTTATCTGGAAGATTAACTCCCACTTGATTCAAGCGATTGTAGTACCCAGACAATCTGAGCACATGCTCACTAGTTGAGCGATTCTCCTCCATCTTTTAGCTATAGAACTTGTTGGAGACTTCATATCTCTCAACTCGGGTATTTGCTTGAAATATTAACTTCAACTCCTGGAACATCTCATATGGTCCATGACGTTCAAAACGTCTTTGAAGTCCCGATTCTAATCCGTTAAGCATGGTGCACTAAACTATCAAGTAGTCATCATATTGAGCTAGCCAAACGTTCATAACGTCTGCATCTGCTCCTGCAATAGGTTTGTCACCTAGCGGTGCATCAAGGACATAATTCTTCTGTGCAGCAATGAGGATAAACCTCAGATCACGGATCCAATCCGCATCTTTGCTACTAACATCTTTCAACACAATTTTCTCTAGGAACATATCAAAATAAACACAGGGAAGCAACAACGCGAGCTATTGATCTACAACATGATTTGCAAAATACTACCAGGACTAAGTTCATGATAAATTTAAGTTCAATTTAATCATATTACTTAAGAACTCCCACTTAGATAGACATCCCTCTAATCCTCTAAGTGATCACGTGATCCAAATCAACTAAACCATAACCGATCATCACGTGAGATGGAGTAGTTTTCAATGGTGAACATCGTTATGTTGATCATATCTACTATATGATTCACGCTCGACCTTTCGGTCTCCGTGTTCCGAGGCCATATCTGCATATGCTAGGTTCGTCAAGTTTAACCTGAGTATTCCGCGTGTGCAAAACTGGCTTACACCCGTTGTAGATGGACGTAGAGCTTATCACACCCGATCATCACGTGATGTCTGGGCATGACGAACTTTGGCAACGGTGCATACTCAGGGAGAACACTTCTTGATAATTAGTCAGAGATCATCTTAAAATGCTACCGTCAAACTAAGCAAAATAAGATGTATAAAAGATAAACATCATATGCAATCAAAATATGTGACATGATATGGCCATCATCATCTTGCGCCTTTGATCTCCATCTCCAAAGTACTGTCATGATCTCTATCGTCACCGGCATGACACCATGATCTCCATCATCTTGATCTATATCAATGTGTCTTCACACGGTCGTCTCGCCAACTATTGCTCTTGCAACTATTGCTATCGCATAGCGATAAAGTAAAGCAATTATTTGGCGCTTGCATCTTATGCAATATAGAGACAACCATAAGGCTTTTGCCAGTTGCTGATAACAAAACATGATCATCTCATACAACAACTTATATTTCATCACGTTTTGACCATATCACATCACAACATGCCCTGCAAAAACAAGTTAGACGTCCTCTACTTTGTTGTTGCATATTTCATCCGCTTCATCCAACAATACCGCCGAACCAAAGTATGACATGCTGGTAGGCAGTATGACTTATATCGCCCACAACTCACTTGTGTTCTACTCATGCAAATAACATCAAACCATAAAAACCTAGGCTCGGATGCCACTGATGGGGAACGTAGTAATTTCAAAAAATTTCCTACGCACACGCAAGATCATGGTGATGCATAGCAACGAGAGGGGAGAGTGTTGTCTACGTACCCACGCAGACCGACTGCGGAAGCAATCACACAACGTAGAGGAAGTAGTCGTACGTCTTCCCGATCCGACCGATCCAAGCACCGTTACTCCGGCACCTCCGAGTTCTTAGCACACGTACAGCTCGATGATGATCCCCGGGCTCCGATCCAGCAAAGCGTCGGGGAGGAGTTCCGTTAGCACGATGGCGTGGTGACGATTTTGATGTTCTACCGTCGCAGGGCTTCGCCTAAGCACCACAACAATATGACCGAGGTGGAATATGGTAGAGGGGGGTACCGCACATGGCTAAGGAACGATCACGAGGATCAACTTGTGTGTCTATGGGGTGCCCCCTGCCCCTGTATATAAAGGATGGAGGAGGAGGAGGCCGGCCAAGGCTAGGTGCAGCCAGGATGTGGAGTCCTACTAGGACTCCAAGTCCTAGTAGGAGTCCACCAAGAGGGGAGGAAGGGAGAAGGAAGTGGAGGAGTAGGAAAGGTGGCCGGCCCCCTTTTCCCTAGTCCAATTCGGACTAGAGGGGAGGGGGGGCGCAGCAGGCCTTTTCTCCTCTTCCCACTAAAGCCCATCAAGGCCCAATACTTCTCCCAGCGAATTCCCGTAACTCTCCGGTACTCCGAAAAATACTCGGATCACTCGGAACCTTTCCGATGTCCGAATATAGTCGTCCAATATATCGATTTTTACGTCTCGACCATTTCGAGACTCCTCGTCATGTCGCCGGTCTCATCTGGGACTCCGAACTCCTTCGGTACATCAAAACTCATAAACTCATAATATAACTGTCATCGAAACCTTAAGCGTGCGGACCCTACGGTTCGAGAACAATGTAGACATGACCGAGACACGTCTCCGGTCAATAACCAATAGCGGGACCTGGATGCCCATATTGGCTCCTACATATTCTACGAAGATCTTTATCGGTCAGACCGCATAACAACATACGTTGTTCCCTTTGTCATCGGTATGTTACTTGCCCGAGATTCGATCGTCGGTATCCAATACCTAGTTCAATCTCGTTACCGGCAAGTCTCTTTACTCGTTCCGTAATACATCATCTCGCAACTAACTCATTAGTTGCAATGCTTGCAAGGCTTATGTGATGTGCATTACCGAGAGGGCCCAGAGATACCTCTCCGACAATCGGAGTGACAAATCCTAATCTCGAAATACGCCAACCCAACATCTACCTTTGGAGACACCTGTAATGCTCCTTTATAATCACCCAGTTACGTTGTGACGTTTGGTAGCACCCAAAGTGTTCCTCCGGCAAACGGGAGTTGCATAATCTCATAGTCATAGGAACATGTATAAGTCATGAAGAAAGCAATAGCAACATACTAAACGATCGGGTGCTAAGCTAATGGAATGGGTCGTGTCAATCAGATCATTCAACTAATGATGTGACCTCGTTAATCAAATAACAACTCTTTGTCTATGGTTAGGAAACATAACCATCTTTGATTAACGAGCTAGTCAAGTAGAGGCATACTAGTGACACTCTGTTTGTCTATGTATTCACACATGTATTATGTTTCCGGTTAATACAATTCTAGCATGAATAATAAACATTTATCATGAAATAAGGAAATAAATAATAACTTTATTATTGCCTCTAGGGCATATTTCCTTTAGATGTGTGGAGTAATAGTAGTAGATGCAGGCAGGAGTCGGTCTACTAATCTTGGACGTGATGCCTATGTAATGATCATTGCTTGGATATCGTCATAATTATTTGAGGTTCTATCAATTGCCTAACAGTAATTTGTTCACCTACCGTTTGCTATTTTTCTCGAGAGAAGCCACTAGTGAAACCTATGGCCCCCGGGTCTTCTTTCTCATATATTTGCCTTGCGATCTACCTTTTCCTTTGCATTTTTATTCAGATCTACTAAACTAAAAATACAAAAATACCCTGCAATTTATTCTTATTTATTTTATTTGGAGTTCGATCTATCAAATTACTACAAATTCCTCACGTCTGTTTTGCCTATCTTGAGGCGTCGTACACCGAAAGTGATTGACAACCCCTTTAACACGTCGGGTTGCGAGAAGTTGTTCTTTGTGTGTAGGTGTTGTTTACGTTGTGTTGCTTGGTTCTCCTAATGGTTCGATAACCTTTGTTTCAGATCTGAGGGGAATACCTACCGCCGTTGTGCTGCATCATCCCTTCCTCTTTGAGGAAAAACCGACGTAGCTTCAAGCGACATCATTACCCTTCGTGGGTTGAAGTCTCCATCAACGTGGATGTAGGATAGCACCACCTATCGGAACCATGCCAAAAATCTCCGTGTCTCCAATTGCGTTTGCACACTCCAATCCCATCCCTTTACTTTTTTGCAATTTGCATGCTTTACTTTCCGCTGCTCATACACTCTTGTCATGCTTGGTTGAAATGTATTGTGAATGTTTAAACTTGTGCTAAAACTCCACCTTAACTTGAAGAAATTAAAAACTGCTACTTTTCTTTGTTGAGGGTCTAATCACCCCCCCCCCCTCTAGACACCTCTTCTCGATCCTTTCATGCCTCAAGAATCTGTCATTGGATAGTATTTAGCTTCTAGTGCCCTTGCACATAGACTCTCACGGCACTCTATGAGGCACGAAAATTGCCTTACGAGGGGGTTTGGTTAAGCACTTTTAGGTCATTGAGTCTCATAACTCCCTTGGCCCTTGTGTCGTGTTAGTTTCTCCCAACTTGACCAATGCGTGCGTCGTCGGTAAGTTTCGTCGCTCCACCAAAAATCTCTTGTCAAGTGAGCAGCTCCTTTCACATGCTTGCACCTTCCAAATGCGTTCTTTTCATAACTTTTTTTGCTTACTATTTTTGTTTTGATCACGTACATTTTGCTTCACAACATGTTTTCTTGAAATATCACGTACATTTTTTAATGGTCCAAAGAATTGATTTTAATTACTTGACTATAATTTTTTTATGTCATGAAACACATTTGTTGAAACTTGTGGAATTTTTTTAAATGCCAGTATTATTTTTCTGAATGCTATCAACATTTTTTCAAAGTTCCATTTTTTTAATTACTCGAATTTTTTACATTGTATAATTTTTTTAGATGTGAAAAAATACATTTTTGATACCTGTGGACATTTTTAAATGCCAGCATCATTTTTTTGAATGTTATCAACATTTTTTAGAAGTTCTATTAACATGTCTTAGTACTGCATCAACATTTTCTGAACATGCTAAGAACTTTTAAAATATATAGTATGGTATTTTTCATTTTCGACGGTACTTTTGTTCTAACGTGTCTGCGTTACCCATGCATGTAAGTTGTGCGTGCTGATTGTCAGACTTCCTTGTGGTCAAAGGGGAAGGTGGGGCTCATGCCCTGCCAATTTTTTTCTCCAACGCCGCAACAATAAAGGCACTAATTCCTCAAAAAAGAAGAGGCTCTTGCAAAATGAGCTGGTTAATTCTTTTGCAATTGATTTTTTGGAAATAAATTGTATTAGGACATGGAAAATAGAAATATTTTTTCGTGGGTATATGAACATATTACTCGATAGATTTCCATACTGATCATGATAAAGAAATGGGAATTCGCCACCACTCTTAAGCTATCCAAGTAAGAAGGGTAGCATCGTTGCCTCCGAGCTGCAATTGGTTTCAATGACTAGGAGGATGTTAGAGCACAACTTCTACAAAATCCAAGCTTTGACATTGCGGGGTATAATCCCAACCAGACATCACCATTCTCCCATCATGGTCTCGAACAACAACAACACCCCACGTTCCACTTTTGTCAGATCTTGCCTTACTTCATGCATGATCCTCGCGATCACGGAGATGCATTACAAATAAACGCCATCCAAGAGGCAGCAACATACTATCCCCTAGGCCCCCACAACTTGCTATGTTTTTTTCTCTCCTTTAATGAAATTGTTAAAAAAACAATGTGGATTATAATGAAGTTGTTAATTAATCAGAGATTACATAGTCAATCAATGGCATGGGGCCTGGTCCATTTGTCGAGCTATCGCCTAGGCACCTCATATCAACCGCTTCTTTTCTGTTTTTATATTTCTTTGTAAGCCGTTGCTCGTGTACTCCTCGTCGATTGATGGCTTTGTTAATGCAAAGACCGCCTCACCCTGATCCTCTACTCTAAATGAAAGCAACATGCACACTATCTATCCATTTATCATTATTTCAATGTTCTCTTTGGCATTTACCTTTTCAACTTTTTTCCTTTTCAGGTCTGTTTTTATATATTTGTATGTCCCCTTTTTTATATCTTTTTTTATTTTCAAGTTTCTGTGTTGTATATTTTTTTAAATGCAAACATTTTTTAGTTATACGATTTTGAAAATACCCAAACAATTTATAAAGTTACAAGAATATTTTTCTATATTTATGAATAGTCAATAAAATTACAAGAACAAATTAGAAAAAATACATGAACACTTTTAAATAAATGTGTGATCACTTCTTAAAAAAATGAACATTTATATAGAAACGTCAACACTTTTAAAAGAATACTGGCGCTACAGGAAAAGCTTCTATGTGACGATCGTTGCGTCAAGTAGTAAATAAAATGCATACAACGTTCTTCCGTGGGCCTGCCCATATTGGAGGTTCATGCAGGCTCCTCACAAATACGGTTTTCTTCCGTAGCCTTTTTTTGCTTAGTTTCTTTCATTTAAGTTTTCCCTAAAATCCGGCTGCTAGATTTTTACAGATTCCAAATGTATCAATTGAGAATTTTACAAAATGCTCATATAATTAACAAATTATTATGATTTTTTAAAATCTTCATGATCTTGATAATGATTTATTAATTTTATTTTATGAAAAAATATTTACTAATTTGAAGAATTATTCATGACTTTTAGAAAATAATCACGAATTTAAAAAAAATGTCATTTACAATTTTGCAGAAGCGTACTCAATGGCCCGCTTTGACCAGGTCAGTTGGAAAAATGTCTATGTGACGATCGTTGCGTAGTCGAGCAAATGCACAAAATGTTCTTCCACGGGCTGGCCCATAGTGGCGCTTCAAATGCAAATGCACAAAATGTTCTGCAGGCTCCCTCCAAATGCTGTTTTCTTTCACAACGTTTTTTCACGTATTTTTTTTCTTGTTTTCCCTGCAGACCGACTGCTAGATTTTTTTATATATTTATAGGAAATATCTATTCCGAATTGAAAAGTAGTTCACACAAGTTTTGTAGAAGTTATCATTTTTGAAATGTTCACAAATTTAAAAATATATTCTTAAGTTTTGGTAAATACGTTCATTAATATATAAAATACTCAGAAATTTGTAAAATGATCAGGGATTTAAAAAATTGTTGTATATTAAAATGCGTTCTGAATTGGACAAACTGTTCTTAACGGGCCACACTAACTGGGCTGCTATAGGGAAAGCGCCTATATGACGACCGTTGCTTCTAGTTGAGCAAATGCACATAAATTTGTTGCAGTCTGCTTCCAAATTTTCACAACATTTTTGCTTACTATTTTTGTTTCCTTCGTGTACATTTTGTTTCACAGCATGTTTTCATGAAAATTTCACGTACATTTTTTTATTAGTCCGAAGAAGTTTTTTTAATTCTCAATTTTTCTACATTGTATAATTTTTTACATGCCACGAGAAACAATTTTTGGAACCTGTGGACATGTTTTAAATGCCAGCACCATTTTTTTGAATGTTATGAACATTTTTTGGAACTTACATGGACAGGTCTTAGCACTGCGTCAACATTTTCTTAAGGTGCTATGAACTTTAAAAAAATATAGTATGATATTTTTTGTTTCGGAAATATATGAATGACAAGACGAACATGTAACACCGAAACAAATGAAAATTACCTTTTTTTAGCAACATGAAAATTACCTTTGTCAACCCACTGAGTAGATAATGGCCTCATGTACGTGAGCTTCGACTTCTCCTCCTCGGCCTCCTAGGCTTGGGTGTCGCCCGAGCCCAGTTCGAAACAGCATGCACAGACACAAGTTAGTTCCACCTCGCCAAGCTATCGTATAACCAAATCTCACTGAAATAACTGCAAATGATTTCCGCAGCAATGCGCGGGAAATCATTTCTAGTTCACTAAAACTGGAAACTCCAACTGCGTACTTTTGTTCTAACGTGTCTGCGTTATCCATGGATGTAAGTTGTGCGTGCATGATTTTTTTAGAGGAATTATGACAGTGAGGGAAGCTCCCCACTGACTTTTATATTAGTGGTTAGAGGGTCAGGGAGTCATGAGTTTTACATCATATGGGGGAGGGGAGTCAGAGAGATTGTGCGTGCGTGATTGATTGAGTTCCTTGTGGTTAAAGGGGAAGATGGGGCTCATGCCCTGCCAAATATTTTTCTTCTACGACCCAACAATAAAGGCACTAATTCCTCAAAAAGTAAAAGACTCTTGCAAAATAAGCTGGTTAATTCTTTTGCAATTCTCGAACAAAATTTTATTAGGACATGGAAAATAGAAGTACTTTTCCTTGGGTACAGGAACATATTACTCGATAGATTTCTGTATCGATCATGATAAAGAAATAGGAATTCACCACCGCTCTTACTACCGAGCTATCCATGTAAGAAGGGTAGCGCCGTTGCCACCGAGCTGCAATCGGTTTCAATGACTAGGAGAATGTTAGAGCACGATGAAGGAATTATGCCCTAGAGGCAATAATAAAGTTATTATTTATTTCCTCATATCATGATAAATGTTTATTATTCATGCTAGAATTGTATTAACCGGAAACATAATACATGTGTAAATACATAGACAAACATAGTGTCACCAGTATGCCTCTACTTGACTAGCTCGTTAATCGAAGATGGTTAAGTTTCCTAGCCATGGACATGAGTTGTCATTTGATTAATGGGATCACATTATTAGGAGAATGATGTGATTGACTTGACCTATTCCATTAGCTTAGCACTTGATCGTTTAGTATATTGTTATTGCTTTCTTCATGACTTATACATGTTCCTATGACTATGAGATTATGCAACTCACGTTTACCGGAGGAACACTTTGTATGCTACCAAACGTCACAACATAACTGGGTTATTATAAAGGTACTCTACAGGTGTCTCCAAAGGTACTTGTTGGGTTGGCGTATTTCGAGATTAGGATTTGTCCCTCCGATTGTCGGAGAGGTATCTCTGGGCCCTCTCGGTAATGCACATCACTATAAGCCTTGCAAGCATTGTGACTAATGAGTTAGTTGCGAGATGATGTATTACGGAACGAGTAAAGAGACTTGCCGGTAACGAGATTGTACTAGGTATTGAGATACCGACGATCGAATCTCGGGCAAGTAACATAGCGATGACAAAGGGAACAACGTATGTTGTTATGCGGTTTGACCGATAAAGATCTTCGTAGAATATGTAGGAGCCAATATGAGCATCCAGGTTCCGCTATTGGTTATTGACCGGAGACGTGTCTCGGTCATGTCTACATAGTTCTCGAACCCGTAGGGTTCGCATACTTAAAGTTAGATGACGATCGGTATTATGAGTTTTGTGTTTTGATGTACCGAAGGTAGTTCGGAGTCCCGGATATGATCACAGACATGACGAGGAGTCTCGAAATGGTCGAGACATAAAGATCGATATATTGGACGACTATGTTCGGACACCGGAATGGTTTCGGGGAGTTTCGGACACATTCCGGAGTACCGGGGGGGGGGGGGGGGGTTACCGGAACCCCCCGGGGAGTTTAATGGGCCAAGATGGGCCTTAGTGGAGAAGAGGAGGGGTGGCTAGGGCTGTCCGCACGCCCCCTCCCCCTCTAGTCCGAATTGGACAAGGAGGGGGGGGGCGCCCCCTTTCCTTCCCCCTCTCTCCTTCCCTTCCTTTCTTCCTCCTACTCCAACTAGGAAAAGAGGGAGTCCTACTCTCGGTGGGAGTAGGACTCCTCCCTGGCGCGCCCTCCTCCTGGCCGGCCGCCCCCTCCCCCTGGTCCTTTATATACGGGGACAGGGGGCACCTCTAGACACAACAATTGATCTCTTGATCTCTTAGCCGTGTGCGGTGCCCCCCCTCCACCATATTCCACCTTGATCATATCGTAGCGGTGCTTAGGCGAAGCCCTGCGATGGTAGCATCATCATCACCGTCACCACGCCGTCGTGCTGACGGAACTCTCCCTCAAAGCTCGGCTTGATCGGAGTTCGAGGGACGTCATCGAGCTGAACATGTGCTGAACTCGGAGGTGTCGTACGTTCAGTACTCGGACCGGTCGGATCGTGAATACGTACGACTACATCAACCGTGTTGTGCTAACGCTTCCGCTTTCGGTCTACGAGGGTACGTGGACACACTCTCCCCTCTCGTTGCTATGCATCATCATGATCCTGTGTGTGCGTAGGAATTTTTTTGAAATTACTATGTTCCCCAAGAGTGGCATCCGAGCCTGGTTTTATGCGTAGATGTTATATGCACAAGTAGAACACAAGTGAGTTGTGGGCGATACAAGTCATACTGCTTACCAGCATGCCATACTTTGGTTCGGCGGTATTGTTGGATGAAGCGGCCCGGACCGACATTACGCATATGCTTACGCAATACTGGTACTACCGACGTGCTTTGCACATAGGTGGCTGGCGGGTGTCAGTTTCTCCAACTTTAGTTGAACCAAGTGTTACTACGCCCGGTCCTTGAGAAGGTTAAAACAACACTAACTTGATGAACTATCGTTGTGGTTTTGATGTGTAGGTAAGAACGGTTCTTTCTCAGCCCGTAGCAGCCACGTAAAACTTGCAACAACAAAGTAGAGGACGTCTAACTTGTTTTTGCAGGGCATGTTGTGATGTGATATGGTCAAGGCATGATGCTGTATTTTATTGTATGAGATGATCATGTTTTGTAACCGAGTTATCGGCAAGAGCCATATGGTTGTCGCTTTATTGTATGCAATGCAATCGCCCTGTAATGCTTTACTTTATCACTAAGCGGTAGCGATAGTCGTAGAAGCAATAGTTGGCGAGACGACAACGATGCTACGATGGAGATCAAGGTATCGCGCCGGTGACGATGGTGATCATGCCGGTGCTTCGGAGATGGAGATCACAAGCACAAGATGATGATGTCCATATCATATCACTTATATTGATTGCATGTGATGTTTATCCTTTCTGCATCTTATTTTGCTTTGATTGACGGTAGCATTATAAGATGATCTCTCACTAAATTTCAAGATAAAAGTGTTCTCCCTGAGTATGCACCGTTGCCAAAGTTCGTCGTGCCGAGACACCACGTGATGATCGGGTGTGATAAGCTCTACGTTCATCTACAATGGGTGCAAGCCAGTTTTGCACACGCAGAATACTCGGGTTAAACTTGACGAGCCTAGCATATGCAGATATGGCCTTGGAACACTAAAACTGAAAGGTCGAGCGTGAATCATATAGTAGATATGATCAGCATAGTGATGTTCACCATTGAAAACTACTCCATCTCACGTGATGATCGGACATGGTTTAGTTGATTTGGATCACGTGATCACTTAGATGATTAGAGGGATGTCTATCTAAGTGGGAGTTCTTAAGTAATATGATTAATTGAACTTAAATTTATCATGAACTTAGTACCTGATAGTATTTTTCTTGTCTATGTTGATTGTAGATAGATGGCCCGTGATGTTGTTCCGTTGAATTTTAATGCGTTCCTTGAGAAAGCAAAGTTGAAAGATGATGGTAGCAATTACATGGACTGGGTCCGTAACTT